>NC_135718.1:133245642-133567712 GCF_964656455.1 Halichoerus grypus
GGCAAAAATAGGACCATGTTTTAAAAATTAGATGTGTCTAACAGACTGCATTTCAGGGTATGGAGGAATGGTGTATTTAGGGTCAAGGCAGTGTGTTGGAAAGTGTGACACCAGGCAGTTGAAAGCTCTTGATGTTAGCTGTTAGTGGTTACTTTGTTCAGCTAGAGGTGATGCAGAGATGAAGGCCAGTAGGCAGTTAAATAGCTCCAAGCAACCAATAGGAGTATCTTAACCACATTTTCTTGGTAGAAATGGAGTCATACATCTGAAAAAGAGGAAGTAGAAAGAAAAAACCAACTGCCCAAAGAACTCTAGTCCTAATCACATTTTCCAGACATACTCTCAATGACCAGATGCACTTAGGGCTTTGCTAAATAAAAGTACACATCCACAGCAGAGTTAGAAGCAAGGATGATTGAATGCTGAGTCTCCTAGGTACCTAGATCAGACAAGTTTTATTTCCTTGGTATCCTTATCCTTCAGACAATTCTCAGAGAACAGGAAGGAAAAGCCAAAATTTTTAGATGAAAGATAAGTAATCAGAAATTAGAGGAACATTTAGATACATAGGGGTAGGGGAGAGAAATGTTCCTCTTCCTTTATTATAACATGATTTTGAAGAGCTTAGTCTCTTGTGTATGTTTTTCCCTCTCTATATAAATGTTCCCTTTTGATGGCGACCTATCAGTAGTTTGACTGGCATAGCTGAAAGGCACAGGGTAATACTTTCATAAAGAATAATTGCTTATATGCCACTTGACCTTAACCATAATGGATAAAATCATGTTTAATTTGAGACTCATTTTACTACAATAGCTACCTCCGTCTAGAGGAATAATCTATTGGTAAAACAGCATGAAGCAGGAGTACAGGCATGGCACACAGGAATTTCTATTTTTCCCAAATATGTTCATAGTAATGATGAATAAATGTATCTCCTTCTCACGGTGAGGTTTTTGATCTCTCAGGAGAATTGCACTTGTTTTTTAGGACATATTTTTAACTTTTTTCTCAAAAGAGAGTTATTGTACTATCACTGCTGAAAATTCTAAAAACAGATTTTGTGCACAGTGCCTTTGAACTTGCTGATCATTCTTACTACCATGTAGATAATTTGCTTCCTCTCATCCTTCCAGGCTTTATTCAATTGTCACTTTCATTGTGACATATTCCCTGGCCACTCAAATTGCAGCCCTCCCCAAATCCTTTGTTCCTGTTTTGTTTCTCTTAAAGTTCTCACCACTATTTAGGATACAATGTGTTTTCCTTATACATCTTACTTACAGATTGACTTCCATCACAAGATTTGAAACCCCATTCAGAAATTTCCTTTTAAAAAAAATGTGTTATTGTTGTTCTTGATCAGATCTCCAGCATCTAATACGGTGCCTGGTGTAGAAAGTGCTCATTAAATATTCATTGAATGAATAAGTGAACCATGAAGGGATAAATAATCGTGATGGTATTGTGTAAGTAGTGAGGAATAGCACTTTCATGAACTAACACTATCTCCTAATGAAAAACAAACAAAACTAAAAGCATGCTTAACAAAACCATACTAAAAACATTTCTTGATTTCAAGCAATTCAGACTTGGAGGGTGAGAGTTAACTTGTATATGCTTAAAGAAAATGAAACTATTTTGACACTACGAAGGTTATTTTCTTCTTACATGCAACAGAGGAAAGACAAATTTAAAATAAGTAAATGAAGAGGAAATCAACCTTATTATTTTCAGGGAAATAGAATGAAACAAAAATAATATGATGTTTGATCCATGAGACTAGCAGAATACAGTTAAGCATGAAAGTGTCATGTTTTTTCAAGGATGTGAGAAATGAGAGTTAGGGTATTGACACTGCTTTATCTATAGTCATACTGAAACCCAAGGAAGCACACTCTAGAACTCAGTGATTCCCCTTGCCTTACACAGTCCCAGGGGATATGTTCATGGTGTACATTGCATATAATAACAAAATAGAAAGAGAGAGAGAGAAAAGGAGAGGGAAAAAAGGAAAGATCATGAAGTTCCATTAATAAGGCAACAACTGATTTAATTTTGGTATATTTATAAAAGATAAAATATAACAGTTAAATGGAAAGTGAGGTGGATTAGAAATATCGTCAGTTTATAATCTATCTGATAAAAAAGTCCCAGTTTGTATTGTTTGACAATTTGCATGTTGTAAATACTCCCACTATGGCTGATTTCAAGCTACTGATGTGAAAAGGCAGTAATGAGCTTTTTCAAGTCAATCCTAGCAAGTTCCAGCCCAACGCTAAATAAAGTTACAGCTCAAAAATTAAATGGTGAGTAAAAGGGGTACATTTCCTCAACTGTATTTTGAAAACCATCATAAAAATGCAGTTACATAATATTACATATTCTGCATAGATACAAATATGGAATATTAAAAATATGATTGGGGGGGCGCCTACGTGGCTCAGTAGGTTAAGCATCTGCCTTCGGCTCAGGTCATGATCCCAGGGTCCTGGGATCGAGCCCCGCATCGGGCTCCCTGCTCAGCGGGGAGCCTGCTTCTCCCTCTCCCTCTGCTGCTCCCCCTGCTTGTGCTCTCTCTCTCTCTGTCAAATAAATAAATAAAATATTTTTAAAAATTTAAAAAAATAAATATGATTGGGAGGATATACCCAAAATTTATTTTAGTTGGTTTTTGTTTGTTTGTTTGAAGAGAAGATAGAAGATTTTTTGAGGAGAGGATGAAATGGAAATAATTAGAAATAATAGTCAAAGATCACTTCAAATGTATCCATAATATCTTACTTTATCCATTTAAACAGTTATTTGAAGGAAATATAAATATTGTTAAAATAATTCTGGATGACAGGAATATGGTTATTTTTATTATCCTCTCTAGTTGTTATATTTGAAAAAAACTTCTTTTACATAAAATTTAAGATAAAAATGTACCTACTCTAAAAGAAATCTGAGAGATGTAAGTGTCCGAGTAGTACAGGATGATTTGAAACCACCATGGAGGTGAAAAGTAGTGATAAGATCAGATGAGTTCTTAGCCATCACACTCTTGGATACCTACTCTAGAAAGTCAAGAGCTATAAATGAGGTAAATTTCAATGACTATTTAGTGAATAAACAGTCCTTTAAAAATGGAGAATGGAGATCTAGTTTTGTTGAATACTCTACAACAAATACTGGAGAATGGAAAATAGTATGAAGTCCTAGTGATCCAGGTGTTTTTCACAGAACAATGGTAGGTACAAAAACAAACAAACAAAACAAAACTCTAGTTTTGAATATCATTGTATGATTTTGTACTTGGAAAAAAAAATGTGGCCGAATTTCAGGAGTCTGGTTTCAGAGTGGCATCCTTGCTTATGAATTAGGGCGACTATATAATGAATCAACAAAACTGAGAATCATGGTACTTTCAGAATGAAACACAGTACTGTGAGTAATTATGCCTGGGCAAGAATTATAAACCTGTAAATAGGGATTTTATATCCAAACTCTTCAGAACTGACAATTTTGGTGAAATAGATCACACGGATTAGAAATGAGAAAGTATAGATTTCAAGGTCACAGTGAAATCATCAGCAGTTTAGTCACGATGTGTGCTTGGATCAAGAGCATCTAAAAGAGAACTGAGAAGAAAAGACAGATGAAAAAGCAAATATCTAACAGAATTGTTCAATTACTTAAGGAAGTTATCCGGCAGAAAATCACAAAGGACAAAAATATCATTAATTTATATTTTAAGTATGCTTGCAAAATATGAACAAATTATTTGATAAAGGTAAAACTATCTCCTATATCATTTGTCTGTTTGAACTGTTTTTTAAAAACTTCACAAAATGTATCCGTATTAGTATTACAAACTGCTTTTGGGATATTTTTGTTCTGCGGTTTAACTCAGACACACAGCAGTATTTTCTAAAAGTGGACAGATACTGTTTTCTTTGATATCTCAAATTTTCTGAAGGGCAGAGAATCACTGCCTATGACTTTGAGTTTAAAAAAAATATGCAACTATTCTTTTGTCAAGGTGTTTAATTGATGAATTGGGTCTATTAAATTGTAAAACTACCCAATTTTCTTGTTCCTGTGGTTGTTTGCTCCAGAGCCAGTATGAGAAAATCAGCACTGTAGGCAGTAATTTTTCTTTCCTTTGTAATTTTATAGGGCCAGAAATAATTCTTCTATTCTTTAAAGTTACACTCGTTCTTCAACCACTCCAGAGAATTCTTAAGTCATGGAATGCTATTCACCCTACTTCCCACTCTCTTGGGAAATTACATACACATGAAGAATAATTCTAATTCCTTCTTAGTGATACAAATATCCCAGTGAATTCCTGTGTGTTTAGGTGAATCATCTTTATGAACTCATGCTTAAATTACACAAAATAAGAGTCAAAATAAAACTCTAAATTGTAGTCATGGAATATATATATATGTGTGTGTATACACACACACACACATGTGAATAAGTTATTTATATGTGCAGTGTGCACTCTCAGTCATGAAAATTTCAAAAATAGAGAAAATAATTCATCTTTATTCATCTCAAGAGATGTACATATTATTTACCAATAAGAGAGGGAAAATCCATATAAATGTGAAGAGCTAGATTTTATTGGTGAAAAAACACAATAGCAAAACAGTAAGTTTTACTTTGAGTACGAATAATATAGTCTTTAAAACAACATTGTCATCTCAATTCTACCTCCAAAACTCAATTTTAAGACAATTATAATTAAGCCAGCCCTATGGTCTGATGCTACATAAGACAATTGCAGTTTTAACTTCTTTCAGAAAATTTTTCAAGTTTTATAACAACTAAAATATTTTTTATCTGATTGCAGCTACTCTTTAAAGATGAGTTGTTACTTGCTAATATTCAATGATACTTGTGATCATAGAAATATTACTACTATAATTTAAAAAATAGTGAAATCTTTTTAATCTCTCATTTTCCTTCATAATTACTAATTTAGAAGCATTAAATATTTTCTTACTTCCTATTCTTTAATCTATCAAGTAATTTTGATGTTGTTGTTTGGACCTACAATAAGCTTGCCATGTCTCCATGTAATATATTACAATTTAATATAGGATACAGAAAAAGAAATATATACTATTCTCACTATAATATTCTACCATGGAAATCTGATTCAGTAGCTCAAAATACTTTTTACCCACCAATAAGTTTTTAAAATGGTTAGAATATTAAGGTATCCCCACAAATGATCAACATGGTTTTTTAAGAAAAATAAAGAAGGGTTGAAGGGCGCCTGGGTGGCTCAGTTGGTTAAGCGACTGCCTTCGGCTCAGGTCATGATCCCAGGGTCCTGGGATCGAGTCCCACATCGGGCTCCCGGCTCAGCGGGGAGCCTGCTTCTCCCTCTGACCCTCTCCCCTCTCATGCTGTTTCTCTCTTGCTCGCTCTCCAATAAATAAATAAATAAAAAAATCTTTAAAAAAAAAAAAAGAAAGAAAAATAAAGAAGGGTTGAAGTTATTCTCTTGTTTTATCATATTGAGTTTTACATTTCATTCATACAGTCCTATTGGTAAATATCAAAAGAAAAGTGCAGTAACTGATTAACAGGATACAATTCTGACAATCATTTTTGTTAAGTCTTGAATCTCAAATATTCATCAAGGAATAACATCTAGATATCTGCCCAATAAATTTTCCTGTTATACAGATTTCAAAAATCTTAATCTTTTTTAAATTATTTAAATGTGAGAGTGCTTTTTTTCTCTTATCAGTAAACAAATTACTGGGAAGGATGGAACGAATATTTGAAAGGAATATTTTATTTTAAAGATGTTATTTATTTATTTATTTGAGAGAGAGAGAGCACACTAGAGAGAGAGAACAAGCATGAGTGGGGGGCAGAGGGAGAGGGAGAAGCAGTCTCCCCACTGAGCAGGGAGCCCGATGTGGGTTTCAATCCCAGGACCCTGAGATCATGACCCGAAGCGAAGGCAGGTGCTTAACCGACTGAGCCACCCAGGAGCCCCTGAAAGGAATATTTTAAATACATAAAAATTGAATAATCCTTCAGAGAGAAATAATAATAAATTTTATTATTTTATTTACTTCTTGTAATTACTATTATTTTTACTTCCGTGGTATGATTTCCATTAAAAAAATTTCCCCTTACCTATACCTGTTATTTCCTTAAATTTTATCTGAAAAAGAGTTTGGGACATTTGATGCATAGAGTTTCCCACATTCATGATTTTGCATATTCTATAGCCATTTTGCAGACCAGTGTAACCTTCTGTTCTCTGTATAACATGCAAGTTGTCAGGTTGCATCGCTGTGGCGAGACCGGAGGTTTTGGAGTGTTCTTCTCTCAGGTGGCATGTAATATCTAGGTTTCTCTCCTCATGCCCAGTTACTGATGCTCAGTGTCCAGATCCGTTAATTTATGGAGGAGGCAAAACTTATGGTATTCAAATTGCATGTTTGATTTTATTTATTACTTATAAGAATTTAATAAGAATATGCATTTTTCATCTACTATTTGACTCTGCAACAGTGTAACTCATTTAAGAATGGCAGAATAAATGGTGGATTCTTCTCCTGAATTATCCAGCTTTCAAGATAATGAATTGTTTCTCTGTCATTCTCAAAAGGTTACTGGTTAGTTTATTTTCCTAATTTTTTTTAATTCATGAATTTAAACATTTTTTTTTTTTTAAAGATTTTATTTATTTATTTGACAGAGAGAGAGACACAGCGAGAGAGGGAACACAAGCAGGGCGAGTGGGAGAGGGAGAAGCAGGCTTCCCGCACAGCAGGGAGCCCGATGCGGGGCTCGATCCCAGGACCCTGGGATCATGACCTGAGCTGAAGACAGACGCTTAACGACTGAGCCACCCAGGCGCCCCCATGAATTTAAACATATTGCAATTCTTCTGTTTATTAAATCTAAAAGTGTCACAATTTTAGCCAGCAGGAGCCTTGGCAGTTTGGCCTGAGTCTCTTTGCCTAAATGCCCAAAATATTTTTCCCTTATCTTGAATCCAATAATCTTACTAGAATGTCTATTAGTGTTGGCTGTTCTTGGTCAATATTTTCATGTAAATATTGCTTTTTCAATATGCAGTTTTAAGTCATTTTTTAAAGAAAGCTCTATTTAATTAGTTTTAGTATTTTTTCTGTCCTTTTGCTTTTTTCCCCCTCTAAGTACCCTGCTATATTTATGCTAAATTTTCTTTGTCTTCTGTCTTATCACTTTCTGTATAATTAATTTTACTTCTTTTTATTTTTAAATATTTAAACCTTTCCTCCTTTACACATCTGCTGTTCATAATGCATTATCTACTAACATGCTTCTAGTTTAGCCTTCATTTCTAAAATAATTGTTTTTCTTTGAACTCTAATTCTTTCCAAATTTTTGCCCCATCATTTTTTACATTGTCTAGGTATCCTTTATATTTTTTATATTGTATAATTTTCTTAATATCTTTGTACTCTCCATTCTGTGTTACAGATTTGATCTTTTTTTTTTTTTTAATTTTAGCATCTTTTTCTGACATGCATTCATTGTCTATAGGGATCTTATTTCCCTTCTTACTCTTGTTTTTTTTTTTTTTTACCAATTTTTTTATTTGACCTTGATAATTTCATGTTTCCCATTTTTATGTAAATCTAATTTTCCCAAACTTTTCCAGATAATATCCTTTCTAACTTCATAGTGTCCTTTATGTATGTATCTTTGTGCACATGTGTGTGCTTGAGTGAGTGTGTGTGATAAACAATTGAGTGAATTGCTTTCTGAGGTGTCGTGGCTATTTCCCTCCACCTCTTTTATCTGATTGCTCTTTAATTTGACTCTATTTTCCCTATAGTACTCAATTTTAATTCTATTCTTAGCCATTTAAATTTTTCCTGAATGGGAGGCATGAGCCCTGGAAGTTTATGGGAGCTAGATTATTCTAGCCCACTTGTTCTCACTGTACACCCACTCAACTCATCTACTACTGGATTGGGCAAAACACCCTTTGGTTTCAGCTGATCTTTTCTTTTGGACCATTGGACTTCCCTGTGGTTATCTTTTAGCTCTTTTATAGTTTTCCTATTTTCACCAGATGTCCCATCATTTCCCTCTGCATTTTCCATTACAAACATCAATAACATGCTGGTCTTGTAGCTGTTGGTGGTTATTGTAAATATTGTCCATGGGGTTTTGCTTTTGATACCTAATTGCTTGTCTATTTTAATGTGATAATCACAAATACCTAAAACTGTTACTACCACTGCTGCGTTTTTTTCCAGAAAAACCTTTCCTTAGCCCTTTAAATATACATCTAGTCTGCCAATTCAGATATCAATCCCTAAACAAGCAACAGCAAAAAAAAAAAAAAAAAAAAAAAAAACAAAACTTTTTAAAAGCTAACTCACTACAAGTTCATGCTCTTTAATTTGATAGAGGATTAAATATTGCTTGATAATCCTTTTGTTAATTCCTAAGACAGGCCCTATTGACTTAATAGGCTCAGCTTCTACTATATGGTGCAACTAATCTGGTCTTTAGACAGTAAGTCTTTGAGGTTGGGGGAACTAAATTATAGACAGGAAGAGTTTGGGATGGAGGGACCAAAATTTTGCCTTTCAGTTTTGTTCTTGCAACTTGGTTCTAACAAATGAGCTTACTTTTTTTTCTTATTTGTGTTTCCTATAGCTCATAGTATGCAACTAGATGTCTATTCGTGTGTCTAAGCCTTCTTTAGTGTACAATATTAGTCTTTCAGACTGCATGTGTGCTAGATGTCTGTTCCTTAGATCAAAAACCTTGATAGCTAGCAGAGTTGCTTAATTCCTATCGTTGTACAGATTTCCTAATGATAATCTGACAACATCAGGCACGTTCAGGGTGGTATGGCCGTAGACTCCTAATGATAATCTTACATTCTAAAAAATTTACTCTCACATTTCCCATTGACATGTTATATATAACAGATTATTAGTCATAACAAAGAATAAAATCTTGCCATTTGGGATACATAACACGTATGGACCTTGAAAGCATTATTTTAAGTGAAATCAGTCAGAGAAAGACAAATAGCATATGATCTGTTTTATATGTGGAATCTAAACAAAAACAAAAACAACAAAAACAACAACAAAAAACAAGCTTATAGATACAGAGAACAGATTGGGGTGGTTGCAAGAGGTGGGGGGCAGGGAAGAGAAATGGATGAACTTTTTTTTAAAATTTAAATAAATTGAATAAAAGTTTTAAAAAAGAAACATACTTTTTCTATAAATACATTTTGGCCATGTAGTATTAATTTTAAAATAATCTTTAATTTTAATTAGAAATAGTAGTTAACAAAATGCAACAGGTCAAAGATTAAAAACATTTATTCAATGATCAGGAGCAAAGCCTCATTAATTGTTACTTATCCTCTTGGAGATCTGTTAGAGGGATATAAAAATTTGTTAGTTCCCTGGAAGTATAAAAAGAATATTGAACAATTATAATTAGGAATGTTGACTAAATTACCTTCTACAAATTTTTTATTACTGTCCATATGTAAATGGACAATATCTACTTTGAACTAGCTTAGGCAAACAGGTGATTTAATTAGGATGCTTGTTGCTCCCAAGTGAAGGCATGGGGCTAGTTTGGCCATAGTGATTACTGGAAACAGGCACTTGGGGAAAAAAGGAGCATATTCTCCCCATCTGTTTCTTCCTCATTTGTATTGTAGCTTTATCCACTTCATCAATTGAACATCCCAGCATTGTAGAAACTATACTACTAACAGCTTCAGATTTTTCCATGTTATTATCACTAGATCTGGATTCCCCATTTTGTAGGAGTAAATTTTTGAAAACCAATTTTTGAAAACCAATAAAAACAAAGATGTCTACTACTGTTCACTCTATGGCCATCCATATATACTTACATACATGCACAGAAACATAACTTTTTTCCCCTCTCAAATTCAAATTAAAAATTGTCTCAGATAACCCAATTCAATTATTCCATATGCAATTCAAAACCACCTCCAGAGGGGAATATGTAGCTATGATATTAGTATTTTGGTGTAACACGTCCATTTCTGTCAAACAGATCTTTTTAGATCTATTATCTGAATAGAAAAACTCGGGATAGGAAATGAAACAACTGATATATTTTTACCTTTTCCACCATAATCAAAGCATAATAGTGAAAAAATTATAAAAGGATAACAAAAAAATTTTTAATTACAGTGGGAAATGTAGTTATAAAGACAAGTCTTACTATCTGGGCTGGATAGTAATGTTTGCATTTCTGTATTCCATCTTTCAGTGTTATGTGGCCTGGAAAAACAAGTTTCTTTATTCTGCACCAAGCAGACTTTCATGCCTTCTGATTGGTTTGGTCACTGGGAGCACTGAGGGTCTGAGCGAGTAAGAGGAGAGAGGCTGGTTATTGTCCTAATAAGACACATGGATGAAGTGAATACTTGAACTTTTGATCTCCCCCAGAAATCTGTAGCAATGTATAATTTATCATAGGGTCCATAGGAAAGAAATAGTTGGTAGTATGTTAAAGTGCTATTTAACATATATAAACAGAAAAAAAAAATTCTAGGTCTATTGGAAGAAGTCGACTCAGTTGACTACACAGGAATTTTATGTTTTCTTACCACATTCTCAAAGTGAAGCCAGCTTATAGAACTGGTTTCCTTGACTGAGGGGATAGGACATCCTTTGAAGAAGGATGCTGCAATGTGTCCACAGTGCATCTTTCTTCAAGTTTCCCACAGTAAGATGTGCAGCCATTTACCAAAGTGCGTATTTATTATGAAAAGGAAAATATTTTGAATTCCCATGGAATTATAAGGTAACAACTCAAAATTGATGTCAATCTCTGAAAACTATAACACCAGCCACAAATGAAGTTTCATAATTTAGAAAGTGTTGGTCTGAGCCTATTTCCCAGATGATCCATTGGGGCCATGACTTATATATTACTAGGATACTTCTGTAGTTCCAGAAGTTATAGTCAGAAAAGGTATAATTAAAAAACTGGAAAAATTCTGATAATGAAGCTTGACCCATGGAGTGATATTATAGAAGGAAGGACCAAATAATAAGTCCTTGGAACTGCCTCCCATCCATATTCCTTTAGCTTAAAAAAGAAAAAAGAAAGCAATACAGTGTCTCCAAAAAAAATTCTGGGGGAGCTACAGAAATTAGTGCCAAAATCAAGGACTTTAAAGTTGCAGGATTGATCATTTATACCCCACACCTCTTTACCTCACATTTTGCCTGGTGCAAAAGTCAAACAGGACCATGGAAAATGACTAGGTATTATTATAAACTAAATCTGAAATTACATCCGTTCCAGTGTGTCAATTTTCTTCCACTCTGATACATTGCTTGTTTGATATCCTACAAAAGTAACTGACTTGAGGGAATAATGGAATAGCATGCCACATGAAATACAACATGTGTGAAGTCAGGGTGATTTCCTACAGGATGTGAACATTTTTTCTCTTAATTATTGATGAATATGATTGCACTCTTCTCTTTCTCTGAGAACAAGGAGAGGAATGGCAGCATCCCCTTTCACAATTAAATCTAATAATTCCTTTAAAGCTATTTTGTTTCCCGTTCCTGTGAATGTAGAATCAACAGGTTTTGATGACCTAGTAGTATCCAAGGAAGAAAAGCTTGTACCTCAGAACACAGCTGTGGCTTCTTTGATTTTGAAGGTAACATTATACAAAGTCATTCTGAATTTTTTATGCATCTTATCCAATAGAGTAAATGGTTTACTCCACTGGCTGGTTTCTTGATCCGAATATGAAGAATAATTTTAATTGATGGCTCATGGAGTAAGAAGTACTTATCTGGAATTTATGGGGTTCACTTCAGCATTTCCTAGGGTTCCCTTGTCCAGTAATACTGGTCAGTATGAATCTGCAGTAGCCTTTCAGGATAGGACTGCTGTAATCTGGGATCCTGGAATTAAGTTTTAGGTTAATTTAACTGAGTCTATAGTAGATTAAAGATGACTGTAAATCTCTGTCCCTTCTCCCCTTGAGAAGTGATGTAGAATTGTCCTTCCTTTGAATTGGCTGTAGCAAATAACAACTTTGATTAATAGAACATGGAAGAAATGAAGCTGTACGAGTCCAAACCCAGACTTAAGAAATTGTCATTTTCCACCTCTTGTCCTTCGGAACACTTACTCCTGAGGGAGCCAGCTGCAATGTAAGAAGTACCAAAAGGTGTAAACAGTCCAAACTGAACCCAAGCTTTCAACCATCCCTACTTTATGGATTGAATTGAGTCCTCTGAAAGATATGTTGAAGTCCTAATTCCATGTATCTAAAAACATGAACTTATGTGGAAATAGGTCTTTAGAGATGTAAATAGTTAAGATGAGGTCATGCAGGAGTAGGGTAGGCCCTTAATCCAATATGACTGGTGTTCTTATAAGACAATATAATGTGAAGAATCTAGGAAGACAACCATTTGACAATGGACACATAGATTGGAATGATGTGTTTGCCACCTAGCCCTGACAATGCCTTGATTTCAGACTGCTAGCCTCCTTAAAATAAATTTCTGTGTTTTAATCTGCCCAGCTTGTAATAGTTTGTTACGACAGCCCTGGGAAACCAATACAATTACCAAGACACCACATGTATGGTGAAACAACAACAACAACAACAACAAAATAGCTTGATCCCTCTAGTCTAGCCCATTGAACAACTGAATGCTGTTGGTCCATGCCACAAGGAGCAGATGCTATGGCTACCTAATCTTGCTAGCCTGAGCTGATGTATCTCCCTTGTTGACTGATTTAACCTTATGCACGTCTTTGCAGAAAGATCCTCTACTAAATGTTCAGCTCACCATTCTGATTGTGCCATTAGTTTCTTGCTGTGATCTTGACTCATGCCTCTTACCTCCTGAAATCCCCAATGAGATAAAAATGGGCCAAGTGGAATAAATCCATAATAGTAAGAAGAGTTAGGGAGGGAAGTTGTGGCAAAGATCTGCACAGAAACATGTTAATGGAGTCTTGTGGTCAGATTCCAAGTTAAGAACCTAGAAGGACTAAAGTGTGTCAAGTGTCTCTGTACCTCAACATCAAAAGGCTAAGAGATATTGTCTGAGCCATCTTAGACCATGCATCAGTAACTGACACAGACATTTTTGATTTTTGAATCATGGTCATGTGGTGATAACACAGAGGCTAGAATTCTCTCTCTGTAATCCCACTCACACATACTTTAAAAGAGACTGTGGAATTTAACTTACTATCTGATAAGGACTTTGGACTAACCAGACATTCCAAGATCCATTTACAACCTCATTTCCAATTTCCTAATAAAAATCCATATAGGAACGTCTGAGGAATAATGAAATTCAAATAGTATACCCTTATCTAACTACAAATAAGATGGTTTCATATATTCAAGCTCTTCTAGCTTGCTGTAGCATTTTGATGTAATGAAATGTAAAGTTGAAACATATTTGTCAAAATCTCTAACAGAACAGAGAAGGTCACGCATGATACAAATACTGTACATAGTTTATTTATAAGAACTGAGATTTCAGAGTCTGACCCCTTTCATAACATACCTTCTGATACTATTCATCCAAAGGGTTTGTTGCTTTTTAAGCAGGGGAGGCTATTTTTCAGATGAGTGGTATAATGATTAAAGGATTCATCTAATTATTGTAACTGTCATCAGAGTCACTTTATCTTAGGTATGCTGAAAATATCTCAGTTTCAGTATTTATCTGACAGAACACAAAAAGTTCTTAATAGAATAGAAAAAGTGTTATATTGATTTCTACAATGTGTGCATGCTTACATACCATCAGAGTGAGAAAATATGGATTGCTATAATTTTAAAAATTGAGGGGTGCCTGGGTGGCTCAGTCAGTGAAGCGTCTGCCTTCAGCTCAGGTCATGTTCCCAGGGTCCTGGGATTGAGCCCCGCATGGGGCTCCCTGCTCGGCGGAGAGCCTGCTTCTCCCTCTCCCTCTGTCTGCCGCTCTGCCTACTTGTGCTCTCTCTCTATCTCTGTTAAATAAATAAATAAAAATCTTTAAAAAAAATTGAAACTATTTTATAAATTATATTTTTAGTTAGGGAGAAGTATTTTGATGATAATAAACATTTTCTGTCTTTACAGGATTTCACCAAAATCTCAATAGTACCTAATTAGAATCTGAGCATGTAAAAATGTGATGGTTCTTTCATTTTGTTTATAAAGTGTATTTAAATACGGAACCTTCAAGAGACTTTCTATTGAGAAATGTGGACTGAAAGAGAGGTCTTTTATACAATCCTATATGTTGTTAGTGTAATTTTTTTTTTTTTAATTAGGTGTTGTATAAATGAAAAAAGAGGTGCTAAATTATTCTGTATCCATACTACTTATTTTGAGGTCACCACCCTTGCAAGATTAGTTTGACTTTTGTGACATGGCCGTGGTGGTAATCAAACATCAGACTTGATTTGCATAAAACTTAATCATTGGCTACTAGCCTCTCTCTGTTTAAACCTGCATACAGAGTTAATCAGAGTTTATTATTGCCACAATCAGTCTGTATCTGTCACTGTATGTTTCCAATTATCAGTTCCTTGGAGAGAAAATTCTGGCTTAACTAGAAACATTAGCTCTGCACATTCAAGGAATGATTATTTGTCTAGGTTTTCGTTCTGTATTTGTAAACTTTTATCTTGTGACAGGAATAGCCCCCCAGCTGAATGTTCAGTCCATGCATAAAGTCAGGTTACTCTTTGTACTCCAGGACAGAGATGGTGATGCTGTGTGGCACATGAAGGAACGTCATGTGGGGGTGGAAATGAAGGTTTATCTATGAGCACTAATGTGTCAAGGGCCTGTCTCTACTCTTCCATTAGATATCTTCTAATGGAAGATATTGTTTCCTCATTGCTTTATTTTTTATTCAGTTTTATTACTTTAGAATTTATATTAGGAATTTTGTAAAATGCCCTCATTTTGGAAGCCCTTATTTAAAATGACACAGCTAATCACTGCTGTGCCGACAAATCAATTTTTACTAAATGATTAGCACAGTAATAACTTTAAAAAAATGTTTCTAGAATCACCAAGACTACCTACATAATATTGCATTTCACATCGTGTCTTCGTTGTCAATCATAAAACCTGGAGCGATTGTCAATAAGGTTTTGTGTTGCATTTATCATTCTGACTGAGAAAAGACTTTACTAGCTCTTGACTGTCTCAGTCAGCTTTTGTTATTTATTGATTAATCTATTTATAACTGTCAAATCATCAATTTTTCAAATTAAGATACAGTTCCAAAATGCGAACTTTGGACTTTTTAATAATTACTTAAGTCCTTTCTGCTGACCTTTGTCTTTCATGTTGTTAATGTTTTGCCTATGTAGGTTCTTTCTCAACTGAGCTACAACAGATTCAATGGTGCTGTTCTCTTGAAGTGAGTATATCTTCTGACAGTTTTTGGTTCAATCAAACTGTGCACTTACTCTCTTATTTTATTCCTTGTACTTTAGTGGCAATCCAAACTATTTGATGTATGTATGTGCGCATGTATATAACGCATTGTTTTTTCTTCTGAGTGTACCTAAAATCTTAAAGAAATTTCAATTTTAGAAAATTTTATTTCCTTGCTCATTGAGTTTGCTTGCTAGAGTCATTTATATTATCCATTTTTCCAATCGACATTATTCAGAGACTGGCTTTTCCAACTTTAAAAAAAAAACTTTTTCTTCCAGTCATGTCTTCATTGCCAAAGCTTTATAAACAATGCCATGACTCAATGAATGGATAATACTCTCTGCAGGATAGAGATCATTTTTTCAAGGAAAGGCAGTCTTCACTTACTAGATCAAATATAATTTCAGTGGAAGTAAATTTTAAATGTGAACTTCCGTTGGACAAAATGTCCTTTTTAAAAGACGTTGATTGCTACTATGGTTGACCTTTTATCACAAATATTCCTTATTTTAAAATAAATAAAACAAAGATGGCATGAAATTATTTACAGCAGCAGTAGACCGCTTCTCAGATACAGTTATCGAAATATGTGTGTCTGAAAGGATGAGAATTTATGCAGCGACTCTGTGGCATCTGGAGGTCGACAGCTGGTTATTATGTACACCTAATTTACCAGAGCAGTAAATACTGCAAGTGAAGAGATCAATTCACCAAAGGTCTATGGTTCAATAGGTTTAGCACTTCATGTTGAAAATAAAATGTGGAATAAATTAGGAGAAAACCTTTCTTACACTGCCTCAATAATAAAAGAACCCCCACAGTGGAAAAAGGCACTAAATGAAGTGTCTTTGATATAATTAGGTGGATGGTAATAAACCCAGTCTTGATCTGCTTTATGAAGCTATTGTAATAATATTAATGATGTTTAACCATGTAACAATCCCTGGACAAATGGCAAATCTATTTTCAATATCAAATTACTCATTTTTAAAAGAAAATAGATTAATAACATTTTCTACTTATAAGACATTACAGGAAAATTAAATTAATGAAGCTTTAGTGCGTGCAGAAAAGAAAAAAATAATTTGTAAAGGAAACACAGAATTTTCTATTAAGCTTTTAAGTTTGGTCATTTGTGTTAACCCAGGAAATACAGCTAATAGTTTAGAATATGGGTCCAATTTAGGGATTAGCTCCTTTTACCATATAAACCATTAAGAAAAATGATTATAAAATGCAGTCTAGCTTCTAATCTTAAAAAGATCATTCAAATTTCATGTACAAACAGTATATATTTATCTCTTCTTCATTTTCTTATATAATAATCAAAAAATTAATGAGTACAAGGTCACTGATAAGGATAACCACTAATAAATATCACCCACAATTAACACTCAGATAAGCCATTCTTACTTGTGCCTGATAGCACATGATCTTTATTTTTTATTTAAAATTAGCTTTATGTTGCTGAATCACTATATTGTACATCTGAAACTAATATAACACTGTTAACTAACTGGTATTAAAATAAAAACTTAAAAAAGTAAAATCAACTTTATGGAACTACATTTTACATTCAATAAACTTCACTGCTTCTTAAAGAGAGATTTCACTGGGTTCTGACAAAGTCTATAGTCATGTGGCCACTACCAAAATCTAGATACAGAATAAGCCTATTGCCTCAGAAAGCTCTCTGTGCTCCTTTGCATTCTCTCCTCTCTTCCCCAAACTCATCATTTCACAATGACCATTCTGTTTATTGTACCCAAAGATTTTTCTTCCCTAGAATGTCATTTAAATGCAATCATGCAGCATGGAGCCTTTTAAGTCCAGCTTCTTTCACCTAGCATATGTGTTTGAGACTAATAAATGTTGTGACCTGTAGCAGAAATTTGATTCTTCTTTTATTATCAAAAAATTATATGATCATTTCTTAAGATGCAATTAAATTTGCGAATTCTGATATGACTTTAGCCCTTTCCATTGTTCTGCTTTTTAAACATCTTATCTATGTTTTTAAGGTGCTTGGTGTTCAAAGTACATTTGAGAGTGAAGCAGGGGGTGGATCTTTTTGAGGTATAAATCACAGCTTGTAAGCTACCTTCACTAGACTACATAAAACCTTGTCCCTATTATGTGCTCATTTTGTTAGAAGTATTTTTTTAGTCATCTTATATAATTTTAAAAATATAATACACATTTTCTCAAAGTAAGGACAACACATATTTTATTTAAATATTAAAGACTTAGTGGCTTCTCTTTTTCAAAATATTTCAGAGACTGTCTCATTTTAACCTAATATCAAACTGGTTAGCTACTTTCCATGTGAAAATATCTTTTATTATTTGATGTATTTGTATTTCCATGCACTTGTTTTAAAACAGCAACTTACTACATTTAATTTCAAAATTTCTAAGTTAACAATCTTATTATTAAGAATCACTTTTTAAAAAGAAAATAAAAGCACTAACAGAAAAAGTTCTTAACATAAATCTAGTGTTTGGACATTAGAAACTGGACATCCTTGAGCTCTTAAATAAGTAGAGCTAGAGATGTTAAGATGAAAACCAACCAATGCAACTACAGAGGATTGATTTTATGTCTCACAGTAAAGGCTTTTGTGTGTGTGTGTGTGTGTGTGTGTTTTGTTTTAATGCTAGCTATTCTTTTTTTTTTTTTTCTAGGCATGATCACCAACAAACATGGAGACTTAATTATAAATATACAGTTGACCCTTGAACAACACGGGTCTGCATGGGTCCACTTACATGTGGATTGTTTTTAATAAACACAGTATAGTACTGTAAATGTATTTTCTTTTCCTTATGATTTTCTTAATGACATTTTCTTTTTTTTTGATTTTTTTTAAAGATTTTATTTATTTGAGAGAGAGAGAGGGAGAAAGAGAGAGAGCACAAGTGGGGTGAGGGACAGAAGGAGAAGCAGACTCCCCAACGAGCAGGGAGTCTGATGTGGGGCTCGATCCCAAGACTCCGGGATCATGACCTGAGCCGAAGCCAGGTGCTCAACTGACTGAGCCACGCAGGCGCCCCTTAATGACATTTTTTTTCCCTCTAGCTTACTTTATTGTAGGAATACAGTATATAATACACATAACATACAAAATATGTCTGAACTGACTATGTTATCAGTAAGACTTCTGGTCAATAGTAGGCTATTAGCAGTTAAGCTTCGGGGGAGTCAGAAGTTATACACAGATTTTCAACTGCACAGTGTCAGCACCCCTAATCCCTGCAGGTTCAAGGGTCAACTGTAACTATTCTACTCAAAATTATAGTGTTATTTTTGGTGTTTAGATAGACACAAGTCTTCCTTGGCCCTCATTCCCTCTTCCCCTCTCTTTCACTCAATCTCTCTCTCTTTCTTCTGGATGTCGCAATATTTTTGTTTTCCTCTTATGCTTTCGGCCTCTTTCTATATTTTACTAGTACCATTCTTACTCCTAATGTCAATGAAATCCTTAGATTTTAGCCCCTTTCATTATTCTCTCTTTTGCTTTTGCTTTTAGGTCTCATCTACCATAATGTATTCATCTATCACTCTTGAATTCATAATGTCCAAATATAAATATCTAGTCCTGAACTTTTATTCAGAATTCTGATTTTGAATTTTCATGCAGAATATCTCTATCTGGATGTTTTAGCCTCAAATTAAGCAAGCAAAAAATCAACTCCATGTTTTACCATAAGCACATTCTTCTCTGGGTTTCCTGATTTCTTTTCGTGATACTCTTGTCTCTTAATTACTGGGCTCTAAAATGATGTAGCATTTTATCGCTTCTTGGCCTTTTGGCTAAGATCAAGTGTAAAATGATGCAGCATTTTTCTTTTCTTGCTCTCCTTTTAGTTAGCCACTAGGTCCTGTTGATTTTTCTCTCTAAATTACTGTGTCCACATCTATTCCTTTCCTAGTGCAGTCACTGTATTTACTCTAACTCAGGGCAATGTTACCCCGGTTGTAATAGTTTCCTTTGTGCCTTTTCCACTCTTCTCCAAACCATTCTGCATGTTTAGATACATTAATCTTAAAAAATATCACTTTCTTTGTTCCATACTCATGCCTACAAAAGTTTAATGCCTATATTAAATGTCGAAGTTCAAACTAGGACAATTTACTAATAGGAGCTGGAAGTTGGTAGGTTGTAAATAAGAAAGGACTCCACGTTATTAAATCAGGTTTAGTGGCTGACTAATGCATAATGGTTGCAGATTTAGCTGTACTTGAACATGAGGCAGGTGAAGAAAGCAAGTAATAAATATGTCAAATGCAATTTTTAGTCTTGGCCTACGGGGACCAGGTTTTGAAATTTAATAGTTATACATAAAGCACTTGTACCAGAAGTTTCATTCAGGATAGTGAGAGCCAAAAAAGCCAGTAAAAAAGAGCCAGATAAGTGGAGCATGGTAATCAAGTCAAGGATGATACTGAGGAAAGAAGAAGAGTTAGTTGCATTATGATAAGACACAATAGTTCATATGTGCTCCAAAAGTGTGTTCTACTCATTGAGCCTTGCTCTTAAATGCCACAGTTTATTGAAGCAACATGGAATTCCTTTGCAGCTCTCCTCTTGGGGAGCTCTGTTTGGTCTTAAGGTGGAGCAATCCATCAGATCAAATACCAAAGGTTCAGGTTATATATCTACTTAACTCACCACGCTCTACAAGAATGATTTTCTGTGGCAATGCCACTACCTAATTAAGAACTCATTTTCTTTCATGGGTCAAGTTTCAAAGTCATTGCTGTTGAAATCATTCATAATGTTAAAGGTCCATCTAATATGTTTGAACAAGTTATAAAATTTACTCACAAATTCTTCCTACAAAGAAACTCTCAAGTTCCTTTCAATACTTAGAACATTGTGTTACACATTTCCAAAATTTACTTAGTCTGAATTTTTAAAGTAATAAATGATTCTGTAATTAGAAGTGTCTTATGAATTGTTCTTGTGTTATATCTAAAACAATGTCTATTTCAATAAAATTATCCACACTGAACAAATCATTCTTCCAATATCCAAACATTTTCTAATTAAGAATCCCTCCACATATAATGCTTTTCTCTTGTTTTCTGTTGATTCATTGGGTTTGTGCTTTGAAGCCCATTCATCTAATAAAATCTTAGCCAATGGGCTTATTTCAGTGAATTCTTCATCTTCTGAAATGCCATATTTTATATTTAATATTCAAACAGCATTTAAACAGTGTTTATTATTATTGTCCTTTTTTGAGTATGTTTTAAATCTACAAAGTGCAGTTATAAGTTTCTCAAAACTGAAATACCATCCTACATGTCTCCATCCCTTGGATAATTCTCATAGTCTGTAGGGAGTTGCTGAGCAAAAGTTAATATTTTTTAAAGATTTTATTTATTTATTTGAGAGAGAAAGAGAGCGAGTGAGAGAGAGCACAAGCAGGGTGAAGGGTAGAGGGAGAAGCAGACTCCCTGCTGAGCAGGGAGCCCAGTGCTCCAGGATCATGACCCAAGCTGAAGGAAGACGCCTGACTGAGCCACCCAGGTGCCCAAAAGTTGATATTTTTATGGTTCATAGATTGATCCCTCTTCCAGTGTTTTATTTTTTTTTTTTATTTTTTTTTTTTAAAGATTTTATTTATTTGACACAGAGAGAGAGACAGCTAGAGAGGGAATACAAGCAGGGGGAGCAGGAGAGGGAGAAGCAGGCTCCTGGCTGAGCAGGGGGCCCGATGCGGGGCTCGATCCCAGGACCCTGGGATCGTGACCTGAGCCGAAGGCAGACGCTTAACCGCTGAGCCACCCAGGTGCCCCTCTCTTCCAGTGTTTTAAAGAGCAATAAGGAAAATACTGACCCTGAGAAATGCAGCATAATGGCCACAGGGTACAGTGACAATAGTATCAAAATGCAAATCAAAATACTTAAGTTCTAGCTTTAGTTCTACCCATAAACTATGATTTACCTCTTTCTTTGCCACAAATCTCTTTGGCCAAAACCTCAAAGGTTATTTACTGATATAATATTTTATTATTCTATGAATAGATTCTCCTTACAGCTCTTTCAGCTCTCAAATTTCTTTGTTTTAAAAATCACCTATTTCTTGGGGCACCTGGGTGGCTCAGTTGGTTAAGTCACTGACTCTTGATTTTGGCTCAGGTCATGATCTAAGGGTCCTGGGATTGAACCCCACATCAGGTTCCATGCTCAGCTGGGTGTCTGCTTGAGATTCTCTCCCTCTCTTTCTCCCTCTGCCCCTCCGCCTGCTCACTCTCTCTCTCTCAAATAAATAAATCTTTAAAAAAATCACCCATTCCATGTGTAAAATGCCATGACTTTCTCATCATTTCATTACATGAACTTACTCTTTTATTCATATTTAAAAGAAGACTGATTCATAATCATCTCAATTTATATATATTTGTTGTATGTGTGCTGTACATATTCATTTTGTCACTCATAATTGCTTACTATGTACTTACTATGTTCTGATATTATTACTTACTTTATTATCCCATAGGAAATTATGCTATTCATCTAGATGTCTATTAACACTTTTGATTGAAATAACTATCATGGGAAAATTGGTAAGTAAGACATGAGTCCCCCCACTATTTCCTTAAACAACTTTCATAGGGAAGTTTAGGCAAAAATAAATATTATTACTGTTAAGACAAATTAAGTTAATTTAAAAAGTGTGAGCTCCGAGGTCGAAAAGGTTCATAGCAGTAATGTCCACAATAGCAAAACTGTGGAAAGAGCTGAGATGTCCATTGACAGATGAATGGATAAAGATGTGGTATATATATACAATAAAATACTACTCAGTCATCAGAAAGGATGAATCATTATCATTTACATCAAGATGGATGGAACTGGAGGGTATTATGCTGAGCAAAATAAATTAATCAGAGAAAGACAATTATCATATGGCTTCACCCATATGTGGAATATAAGAAACAACATAGAGGATCATAGGGGAAGGGAGGGAAAACTGAATGGGAAGTCATCAGAGGGGGAGAAAATCCATGAAAGACTCTTAACTATAGGAAACAACTGAGGGTTGCTGGAAGGGAGGTGGGTGGGCAGATGGGGTAACTGGGTGATGGACATTAAGGAGGGCACGTGATGTGATGAGCACTGGGTGTTATACGCAACTGATAAATTACTGAACACTACCAAAAAAAACTGCGAGCTTCATATCCTGTCTTAAAGATCTTATACATTGTCCCAAATAGAAAGAGTTGTGCTTAGAAATAAATTGTACCTTAAATGCAACCTAAAAGAAAACAATCAGCAGAGTGAAGGATACCTGTAATTTACTCCACACGGTCTTATGCAGATAAGGTATTATGTACTGACAACCAACAGTTTCTGTTTTCCAAAGCTTCAAGTAAACAGTCACTGCCTGTTTAGTACTTGGTAGGTTTCTAATCAAGATTTATAGAACTACAAACATGTTTAATAAAGGCAAAGATAGGTAAAAGTCCAGTAACTTTCTCTACCTAAAAAAGCCACATTTCCTCAAGTTGAACATTCTTTAAACTTTTTTCCTTCCCACATTTCCATATCATAATAACAATTTCATGTTACTGCTCTTTCTTCAGTTAACAACTACTCCCAATTTAGCATTATCCATGAATTTAATTAGTATGCAATATAGCTTTACATATTATTAATTGGGAGGTAAAAAAGGAAACAGCTGTGGCAGAACAACTATTTTAAAAATGCTCAGACTTATCAACATCCTAATTCATTAATAACTTTACAAAGAAACTGTAGAAAGCTAAAATATGAAAATATTCTATATCAGTTTATATGTGTTCCAAGTGCATATGAAGTATAAATGTGGCTCATAAGAAAAATAATTCAAGAAAATGGAAATACATCTCTTAAAAATATATATTCAACTTTCAAAGGATTAATTTAGGAAAAAAATAATCAAGAAGGAAAAGCAGAATGTAATCATAGAGTCTGGAAATTTTTTAAAAACTCAAAGATGATGTCTCACAACATAATTTGTCCTGTTCTAGATAAAAGATCCTTGATCTTCTTGAGAAAAACAGAAGGATATAGTAGGAGGTGGAAAGAAGCCAACTCACACATCGTGGACTCCTTAAAACTAGGAATATGGGTCAGGTAAGTGTTCATATTTTCAATCAAATTTGACTTGTTAATGAAAGGAAATTTTATATGATGAGAACTTTTCATGGGAAATGTGTGAAATTTTAACACTTAAAACTGGGTATTTACTTTATAAATAACCCCTTATTTTCCTTAGCTATAATATAGTCCCTCTACTCCCACCCATAGCTCAACATTTTTTCTCTTCAGTATAAGAACATTTAATTAAAAATTTAAAAAAACAAAACCATGTAAAAAAAAAAAAACCCTGATAACTATTACAGGGATTTATTTTCCAAATGTAAAATGAAGAGTTTTGAGAACTCAGGCATCACTAAGAGTTTGCAATACTTAGAGATGGCAGGTGTCATTGATGACTTGTGCAGTGATGCTAGCAAGCAACTATTTCAATATCAGAACCCAAACTCCTCAGTTAATTTACCAATCCCCTAAGTAGGTGGAACCATTCATGAGTGCCTTCCATCTGTTCCAACAGGTCCCTATGTTTGTTATTTCTTAGATGGGTGCACACCATCCAACTGTGACACAAACTCACAAATCAGCTGTCAGGTAGTTGTGAAGACAAAGGCACAGGAAAGTAATCTCAACTTTGAAAACACTTTAACTCATAAAAATATCAGAATCAAACCTTTTATTACTACATGCTGTAGCTTATCACTTACCTTATATAAACTCCCTTAAATAGCAAGTTGTATATTACGATTATTGCAATCCACGATTGATAAAAACTCTCTGATTATCTTGACCCAACACATTCCTTATGATTTACTAAATTTCACTGAGCTCCACAAAATAAGGCACAACTATAAATGGAGGGAATATTCTTTTTTATATCTATCTTTAAAATCTCAATTTGGCAAGATTATAAATGGTCTCTTGTTTGTCAAGGAAAAATGAATAATTTTGTTAAGAAAATAAGGGGATACATAGTTACTATAAAACATGGAATCACAGAGATGAAATTGTGCCCCAGTTGAAATCAGTTTTAAGGAGGACATCAAAGACAATTGATCCAGAATGCTGTCTATTGCATCTTTGAAGATTCTTATGCAAATTACCCATTATTAAGTTCCAGTTAGATATATCTCTGCTCTTTAACACTTTATTGATTATTCTTAGCAAAGTTAGTTATTATCAGCTTTCACTTCTAACTATTGTCAATGTTACCCATCAAATAATATTTGATTTCTGTGCAAGATTGGTTTTACTTAATTACATACTGCCCTGTATAGCTCTTTTCTTAAATGGAAATTTATTTTTCTAATTACATTGCATACTCTGGTCATTAAGAGCGTTGTTGTTTAAGCTTAAACTTAAATATGTTGACAGACAAAAATGGGTTTCAACCCTGGCTCATACACTTAATCTGCATTTGACCTTTGGTTATTTATCCTCTCTTGGCTTTAGACTTCTCAGATGAAACTGCTACAGTTAACATTATATACCACTAAGTATGATGAAGACCGAATCAGATAAAGAGTGTAAAGCACCTATTACAGTGTCTTAAACACAGTAGCCACTCAATTAAAAATAATCTGTGGATGATATCAAGGAAAACTTAGCTTAAGACGCGATTCAACAATGTTCAAGTGCATTGTATGGTACATTTCAGTATTCCCTGCTTGAGAACACTCACAGGAATGCTGTATAAAGAAGATAGTTAATTTAAATGGTGCTAACAGACCTGATTTCCATTATTGGTACATGCGGACTGAGAGATATGCAGTTGCTCTGGATGGTCCCACCATATAGGATGCCCCTTTAACACTGTTCCCTCCTTTCACCCCCTGGCTAAATATGGTGATGCTTCTCATGTCCAGGAATCCATAAATGCTGCAATTCTATGGGGTTCCATAACCTTACCTACGCTTTTTGAAAGTACCTCTTCATTAAATTCTCCTCATCCAAGTTGAGTGTGTCTCCATATTCTCACCTCAATTAAGTGTGTCAGGTCCTCTGCCTTGCCAGGACTCTGACAAACATCCAGCATGTCTCACTGGGGCTATTTCAGTTTTTTTTTTTTTTTTGTCATTTATCTTATTTCAAGTTGTGCCCAAGTAAAAATTCTATCCTCCATGAAACCACCAGGGTAATTTATTTAAATTGCTACTCTGACCAGTCATTCTTTTATTTAAAATCTTTACATGACGCAGTATCACCTAGAAGAAAAAGTCCAAATATACACATCTCCTATTCCCTTTCTTCTTGCTGTAGTAATGTGATATGAATCAATGTTTCAGAGTGATATCCAGAAGATGCATTTCTCTCTAACTATATTATGACTGAGAGTTAACATAGCCCTGAGGGGTTAGAAGGGAGAGAACTAAAAAAAAAAAAACTGTAAATGTATATAGTTGTCCATTTCATTTGAATGTTATTTTTGATCTCTTTTCATAGAAGAATGGAAAGTAATTTATTTCCCAAATCTAGAAAAAAATATGACATATGACACAGCAGCTGCAATTAAGACTACAACTTGATTAAATTTGGGATAGTCTGTTGTCAGTCTTCAGGATAATTCTGGTTTCTGCAGGAGCCAGATGGTAAATTTAATAGAAAAATGCTGAGGGCCACCATCTCTGTATCCTTTAGAATCTAGAGGATGTACTGACGTCTGCCATCTTATCCCATGATATGATACTGCTTTTGATTTATTATCTTGGGTGTCAGTTCCAGAATCTTCCATTTAGTATCACTTTTTCTGAGAGTGCTTATCCTATAAGCCACAAGACTGATTTGGGAATTTCAACAACTCCATACTAGGTATGTCAAACTCCACTGTTTGCTGAATCATGTGAAGGAATACATTTATTTTCTGGTGTTTCCAGTCAAATAGGGTGTCATGGTGATTCTTCAGATCTTCAGATATTCTTGTCAACTCAGACCCTCTGAAAAACAATTCTCTAAAATATGAGTATTCTACTTTGCCCAGGGCAGTTATCTATCCAAGTCCATGGCCACAAGCGTCTTTTAGGGGAGGTCTACAGGAACCATTAGCATGTGCTATTACAGTGGTGTTGTAGGTTCCTTCTTCCTGGAGATCTGGCCTCCTTTTTCATAAAAGGCTTCTGGGTTTGAAAATGAGCCCAGGTCTGGAATCTGGCCATATAACTGTAACATTTTAGGGAAAAACAATGAAAGGTCATCTATCCGATTTCTCCTAAAGTTTAAGCTAAGTAGTTCTCTTTTCAACTACCTGTAGATTTTGCACTTATGGGGATTGTGTTCTGTTTACTATCTCTATAAACTTCTGTGAGTTAAACAGGCCTCTTGGCTGCTAATTCAAACCTTTGCTATTAACAAAAATTGTGTCTGCCTAGCTTCAGATGGGTAAGCATGCTTCCTAGACCTCTTCAGTTTGGGGGTTCTATCGTCTCTATTTCTATTATTGTTCCTGGTTCTCTAACTGCCTCTCCTACAATCAACCCTGGTCTACCAAGGAGAGCAACTAATGAACATTTTAATGGCATTGGTGACACTCTTATAAGCATGTTTATTATGGCCTTGGCAAATGTTGAATCCTTCGGGCCTTCCTGAGGAATGTAATCATCTGATGAGATTTACTGCCTTACATATTGTAACCACTCAAGCAGTCCCACTTTCTCAAGCCTTTGATTTTTTTCTTCTACTGTCTGCAGTGGGAATTGGGCATTTTGCCTCCACTTAGCACGCTCATTACTTTTACCAGCTTCCAGGAGCTATCCTTGTAGCCATTTCACATTTCACACCATCCTCTGGGGTCCTTGACAGGATATTAAAATGTATATCCTCAAAAATTTCTCATTCCACTGTATTCAATCTTATGTTTTGACCCTTGGATCAAGAATTCTCAGAATTAAATTCTATTTGTACTCTCCCAGCTACTGCTGGTACATGCTGATTAAGTCCTTTGAGACATCATCCCCTTTCTTTCTTTTTTCTTTTTTTTTTTTTTCCATCCCCTTTCTTTCTTAAGAGGCTCAGCAAATTCCCTCCTGGGTTATACCAAAACTTAATATTAGTATATGCCTAGTGTGCAGCAGGGAAGGATGAGGCTGATCCTAAGGGGGAACTGTGCCTCTTTGTACCTTTAAGTTAGTATAGAGTGCTAACTCTTGGTATAAACATCCACCTAAGTGTACCCATCTCAATTATCAGGGTTTCATTGTTTTCTAAATTTGCTTTTGTCACTGGCATAACAGACCTTCCTTGGCTGGGCATTAACCATCTCTAAAGTTTGAACACTTTAACTGGCAAGTCCTAGGCCTGTTTCATGTCATTCTCTATACCCTTGCTGTAGGAGACGATATGCAGCACTTTGTTGAAGCTTAATTTTAATCTTTGTGAAGGAGACTCCACTTCTGTTTCTCCCTTAATCAAGTTGAACTGTATTTTTTCTAAACATTTTTTAGTTGCTAGGAATAGAGACTATATGAAATTTTCCACGTTTTAAATTCTATTCACTTACATACAAATCTTGTATAGAATCTCTATGGCCATATTTAGATAATAGTTTTGTAATTTTATTTTCTATTTATTATTTTGTCAGTTACAGGAAATCAGTGTTATCCTCTGAAAAGTGGAGTTTTAAAGTCATAAAACATCATATTGAATTGGTTGTAGAACATGGTAGCATCATCAGGAACTATTACTGATTCACCCAGATGGAAGGGAAAGGCAAGCTTTATTATATCCAGGATAAGAGTCTAGCCATAAAGGTGCAATAAAAGAACAAAAGATCACCTGAAAGTATAGGTAAGACCAGGCTGGGTCGATAATAAAAGAGATGTTTCAAGGTAATTAGTATAGAGACATAGCATTTTGAGGTAAAAATGGGGACTAGACCGGTGTGAAGATAATAAATAAGGAAATGTTTCCAGATATTTATTGTGTACTTCCTATGTTCCATGTACTCTTGTAGTTCCTTTGGATGGAGTAGGGAATAAACGTACATATCTCCTCAGATAGATTATATTTTTGTGTGTGGAGGTAGGAGGGCTGGGGAGCAGAGAAATAAATAAATAAAATAGCACGTTCTCTCTGAGAAGGAAATGTGTCTTTGCACCACTGATTTTTGATTTGTGTGGAATATCTTTTTTCCCCCCACTCATTTATATTCAAACTTTCCAACACACTATATTTAAGAGATTAGTCTTATAAGCAGCTTATATTTAGTTTGCAAGCCATTCCTACAATCTTTGTGTAAGTGCTTTTATATTTGGGTTAAATCTGCCATATCAATATTCATTTTCTATTTTACTCATGTTTCTGTTCCCGTTTTCATTTTTCTTGCTTTCTTTTTGATTAATCAATTCCTTTTTCCCACCTATATATTTGCTATTCATTTATTGGTTACTGAAAGACAACAACAAACAACCTTTTCCTATTACAGTTTACCTGGCATTGGTACTTTCGCTATTTTTTAAAAGATTTTATTTATTTATTTATTTATTTATTTATTTATTTATTTAGAATGGGGGGAGGGAAAAGAGAGAAGGGGAGAGAGAATCTCAAGCACAGAGTCCAGTGCAGGGCTGGATCTCATGACCCTGAGATCATGACCTCAGCCAAAATCAAGAGTTGGAAGCATAACCTACTGAGCCACCCAGGTGCCCCAAGAACTTTTCCCATTTTCTGGATAATTCAAGAACCTTAAAACATGATATTCCATTTACATCTTGCCTACTTTTTGTGCTATCATTGGCATGTACAATATTTTAATGCCACATATAGTTTAAATCCCACAGTATATTTCTTAGTGTTGTTTTAAAATTCAATAGTAATTTAGATTTCTCACATATTTACACTTTCTGGTGACCTACTGCATCTGCCATTATCAAGTTCCTGTTTGGGAACATTATTCTTCTATCTAATGTATTTTCTTTATTTTATGACAAGTTTTTCTGTAAAGTAATTCTCTTAAATTTTGTTTATTTTTGAAAGTGCATTTATTTCATCTTTGTATTTCAAGGGTACATTCATTGCATGTAGTGTGCTATATCAGCATTTAATTTTTGTCAGCATACTAAAGATATGATTCCACTTTTTTTTTTACTCTAATTATTTCTTGAGAAGCCAGTCTATTTGTTATGATTTTGGAGATTAAGTGTCTGTTTCTAGCTGTTTTTAAGATTTTTCTTTTTCTTTTTCTTTGGTTATCAGAAGTTTTACAATAATGTGCATTTGGTGTGCTTATCTTTGTATTTATATTGCTTTGTATTTATATTTGTTGACAGAGTTTAATCTGTGGTTTCATGTCTTTTTTATGTGATTTTGGAAAATTCTGTGACAATATTCCATCATCACTTTCTTTTTGTCTTTCCCTTTTTTATTGTAGGGTATCATTTATGTGTGTGTGTGTGTGTGTGTGTGTAAATTCTATCCCATCAGTCTCTTATCTTGTCATCTGTATTTTTCTTCCTATTTCTTTATGTACTTCAGTTTTGATATTTTCTATCATTATTCTGGGTTTTCTGACCTATTAAACTTGTCTAGCAGATCCTTAATTTCCCTTCTTGTGTTACTCATCTCTATAATCTTCATTGGCTCTATTTTATATATTACATTGACTGCATATGTTTTCCTCTTATTTCTTGATTGTATATTGTATACACGTCATAGAGCCATGTTATACATGCTTTATCTTTCTTACCAAGTACGACTTGTTCAAGCCCCAATCTTCTGCTTTTTGTTCACCTTCTACTCCCTGTGATAAGAATTGAAAAAACTCTAAGAGAATCGTTGCTTTCCTTTTTTTCTAAAATCATGGCTTCCCAAGTCCTCACTGACTTGGTGCTCTCTTGTGACTTTAAACATCAGTTTCAAATATCGTATCCAGCATTTACAGTTCATATATCTCTCTGTGGGATTGCCCGTCTGATACAAACTGCTTCATCCTCGCAAGGAACAGAAGACTACAACTGACACCTTAATGATAAAGAAAAAAAAAAGAGGCAATGTGACAATCTGAGGAAAAAGCATACCATGTAGAAGGAAACATGAATACAAGAACACTGGGTTAGCAAAAAATTGTCTGATCTAAGGCAATGAGGAAAGCCATTATGGCTAGAACAGAGTTGATAGGTCATGATAGATGAATTTAGAGAAGTTTGTAGATTTTATGCTAATAAGACTTTATTAATATGTATTGTTAAACTATTGGTAATTTAAAGGGAAGGGTTATTTGAGCTAATTCACATTTAGAAAATATCAATGGCCCTTTTTATCCATGGTAAAGTAACAGGGACTGGAGTTGCCCTCTGGACTAAAACAATCATAAAATGGATAAAATATATGAATCAAGAGTTTTTAAGACATCAGGCATTAGGCAGTGAAGGACAGTAATCCCTGAAAGATAAGAAACAAAGGAGATGAGCCCTACAATTGCTGCAGCTTACTGCTTGAGAGAGCATATCCAGGCTATGGGAAGAGGAAGGGACAGTACCACCAGAAACAATTTGCAGCCTTCTACAATCAGAAATACACTGGAAAGGGATTCTGAGGACTGTAGTTTACAGTAGCTAAATTGACACATCCAAAAGCCATCACACAATACTGTATTTATATAATATTGCTAAAAATACAAACTCATCTACAGTGACAGAAAGTAGATGGGTAGTTGCCTGGGGATTCTGATATGAGATGCTGGAATGCAGGGTTTAGTGATAAAAAATGGGCACAAGGAACTTTTTTGGAGTGATGGATATGTACATTAACTTGACTGTGGTGATGGTTTCACAGGTGTATACATATATCAAAACTTAAATTGTACACTTTAAGAACAATTTCTTTTATTTAAATTATGCTTCAACAAAGCTGTAAAAAATATATATTTCCAGCTGGTATATCTCTAGATTGTTGGCAAAGAAAGGAATAAAGAGACCAACTGAAAGTTTTTTGCAATAGTTTAGATAATAGAGAATGGTTTTGACAAGGCTTCAAGCCATGAAAATGGTAACAAAGCTAGATTTGGGATCTACTTTGGAAACTGGGGACAATTATGAGAAGTTTTAGAGAATTATATGGCTCTATACCATTCAACAGTTATTTATTTAGAGTTTATTTTGTGCCAGCCAAGACGCAGACATTAGGAATATGGAGTCTGCCATAAAAGTCTGGGGACTTTTGCAAGTTCGTAGTGGAATAGTATGTTTTTATCAGACCACAGAGGAACCAAGTCAGGAAGCATGGTTTCCCACACTGACATAAGCCAAATGTGAGAGAAAAAGGAGAATTTAGAAGAGTTCTAGGGGAGACTCTATTTCCCAGAACTGGCTAGGATCCAGTTAAGACAATGGGACAATTTTTTTAATAATGTTGAGGATGTAGGAATTTTATTGATCACAAAGAGGAGTTCAAAAGGACACAATAAAATACTTTAACAGAAAAAAAGTGGGATTTTACCTAGAGAAGAAGTACAGATTATTAGGAATGAAGAGACGGAGATAGAAGATATATAAAGGACTTGGGAAAAAAAACCTTATCTTCCACAATGACAAGAGGAATTAAAATAGATTAAATAACATTAAAAGTAATATTATTTTTCTGTAATATATGTCTTGCAGTGTATGCAAAGTGACACTCCTGTCCATGGTAAATTTTCAAATCAAAGAAAGAAAACAGTAAATAATGTATTCAAGACCCTCTTCTCTAAATCTTAAATAAGTATGAGTAAAAACCATATGCAAAATACAAAGAATAATCTATATCGTCAATCTATTTTCCATGCCCTTGATTTGATAGCTTCTGACAATAATCCTGAATTACTTTGTGAGTTTTCAATATATGTGTTCAATTACCTTTATCTATATTTAGCACTAGCCTGTTGATATAATTCACTTTAAATTTAGAGTCTCTGCCTACAGAATATTTGCCAGTATATCATGGATTTTCATATTTAGTTTTTATACTTTTTTTTACTGGATGTAATAAATTAGTTGTATTGTTTTATTCACACATGACTGCATTGCAATTCAAAGGCCTTGGCAGCATTTTAGAATTACAATGAAATCATCATGGGGACCAGATATTCATTGCATTTTTCTTCAAACTGTCACTAAGCCATGCCAAGTAGAGAGGAGCACACACATAAATACATATATTGAATATACACTTATTTCATATTAATTATGTGGGGTTGCAGGAAAAATAGTGAACTAGCAATGGAGACTAAGGGCTTAAGGAAGAAATAAAAATAAATATGTTTTTTGTTTTTTAAAAGCCTTAAACTTCAAATTACAAATCTTACAATTTTGAATATAATTTATAATTTTAGTATAAAAGGAAGTAATTACTTCCTTTCGGAAATAATGATAGTCAAACTTTTGCAATTTACTTTGCAAACAGGTATAGACAGTGGGAATTTAGAAAATGTATTTTATGGTTCTTAAAAGGAACTGAGTGCCAGGACATTGTGAGATTGTCATTTTCCAGAGATACTTAAACAAACTACTCTGGCAATACTGAAGCTAGAGAATGAGATAATTCTTTTATAATTATAACTTTTTAAGATGTAAAAACAGGAATGTTTGTAGTTCTTTGTAAAATCAGGAGGATAATTAAATTTGCTTTTATAGATTGAAGAGAGAAAAAATCATGCTACAAAATAGTGATGGTATACACTTCATTCTTCCATTTTGAAAAATTACAAATTTCTTAAGAATCCAGTTATAACATGTACAGTGTATTTTGGTTCTATCCGAACACAACCAATAGCTAAAAAGAACTGAGATCTCTCTAGGACTTTGCAATGTCCATATATCCTCAGAAATGTCAGCTCACCTCCATTCTTCCAATTAATTGTATAAATTTAACTGCCATAACACTCAGCACTACCTGGTGTATATCATTCTCAAACTTGTATTTATGTTCCTATTCCATTTTTGAGCTCTGGACTCCTTTCCAGGAATTAGAAAAATATATGACCTCATTCTGCACATGAGAATCCAGATATCATATTAAATCTTTTATAAGAGGAGTGCCTGGGTGGCTCAGTCGGTTAAGCTGCTGCCTTCGGCTCAGGTCATGATCCCGGGGTCCTGGGATCGAGCCCCGCATCGGGCTCCCTGCTCAGCGGAGAGCCTGCTTCTCCCTCTCCCTCTGCCTGCCTCTCTGCCTACTTGTTCTCTCTCTCTCTGTCAAATAAATGAATAAAATCTTTAAAAAAAAATAAATCTTTTATAAGATAGTAAGGAAATAATGGATTAAGTTATTATGTTTGTCAATTGAATTAAATTACATGAATGTAATTGCCAGTACCCCATAATCATCACTGAAAGGCTATGGAGAACTTAATTATGAGGAACCATTTAGTGGTTGAAGGAAAAATAGTATAACTTACAACTAATATAAAGCTTTGATCATGTATGTAAAGGCTAGATACATAACATTATGTAAAACATACCTGGACTCATTGGGATGAAACAAATTTGGACATACTTCACTTTGTGGATTATCTTAATATGGATTTTTAAAAATGAAGCAATTTCATCTGGTGCTATGTAAGATTCAAATAACATAATATTGGAGATAAATGCTACTTTGCAGCAAATATATATATTTTAAAACCTTGTGAATAGAAATCACTGTGATGATTGGGTAAAAAATTGGTGGCTTTGCAATATTGTCATTGTTGGACTAGATTCCATTATTTTATAAATGTTGCTGGACATCATTGTCCTTCATTCATATTGCTTCAGATAATTAGATAATTAGATAATTTCTCAAAATCCAAGAATTTGCACATCCTTAAATTGCACTGTGCCCATCTTTTTCCATTGTTAGTAAGGACTGATGAGTAAAAAACATGAGAGAACCCTTGAATATTTTGCCTTACCTGGGGATAGCCTTGTCATTCATTCTTTGACAATAACTCTTTTTTTTTAAGATTTTATTTATTTATTAGAGAGAGAGACCTGAGTGAGAGAAAGAGTGCACGAGCCGGGGGGTGGGGGGGGCGGGGGGAGGAGAGGCAGAGGGAGAAGCAGACTCTCCACTGAGCAGGGAGCCTGACTCAGGGCTCAATCCCAGGACCCTGGGATCATGACCTGAGCTGAAGGCAGACGCCCAACCAACTGAGCCACCCAGGTGCCCCTGACAATAACTCTTTAATCTGTGAAATATATCTTGCAAATTGTGATTAGATGAACATATTATAACCAGATTTAGGATTTTCTAGTGCCAGGTATAATTTATACGTATGAAAATAAATAACAAAGCTTGAGAAATTCAGTGATGTTTATATGTTATATCTACCTTTGGCTTTTTCTTAAACTTCCTGCATTTTATTATCTCTTTTAGATAATCAGTTTATCACTACTGGAAATAAAAATGGAAAAGTATACAGGTATTATCAATTTTAATTATATTGTTTGCAAATGATGGGTCAGGGAACTATGACAAAAGATGTGACAACCAGGTTATGTGGGAGGAGCTTGAGTAGGGATGGGTAACTTTTTAAACTAAGCTAAAACAAGATATCTAGCCTTATTCAGACATTTGAATCCATCCAAGAAGAATCTTAACAGAAGAGGACTGAAATCATGCATGCAATATCTGAATAGTAATTACTAATAATGATTCATGCTATCTTAATAGAAAAAGACAGATATATGTTGAAAAGACCTTTTCATCGAATGCATGATCCTTGGAATTTTGAACAATTCATTCACTCCGTTGCAAAGAGAAAATATTCCTGAGTCCTGGATATATATGCTAATGATAAATGTATATAAATTTGGACAGGGTGAGAAACAACAACATGACCATTGGTGGTAATTAAATTTATGCATGTGAATCTATAAGAATAACGTATACTTATTATCAATTGGCAGTGTCATGGATGGACTAGTCAAACTCGGGTGCAATGACAATGTGCCAGGACTAAGCTGGAGTTTAAGAGGAATGGCATGCTTCTCCCATCTCCAGTCTGTCCTCTATATTAAAGAATATTTTGTTACAAATAGCTTTGGATGCTATTGGCTATATTTTAAAAGATTTTAAAAGAAACATGTCAAAAAATAATTGCTAGTTTGGAAGCAGAAATGAGGAGTGTAGTAAGCCCCTCAAAATTTGGGATTTGCAGGGTTTAAAACATGGAATATTTTTCCATCTTCAACTTATTAAAAATAAAATTACTAAGAGCTGGCTCCTAATGAATATTGGTACTTAAATATTTTCTCAATTATCTTGACTATTATAACTAAAAAAGGACATGTATTTTATTTAAAAACAAAATTAGTGATGAGAGCATCATGTTCTTTATTTAAAACTCTAGAGTGTAATGTGGTTTCTAGGAAGTCCATTCAGTTGGACAAAAGATTTCAGAAAAAAAAAGACTAAGGATATGTCCCACATTAACACAGAACTCAAATAAGTAGTGAAGAGATGACAATAAACCATTTCCAACTACACGTATTTTTTAATTAAATTAAAAATAGATAGATGATAGATAGATAAATAGGTAGATGATAGATAGATTCACATACCATTGTAAGAAATAATGCAGAGATTCTGTTTACCCTTTATCCAGTTCCTCCAGTGGTAACATCTAACAATATTATAATATAATATTACAACCAGGATATTGACTTGACGAAATTTAGATACAAAACAACTCCATCACCACAGGAACCGTTTTTTACCCTTTATTAGCCACACAATACTCTCTTCCCCCCATCCTTCACCTCTGGCAACCACTAATCCCATTAATCCATTCCCCATTTCTATTTTCTTTTAATTTCAAGAATACTATGTAAGTGAAATCATGCAGTATGTAACGCTTTGAGACTAGCTTTTTCTTCACTCAGCATAATTCCATGGAGATTCATCTAAGTTGTTACATACACAATAGTTTCTTCATTTTTATTCCTGACTAGTATTTCATGGTATGAATGGATTTACCACTGTTTAACCATTCACCCATTGGAGTTGTTTCCAGGTTTTTGCTATTATGAGTATAGTTAACATTAACATCTGTCCAAAAGTTTTCTTTGTGAACCTAAGTTTTCATTATCACTGGGATAAAGGCACAGGGAGCATTATTTTAGGTAGATGGTAGTTTCATGTTTTGTTATTTGAGAAATTGCCAAATCATCTTCCAGAGTGGCTGTTCTTATATTTCCCCACAACATATGAGTGATCAAGGTTCTCAGAATCCTTACCAGCATTTGGTGTGGTCACTATTTTTTATATTAGCTCTTCTGAGAAGTGTGTAGTGGTATCATATTGTGTTTTTAATTTGCATTTTCCTAATGGTTAATGATACTGAACCCCAGGAAATGGAGTTTTCAGAGAGCAACCTTGAGAAATGAAGTATTTTCTCTTTCTGGAGCAAAGAATAGTTTTGCTTGCTGCTTGTTATAAAAGACAGGGATTTTTCCAAGCTCAGTACTTACTCCTATAATGCACCCCAGTAGGTGTGTAGGCATTCATCTGGTCTCCACAGTACATAGGAGACAAAGAGGACCAATGCAAACATGACAATTATGGTCCTACTTTGCTCTGAGTAGTTAAGTCATTTGACTTTCACCTATCAGAGTCTTGGGTCTTCTGCGAAACAGTCATAGGTTACCTAAATATTTTTATGTAGGGATAAAATCAAAACCCACACTTATCATTTACTACTAAACTCTAAGTCATTACAGGGAAACATATTTCAAGCCTTTCATCATTGGAACTTAACCAATATGTAGTATGCATTTAATAATTACATGTTAAATAATTGTTAAGAAGTAAGTAGATGTAGTATATATATTGATACTCAATAAGTTGGACAGGAAAAGTTGCCATGTGAGATTCTTTTTCTAAGGAAAATTGCCATGTGAGATCTCTCATTGCAAGTCAACTGATTCTATTGGATTTTGGCCTGCTAAATGCTAATATTAAACCTTATGACATTATTACTTATTTAATATTATTTTAATTTTTAAAATTTTTCTCTAAAGTTTATCTATTTTATCCTTACAGCATGAGTGTGAGTTAGACAGGACATTATTTTTCAAAGGGGGAAAATAAGTTCCACAGAGATTAAATGACATGCTTCAAATTAAATAATTCACAAATCAGTTCCAGGATAATATAAAGAATGCATTAATAGGATTTGCACCCTTTGTTTCCCCAAATCGGAAATTCTGAATTTTTATATCTAATATTGGAGATGTATTCATTTATATCATCCATTCTTATCACTTTAACACCTAGGAAGATGTCAAAAATATGTTGTTAAACTTATGTAGTCATTTTTTTATTATTTTAGATTTTATTTTATTTTAGATTTTCCCAAATCATCTCATATACAAATTATCCAAAATCTATTTCAAATTCACCTTTTTTCAAATTATCTTTTGCCTGTATTTGATATAAATTAATGACTTCATGAAACTTTCAGTTTGTTAAAAAACATTTAGTGAACTGCCTTGTCCAAAGTAATATTATTTATCTTAAGCATATTTGATATAGAAAATTCTTTTTTGAAGTTTTTTTTAAAGTTTATTTTTTTTACTAATATCTATACCCAACATGGGGCTCGATCTTATGACCCCAAGATCAAGAGGTGCATGCTCTACCAACTGAGCCAACCAGGCACCCCAAGATAGAAAATTCTTTAGAGAGCTTACTCCCTGGCCAGGTACCATTAGTAGCTTCATCTGCCACATCCCCTTGGTTGGGCCTTTATGCCTAGTATTTGATAACTCTGTCTCAACCACTGTAGTTTTCATTCCACTGTCTCACTTTAAGTTTTAATTGTATGTTCAATTATTATTTTGTTATACTTTTTCTGACCAGACTATTTGCTCATTGTCAATGTTACATATAATTCTATCTGTAGGTTCCCAGGAGTCATTTTTTTAAAAATAAAACATACGTGTCTACTAACATAAGGTAACATCCCCAGTACTTTATGATCTGGATCTAACCACTTTTATGCCTCAAATGATTATTACAATTTGGATGAAAAATGATGACACCAGCAGATAAGCACAAATAAAAACTCCCTTAATATAATGATAACATTGATAAATTATAACAGGAATAACAGCTCACATTTATATAGTGCTTACTCTGTACAGACACTATTCTAAGCACTTTTAATGATTAATATATTTAAACCTCAAAATAACTCTGGAAGTACACAGTAGTAATAGTAGTAGTAGTAGTAATAGTAGGAGTAGGAGAATTTGCATTCCACAGAGAAGAAACTATAAGGAGCACCATTAATCTGGGTAAATGGTTACATAGTTCAGTAGGTATATATGTTCTTTGTTGGAGACACAAGTGTCCCTTGCCTTAAATTCCCTTGAAAGCACACACATTGATTGGAATGAAAATTCCATTAGATGTTTATAAGAAACTAACCCATTCTTAACGTATTAGAGAGGAATGATTTTGTCTTCCTGTAGCTATCCTTGTGAGAGGTTTTTAGGGATTCTTACTATTTGCTGGCCTAGTATGAGAACGTACAAGTCATAATCAGTTGACATGATTGTCCAGCATCAGTCTAGCTTGCCTTGGAGATATTCACGTCTATCCTCCTTCCCCACAGGAGCACCTGTCCAAATAAGTTCCAGGATAGTCTAAAGCAAAGACTTCAACATGACTTTTTTCAGATCATCTCCAAATATTGCTGGGATCTGGCATCTGCAAGCCAGAAGAGATTTTAGGCCTGTCTTACATTTCTATACCCACAAAACTGAAGTTCTGCCCCATGCCCACCACTTTTTACTGTATTATAATTGTGATACAGGCTTCCTCAAGCTCTAATGAGTTTTCCCAGCAAATGCAGAATCATTATGTTGTGCATTTAAATTCCCTGCTCTCCGTTTGGAGTTTTGTCTCTTCTCATCTTCTTAGGAGAGATCTAATTATCATAAGGACATAGTACACCCATAATTAGTCAGGTAATTCCTTCTCTGTCTCCCTATGGAACTTTTCTCTTTTTTTTTTTTTTCAATTAATCAGATCCTTTAACATAATGGATTATAATTATTCCTTTAAGTGTCTTTCTCAACAACGAGAATAGGATCTCTTCAAGGCAAGAGTCGTTTTGTATTGATATTAGTACCCTTGCTTCTTATTATAGCTCCTGGCATATTTTAACTTTTAACTAAATATTTAGCTAATCATTTCATTAATTAATTACTTATTTAAAAATCATAGAAAATCTGCTAGAAATTCAACGACCCTGAGTCAGAATATGATTTCATATATTTTGGTGGAAATTTGGAGGTTTTTTGGTTTGTTTGTTTGTTAAAACATATTTGTTTCTATTTAATTTTCATGATGCTAATGAGGATTAGATAAAAGAAAACTAAATTATTTTTATTCTGTAATAAAAATGTAATGCTTTTAAAATGTAGTATATATTGAATGCTTTAAAATTTCTTGTTCTGGGATGCCTGGGTGACTCAGTTGGTTAAGCGTCTGCCTTTGACTCAGGTCATGATCCCGGGGTCCTGGGATCAAGTCCCTCATCAGGCTCCTTGCTTAGTGGGGAGCCTGCTTCTCTCTCTGCCTGCCACTCCCCCTACTTGTGCTCTCTCTCTCTCTCTGACAAATAAATAAATAAAATCTTTTAAAAAATAAGTTAATCAGAGAAAGACATGTATCATATGACCTTACTGATATGAGGAATTCTTAATCTCAGGAAACAAACTGAGGGTTGCTGGAGTGGTGGGGATGGGAGGGATGGGGTGGCTGGGTGATAAACATTGGGGAGGGTATGTACTGTGGTGAGCACTGTGAATTGTGTAAGACTATTGAATCACAGATCTGTACCTCTGAAACAAATAATACATTATATGTTAAAAAAAAAAAAGAAGAAGATAGCAGGAGGGGAAGAATGAAGGGGGGGAAATCGGAGGGGGAGACAAACCATGAGAGACTATGGACTCTGAAAAACAAACTGAGGGTTCTGGGGGGGGGATGGGCTAGCCTGGTGATGGGTATTAAAGAGGGCACGTTCTGCATGGAGCACTGGGTGTTATATGCAAAAAATGCATCATGGAACGCTACATCAAAAACTAATGATGTAATGTATGGTGATTAACATAACATAACAATAATAACAAAAACTAATGATGTATTGTATGGTGACTAACATAATAAAATAAAATTAAAAAGATAAAAAATAAAAAATGGTAAAATTTCTTGTTCTGTTGAAATTTGATTGCATTTTTAATAAAATATTTTTTAATAAAACAATTAGATAACCATAAAATGTAGGAAGAGAACATTTATTAAGGGCATGACTTCAGTCAATTTGAACTATAGAGGCAATATCTCCCATGCTGACCCTATAGTTAAAGTTTTGCTGTATAAACATGCTTAGGAAATTTAAAACTTTTTAACCATCTGAGCCACCCAGGTGCCCAGGAAATTTAAAACTTTTTAACAACTCCAATTATGAACCTATGGAAATGTCAAATAACAATTCCATCAGCAATATTTTCCTATTTATTGTAATCAATCACTTCTGAATTCTTACTCACACCAATATCAAGGTAATACATCTGATGCAAGTCATCATATCCATTTTAGGAAACAGGAGAATTTAAAAGATTGATTGGAGGAGTGCCTGGCTGGCTCGGTTGGTAGAGCATGAGACTCTTGATCTCAGGGTCATCAGTTCAAGTCCCACTCTGGGCATAGAGTTTACATAAAAACAACAAAAAAAATTAATTGGCATATTGGAGTTAGATGTGTTAAATAAGGGAGTGGATGGAAATTTGTTTGTTTTTAAAAAATATGCCACTGGGGGGATCTAGTTTTAGATCAGTGCTCTAAACACTATTTGTTCTCTATTTTCCTGGGTATTTCAGGAAGTCTCTTCTGACATGATAGCTTCATAGCACTGGAAAGAAATCTTTTGGTCAGTATTTAGTCATTTAACATCTGAGCATCTGACCTAAAAAGAAAGACTATATTCAATGTTTAAGAACTTGGCATAACAAAATTGAATTCAAATACTGAGTTCTGTAAAGAAAAAATACTTTATTTTCATATATATGTTTATTCGTAAAAATGGTATCTTTCCTTGTTTCATTTTGCAGACTAACAATAGTAATTAATATTAGTTCAGAATTTATATGATCTGATTTCATTTCATTTAAAAAAATATTAAAACAAACAAAATTCAACAGTAAATTTTAAAGATCTTACTGGCTTTATTCAATGATTCATGAAATCAGGTAGCATCCCATCCAGCAGATAGAAAGGAGCTCTCAGGAGCTGTACAAAATGGAAGACTTTTATAGGCAGAAGGGAGCAGAAACAAGGAAGTTAAGCTAGCAAAAAGTGGATTGGTTGTGGTAGGGTCACATTCCTTAACGGATGTCAGGGATCTGTCAGGCAGATCATCTCAATAGTGCTGATCAGCTGACTCCTGACTGACTGGTTTAAGACTTCACTTCTGGGAGAGGCTAAAATGTAATTAAGTCAAATTTCTGTTTGGTGACATGGGGCTTAGCATAATTGACTCAATTTGGGGCCTGTTGTTTTGTTTTTAACAATAATCCTATGAAATTGGTACTACTATTATTCTCATTTTACAAATGAGGAAACAGTAATTAAAGATTAAAGCTGTATGCCCAAGGTAATATAGCTAATAAACAGAATGGTTAGGATAGGAATATTTGGGCCCAGTCATTTTAAAAATCAATGAAAATTATCTAGTAGAAATTCCAAAATAATAATTATTATGGTCACGATCACTAGTGAAACTAGCCCATCAAAATGAACTAAACTCAATAAGACAAAATAATGACAGAGGTTTTCCCCTCCACTACTGTTTTCGGTTGAATCATCTTTGCCCTTTGACAAGATCTTGGGATACAAGTCCTTCACTACTTTATAAGTATCAAATAGAATTATCTGTCGAGGCTGGAGTAGCCTGCTCTGGCAATGCTCAGGCCCTTGCAGGCACCCACTGCCCAGTGCTCAGGGCTCTGGCTCCCCGTGCAGCAAGAAAGCTGCTGGTGGCTGAATCCATAGATGCTGCCACTGTACGCACCCTTCTCTGGCTGGAAGTCTCCTAAGCCCTCTGCTGACAGGCTGTGGGAGATGTTCTGGAGCCCAGCTTCTTCTTCCTGGAATGCCCGGGGCTTTCAAATCACCGCAAAAACACATATGCTCACCCAGCTGCAAATGTTCTGAGCAATGTTTACATTCGATTCTGATGTAGGCACTATCAGTTTAACAATTCCATCATATAGCGAAGTATCTTTACTGAAGCAGCAGATACCAAATAAAAGCAAGAACTGGTAAAGAAAAAAGAAGGTGGGGAGAAATGATAGGTAGATGATGATAGAGATGATAGATGATGATAGATAGATAGATAGATGATAGATGATAGATAGATAGATAGATAGATAGATATAGATGATAGATAATAGATGTAAGAACCTCTTAGGAAAAGGAGTGGAAGAACAAAATGGAGAACTCCAAATGTTGATGGTGTTGGAAAACAGCTAAATAGAAGATAATGATGACAACAAGATGATGTCTCAAATGTCAACTCTCTAGGCTCAAATTGGGTCAGCCAGAACTTGAAAGCAAGTCTCAGATGCACACATAGTGCTTGCTGACAATGGAGATCCTAATACTTGTCCTTGGACTGGTGATTTCTAGTGGTTTTGACTTTAGGTCACTGGGACAGGTGTTATTGGTGTTCTCATTCCCAAGGCCCTATAGTCTGGTGTTTGACCAGGTTGATGGTTTGGGAGTACAGTTTTAATTGAACTCTTTGCTTACACTTTCTGAGATGAATTTAGAGTGGATCTGTGTTTGGGTGGATGAGACGTACATCATTAACACTATGTATACACTTCAAGTCAAACGGTCTCTATGGTTTCTGTAGAGCTTGGCACCTAATGGAATATTGCAGGTGTATAAGATGCTTCCCTGATGATAAAGTAATGATAATGGCATCCTGTGGTTTAAGAAGAAGAGAACCAACTGATTCAATTTTATTGGGTCATTATCATTTGTCACAAGATACAAGATATCAGACCAAAGTATTTACTATGAGACTAAAAAAAGCATAAGAACAGTTGCCCACAAATACTGTTTGTGTCATCCTTGTGATGGAAGAAGTAAATCAAAAATTTCAAGTAGTAATGCAAGTATTTACCAGTGGAAATGGCCAATGGAACTTCAGCCCATTTGTCTGGCTGTATCACTCTTGTTACATTACTGACAGTCCACTGGTTAGGCTGCAAGAACTACTTTGAGATTGACAAAATATACATAATCTCTTTTTGTTCTTTGCCAGAATGGAAATTGCACGGCATTACCAAGAAAGACTCTAAGACACTGGCCTCTATTATTATGTAATTCTCACATGAATAAACTTTAGAACAAAATTATAAATCTAAATATACTTTTCGTTGTGAAGGAATTTCATTGTTATTTATTTATTTATTTAAAGGATTTGTTGGTTCTTTAAATGTTGTGTTTTAAAATTATAAGTTGCTTAAGCATATTTATGCTGTGAAAAAAATTAATGTGTGGCTCTAATCAAATATTTTTTCAAGAACATAGATAAGCAGTATTCAGTCAAGTCAGCACAGTCCCAGAGATCTGCCTGATCACCACCATATTTGCATGTATCAGAGAAGCACTTTTTTTCTCTTTTTTATTTTTTTATTTGAAATTTTTAAAAAAAATGGGTTAAATGGGTGATGATCATTAAAGAGGGCACTTGTCATGAGCACTGGGTGTTGCATGTAAGGGATGAATCACTAAATTCTACACCTGAAACTAACATTACACTACATTACACTGTATGTTAACTAACTGGAACTTAAATAAAAATTTGGAGAAAAAAATGTATGTAAATATTTTAGGCCACAATGTGAACAAACAACTTGATATATTTGGTTATATGCTTGTATAGTGTAAGTAGAAATGTCTAGATTTTAATTTATCTTTCCCATTTATTCTTTCTTCAATGCCTATAACATAGATATAGGTATAAATATACACAGATTATTATATATTATATATGTCATACATTACATGTGTGACTTACATACATATATATTACATATGTAATATATGGTTTATATAATATATAAGGCTTATATGTTATTTATATGTCTGGCAGATGTCTTGAATACTTGTCAGGTATTTAAATGTCATGTGTCATTTGTCATGTCATTTGTTTTAAACAAATCTTTGATTTGGGGGAAGTTTCCATATCTTGAAAATTTTCTAGCATCTTTGTCTCCAGACTATTAAGTCCAAGTGATGTCCCCAAAAATGTCTTTACAAATTTTTAAAGAGTACCTTATGAGACAGTATTTCCTGCTGAGATCCATTGCACTATAAAACGTCCACCCTTTCTTCTGATCTAACAATGATGGTTGCTTACAGTCAATGATGGTTGCTTACAGTCATTTTACAAGGAAAAAAAAATCAGATTTGCATTTCCTTGTTCCTAATAAAAGTTTCAAGTATGTTGATTCACCTCAAGTTTTCACCATCAAAACAAAAATAATTGCCCCTAAGTAATATTCAATGCCCCAGATAATGAGTGATTGCTGTAGACCTAACTGACTATATGTTTAAGAATTTTCACATCTAATCTTTCACGTTGTATAGGTTTAATTCACTCTAGTTTGAAATATGGTGTTATTTCACAGTCATAGATGGAAACAAATATAGGTCATTTCCAGAAGAGATTTACTTTTCTGAACTGTGGATAAACTTTCTTCACTTTGCCCCTTTCCTCCGTACACATACAACAAAATTTTTCACCCCAGAAATAACCTAAGGCTCCTCTAATTTTCTGAGGAGGGTATGTGATCTTGTCTCTTGTTCTTAGAAAGTACCAGCATTGTAGGGTGTGGAATAGATGGGGTTCACCAATACTATATGCATATTATTTTTAGTGTAGGAAAAACTTAGAATTATATGAGCTTTTCTCTATTTGGTAGGATATTAGCAGTTCTTTTCAAAAGACAGTCAAAACTTTATGACACAATTTTACCCTAAAAAATTAGAAGACTTTTGTAATTTCACATAACATGGTTTTTTATACAAAAGAAGATTTATATTCATAATTTAAGGGTTCTTAACAGTAATTTAGCATGTTTCAAATTAAACTTATTTTCATCATTTAGAAGATCATAAAATGCAGTTTGGGGCATATACTATGAATATTTTGCTTAACCTACAGATCAAGATGTTGAGAGATCAAATATAATTTTAAAGAGAATTGACTCATTCCAAAAAGATTCCATTAATAATGGAAATAAAAGGTCATGATTTCATTAAAAGAAAGATTCCTTTTTTTTGCACAACTGAAAACTAAAATTGATTTAATGGATCTTGTTTCCCTTTTGTGATTCTACTGGGGGAGGAATATAATATATTATTTCACAGCCATATACCCACAAAATTATTTTCATTCAAGAAAGCAAAGATATCTTCTAAATAAATGAGATAATTTTATAGCTGTTGTATTCTCCTGGTGAACTATTTCACATATTCTTAGAGTTGCTCAGTAGGGCTTTATTAGGAGTGAATGGAGATGTGGATCCAAATTTGATTTATTTATGTCAGAGTAGTTTTTTGTTAATAAAATCATTTTATATTTTATTTTATTTTTTTAAAGATTTTATTTATTTATTTGACAGAGAGAGAGATAGTGAGAGCAGGGACACAAGCATGGGGAGTAGGAAAGGGAGAAGCAGGTTTCCTGCTGAGCAGGGAGACCCATGCGGGGCTTGATCCCAGGATCCCGGGATCATGACCTGAGCCGAAGGCAGACGCTTAATGACTGAGCCACCCAGGCACCCCAGTCATTTTATATTTTAGCAAGTATTTAACAGTAATAGATATAACATGTTAGATTTTTATTTAATATGTTAAATTGAAAGTGCCTTAGTAAAATTAATGAAATTAAATGATGTGTCTTAATAATTTCCCCAATTCTAATTTTTAATTGAGTTGCTTGCAAATATTTAATAAACAAAATAAAATATAAACATAAATAAAATAAACATAATAAAACAGAATAGCAAAACTTTTCCTGTAATTGCAGATTTTAAAAGTGAAATTGATTTAAAATTAACTCTACATAAATAAAAATGATCTCAATAATCCTGAAAATATAAAAGTGTTTGAATTTACTGTTATTTTTTAAAAGCAATGCACTGCCCCTAAAATGAATTTATGATGTGACAGAAGATACACTTTGATTTGCAAAAAGATAAGGTGTTTTTCCTTTCTAATTTTCGCTTTCCTTCATTTTATTTAGAATTATCAGGATAACGTATTACTGGAGAGGGCAGTTTCTCCCTCCCCATGGGTTTTATTTAACATTTCAAATAACACAATAGCTGAAAGTGCAGGAGAGTTTGTATCTCATCTCCACCAGTCAATAGTTGTGTAATCCAAGCAAGTGTTTTAAACTCTATGTGCTTCAGTTTTACCCATGGATATCATGGATATGGATTTTATCAAGGGATATCCAAAATATATCCATCATCACAGTCATAGCCTTCTTGTGCCTGTACACACTGGACAGTGCTCTACCACGAGGCTTGGGTGCCATTTTAAACAGTGAAATCACCCATAGAAAGCGCCATCTTGTTCATTCTCAGCTAGTAATGTGCACATAGAGCAACTCAAATTTTTTGCCCCTCTGTGCATGTTCCAGAACAATGTGAAAGTACTGCAAGTATTGATTTGGGTTTACAAGTAAATTTGGGGGAGTAGATGAATGTTCATATTGGTAACTGGCAGATAATCAGGATTGACTGTTACTCTGTAGGAACAAGTAGGATTAAGATCAATATGTACATAGGTCTAAGTGACCCTAAATTAAATAATAGAAAAACAGAAAAATAACTTGAAAGAGCATTGTTTCTAATACTATTCCATCTGGCATTTACTCTTCTTAATTTTCCAGTTGATGACAACAAGTCCTCACTCTGAGATTTAGCTCTCTACAGTGCCCACTGTTCTGGAGGCAAAGCTTATTGAAACAATATTACCTTTATGTCTTTTAACTGAAAATGCAACCAAGAACATATGGCCACCCACTGATTTAGAAACAGTAATCTTGGAGTGAATGAAGGTTCACTAGAGGGCCCCTTTATCTATTATAAATTGGCTAAACTTCCTCTGAGGCTTTGCAAAAGTTAACTTAATATTCCTATCACCTTCTCATCAGGACACTGGACTCATTTCCAGTTGAGCATAACCAGACCTGAAAGAGTGTATAATCTTTTACACCTGCAGGAATGGGTTGTTACTTTAACAAAAATAATCCGTTTTCTTGGTTTCTTTTTTTTTTTTTAAGATTTTTTTTTTTAATTTATTTATTTGACAAGAGAGATAGCACAAGTAGGCAGAGCGGCAGGCAGAGGGAAAGGGAGAAGCAGGCTCTCTGCCGAGCAGGGAGCCCGATGTGGGGCTCGATCCCAGGACCCTGGGATCATGACCTGAGCCGAAGGCAGCCCCTTAACCGACTGAGCCACCCAGGCGCCCTGGTTTCTTAGTTTCTTATTCAGTAATGAATCTGCCTGTTTTCTTCATTTACTTTGATGAAAAAAATCAGGCTTTTTGAAGTAAGACAGCACGAAATATTTGTAGTTGGAAAAAATAGTTAAAGCTTCAACAAAATAATTGATTTGGGGTTTGGTAATGAGATTTTAGATACAAATTCAAAAGCATGATATAATTCACGAAAGAGAAAATTGATTAAGTTGGGTTTTTGAGAGACTGTTAAGAGAAAGAAAAGACACAGACCTAGCAAAAATATTTGCAAAACATCCGTTCGATGAATTTCAACAAGAATGAAACAAGTGAATTTTAAAATGAACAAGAGGAGATTTTTTCAACTGGGCAACACTGTTATTCCTTTCAAATATATGTTAAAAGATCCCTTTCAAAGAGGCTCTTTGAAATGTGTTGGCTATGACTGCACTGTCACCCTCTTCACTGGTTTTTTATCCTGATAATATGGTGAATTATTTTGATTGATTTTCGAATGTTGAACAAGTCTTGCACCCTTGGAGTAAACCTCGCTTGGTCTTGAGGAATCATTGTATATATTTTTATTTCTATTTTATAATATTTTGTTAGGAATATTTATGAATAATTCATGAACTAATTTGGCTTTACTTTTCTCTTCATGCACTGTTTTGTCTGGTTTTGGTATGAAGATAATACTAACTTCCTAAAATGAATTGGAGAATGATTACCCCTTTTTTATTTTTTGGAAAAGATTGTGTATAAATAATGTTAATTCATATTTAAACATTTGGTGTAATTTTCCAATGAAAGAGTCTGAAACTAAAAATTTATTTTTGGCAGTTTTAAAATTGCAAATTCAATTTCCTTAATAGCTACAGAACTATTCAAATGATCTCTTTTATTGGATGAGTTATGGTAGCTTGTGTTTTGGAAGACTTGATAAAAAATTTTATTAAATGTGTGCGCATATAGAGTTGTTCTTAGTATTCCTTTGTTACCCTTACGGCGTCTGCAGGTTCGTAGTGATATCTCTTGTTCCATTCCTACTAACTGTGTCTTCTGTTTTTTAATTTGTCAGTACTATTAGAAGTTTGCCAATTTCATTGATCTTTTCAGCTCTCTGTTTCACTGACTTACTCTATCATTTTGTTTTCAATTTCATTGATTTCTGCTTTTATATTTGTATTTCCTTCCATCTGCTAGTTTTGGATTTGTTTTTCTCTTCTTTTCCTAGGTTTTTAAAATGGAAGCTAGGGGATTGGCTTGAGGGACACTTAAGGGTCCAAGAAGGTTTTTAGACAGCCCATGGTAAGGTACAAAATGATTAATGATTATAACAATCATATACGATCAGCTAAGTGCCATTTGGCATTATGACACTATCCTGCAGGACATCCCTGGGCTCACAATTCCTAGTGGGCTCTCCCCAAAAGTGAATCCTCTCAACTCAAACTCCTAACACAAAGGGATTCCAGAAACCGCTGTGAAGGAGAGTGGCTTCAAAAGCCTACCATTCTCTCCAGTGTGGGGAAGGGATTGGGGAATGAAACTCTGCAGGACAATTTGGATTTCCAAACTTCATAAGAGAAAAGCAAATATGAAGGCCCCAGGTAGGTCTTCTGGATCTACAACAGGGGTTTTGGGAAAAGAGAGGCAAAATGGCAGTGGCTGGGAGCAGGTTTCTCTCTTCTATTTTTTTCTCCTTCTTCTCCCCTTGATGGCCAGGTAGATGACAATGCCATTGGTCATGTTATAGTAAACCAGAAAGTTGGAATCCTCAAAGAAGATAATCTCACATTGCAGTTTGTTTCCCTGCTGCATGCCTGTGGCTTCATGAATCTTCACCTGGTCTGTACGTAGGAGGATGAAGAGCAGCACCTGCCCCTTTAGTTTCAATTCTGTCTTATCCTATCTGTTGGGCACTTGGAATTTGATGGGCAGTGGACTCTTGCTTCTGCATAAGAACTTCTCCTCCAGCATGAGGATGCCCTCTGTCTTCTGTTTCTTGGAGACAGGTTAAGCTCATCTTCAATGGAGTAGAAGGTAGGTAGGAGTCATTGAGGCTGGGACAAGTGCCACAGGTGGAGCAGGTGCAAAGGCTGTTGGCCCAATCATGGGGGCTGGATGGGGTGCCATGATAAGAGGGGCCAAGGGATGCATGGGCACATTGATCCTGACTATATGGATGATGGGCAGTGTGAGGGTGATCACTGAGGCCAAGGGCAGTTGGACCATGGATACTGCATGACCATACTGCAGACACAACTGTGGTATGGACGTGAGGCAGCAATGCTGGTGGTTGGGGGTGCCAAGGTGATGGCTCGGGACGAGCTGGGTATGTTATGGCTAAAGACAGAGGTTGTGGCTGCTGGAGAAGTTCATTGGACATGTTAGGGTCAATCTTCTTTTTGATATCTTCTAGAACAGGCTCTTGGCCCATGGATGGCTCAATCTGTTCCTGAAGGATGATATTGGTCTGGGCAGTTTGTTGGGTCTGGGCCATCCTGTCCAAGTGGCTGTGTAGGGTCACTTTTTCCTCTGGCTTCTGGATCTCCTCCTCACTGATCTTACTAATGGTCATTTCCTCTATGCCAAATATATCAGTACACCACTGGGCCAGTTGTTTCAAGCTGCACTCAATATCCCGATCTAGTGTATATACCTCATGTTTTCTCTCTCCTTCTTGCCTATAGAGCAATCTTGCTGCTTCACTCAGTTGGGGTTGAGAAACCCAATGCACATGTATTTCTGTATTTGCTGGCCGGGATCATCTCCTTGCTGATGGGGGACATAAGATACTCATTTGGATCAGGAGTTGGAGGCAGGGATTCAGAGGCTTTTGAATTTTCAATATTAAAAATTTGTATATATGTGGTTGGACTATTCTTTTTAATGAATGCATTTAGTGGTATAATATCCCTCTCAACACTGCTTTAGCTTTGTCTCCAACTTTTGATATGTTGTATTTTTATTGTCATTCACTTTAATGTATTTTGTGTTTCCCTTAATGTTTTTCTCTTTGATATACACATAAATTAGTAGTCTGTTGTTTAGTTCTCAAGCGTTTTGAGATTTTCTTGTTATCTTTTCCTATTCATTACTAATTTAATTTCACTGTGGGTAGAGAAGACACTTTGTATGATTTCAATTTTTGTAAATTTGTTGAGGTGTTTTATGGCCCAGGATATGGTATGTCTTGTTATAAGTTTTGTGAATACCAAAAAGAATGTGTCCTCTGCCTGTTTTCATGGAATATCCTATGAATTTTGACTGCATCCTGGTGATTAATGGTGTCCTTGAGTTCTATATTCTTGCTAAATCTCTCTTTAGTTGTTCTATCAGTTGTTTTGTAATGAGTGTTGAAATTTTTAAGTTTAAACAAATGTAGGCATCTCTCTTTTTTCCTTTCAATTCTATCAAATTTTACGTCGCATATTTTTAGCTCTATTGTTGGATGTACAACCTGTAAGTTTTCTGTATTTTTCTGATGGAGCAACACTCATCATATACAATCTTCCCCCACTTCCTCCAATAATTTTCTTTGCTCTGTGGTCTAATATATTTGATATTAATATAGCCATTGCTATTTTCCTTCAATTAATGTTTGCATAATATATACATTTCACTCCTTTACTTCAACCTGCTATTAATTATATTCAAAGAGAATTTCTTATGGAGAACATAAGTTGGGTCATATGTTTTGATCCACTCTACCAATATCTGTCTTCTAATCAGTGCATTCAGACCATTTAATATTTAATGTAATTATTGATATATTAGGACTTAAGTCTGCATATATTATCTATATCTATATCTATATATAGAGAGAGACAGAGACAGAGAGGGTTCCTTCTGTTATTTCTTTCTATACTTTCTTTTTCCTACTTATCTGGAAAACTTGTTTAGGATTCCATTTTGATTTATTTATTTATTTTTGAGTGAATTTCTTTGTATAATTTTATTAATGATTGCTCTAGGTATTACACTATATATACACATAGCTTATCACAGTCTACTACTATCATCATTTTACCAGTTTGTGTGAAGAGTTGAAGCATTACTTCACTCTGTGTGTCTTTATCCTCCCTCTTTTATAATTGTCTTAAATATTTCCAATGCATTCATATAGAACCACATTAGACAGTACTGTAATTTTTGCTTCAACCACCAAAAGTAATTTAGAAGACTCATGAGAAACAGTCTATTGTATTTATCAATATTTTTGCTAATCATGATCTTTCTCCTTTCCTGCTATTCCAGTGTTTTTCTTACACTATTTTCTTTCCATAGGAGAACTTCCTCTAGCTATTCTTTTAGAGTAAGTCCGCTGGTAACACATTCTGTTTTTCTTCATCTGAGAATGTCTTGATTTCCCTTTTATTCCTGAAGGATATTTTCACTTTGTATGAGATTCTGTTGATAGTTGTTTTTTTTTTTTTTCTTTTAGCACTTAAAAACCTATTGTGCCACTTCCATCTGGCCACCGTAGTCACTGATAAGAAATCCATTGTTGGGGAGCCTGGGTGGCTCAGTTGGTTGAGTGTTTAACTCTTGGTTTCAGCTCAGGTCATGATCTCAGGGTTGTGAGATCGAGTACTGCGTTAAGCTCTGCGCTCAGCAGGGAGTCTGCTTGGGATTCTCCCTCTCCTTCTCCCTGTGCCTCTCCCCTCTCCTTCCCCCCGACATGTGTGCATGTGCATGCACTCTCTTTCTCTAAAATAAATAAATAAATCTTAAAAAAAGAGAAATCTACTGTCATAAATTTCTGTTCATGTATATGAAGTGTCATTTTTCTTTGCTTCTAAGACTTTTTTTCTTTATCTTCAGTTTTCAAAAGCTTAATTATGAAGTGTCTTAAGTATTTCTATAGGTTTATTCTATTTGGGACTCACTTACTTTCTTAAACTTATAGGTATATGGGACCTTTTTTCCAAATTGGGACTATTTCTGCCATCATTTCTTGGAGTACTTTCTCAGCCTCCCCTTTTCTCCTTTTCTTATGAGACTCCAATGATACGAATGTTAGATTTTCTTTTTTTAATAGTCCCACAGGTCACTGATGTTTTGTTCTTTTTGAGCCATTGTTGTCTATCATTCTCTGTTTAAATTGGGTAATTGCCATTGCTTCCATGTCACTGACTCTTCCTTCTGTCCCTGCATTCTGCTCTTGAGCCCATTTACTGAGATTTTTATTTCAGATAGTATATTTTTCAGTTCCAAAACTTGAGTTTTGTTCTTTTATATCTTTTCTTCTTGAGACTTTCTAATTTTTTTGTGAGAGCTTTCTAACAACTTATCATTTGTTTCAAGCACGTTTGCAATTGTTCCTTGAACCATTTTTGTGATGACTGCTTTAAAATCTTAGTGAACTTATTCAATATCTTTGACATCTTGGTGTTGGTATCTATGATTGATTCCTTTCATACAGTTTGAGATCTTCCTGGTTCTTTGTAAGAAAAGATTGAAACATGGGCATTTTATATTATGTTGTGAGACTCTGGATCTTATTTGAATTTTCTGTTTAAGGTGCCTTTATTTATTTATTTATTTATTTATTTATTTATTTATTTTATTTTTATTTTTTATTTTATTTTATTTTTTATTGTTATGTTAATCACCATACATTACATCATTAGTTTTTGATGTAGTGTTCCACGATTCATTGTTTGGGCATAACACCCAGTGCTCCATGCAGAACATGCCCTCTTTAATACCCATCACCAGGCTAACCCATCCTCCCACCCACTCCCCTCTAGAACCCTCAGTTAGTTTCTCAGAGTCCATAGTCTCTCATGGTTTGTCTCCCCCTCCGATTTCCCGCCCTTCATTCTTCCCCTCCTGCTATCTTCTTCTTCTTCTTCTTTTTTTTTTAAACATATAATGTATTATTTGTTTCAGAGGTACAGGTCTGTGATTCATCAGTCTTACACAATTCACAGCGCTCACTGTAGCACATATCCTCCCCAGTGTCTATCACCCAGCCACCCCAACCCCCACTCCAGCAACCCTCAGTTTGTTTCCTGAGATTTTTGATAGCATTTTGTTAAGTGAAGCACTGCCTCTGCCTGAGGATAGAATTTCATATTCATTACTGGCTTTCAGCTGATACCCTAGTATGGGGTGAGCTCCTCATCACTATTGGTCAGGCATGGGAATTTGGGCTCTCCATGTAGTCTTCACTGACAGCACTGGTTTCCACTGGGTAATGTTGAAAGTCCTGATTTTTTTTTTTTTTTTTTTGACTTCTCTGATACTACCTCAGTAGTGAAGGTGAAAGAACCACATTATATCCAGGTGGATCTAGAATTCCTAGGTCCTTACATGGTCTCCACTGGCATTACAGTGGAAGAAAAACTTTATTACTGGCAATTGGATATGAAAGTTCAGTCTCTGTTCTGGGAGTTTTCTGACAACACTCTAGCAGCCATGTTGAGGAAGCTCATTATAGCTTCATAAATGTGGAAGTCCAGGCTCACCATTCAGCATCTGCTGGCATGGGTGAAGGTGAGGGTTACAGTATTTTCTGTTATTTTACTGAAGTAGAACAGTTATTGTCTAATATTTTTGTCTTGTTAGACTGCTCCTTTCTTGTTCCTTTAGCTAGAAAAGGCAGGCTTTTGTTAGAGATTTTTTTGGCCAGTGCCCTTTGGAATCCCTAGATTGCTGGGCTCTTGAACTCCAAGTTTAGAATATATGAAGTGAAAGGAAAAGCCAAAGAATTCATCACCATGTCATTCTTTAGGCCTTTTGTAGACTTCTTATATTTGTTTTATATGTATGCCCAGGGTTTTCACTAGATTTAGGAAGAGGCATAGGGAAAAGTATGACACTTCATCTATCCAGAAGCAAAAGTCCATCCCTTTACTTTTAATCTGAGTCTTTACTTTTTCTTTCTTTCTTTCTTTCTTTCTTTCTTTCTTTCTTTCTTTCTTTCTTTCTTTCTTTCTTTCTTCCTTCTTTCCTTCTTTCCTTCCTTCCTTCCTTTTATGGAGCGGTGGGGGTGTGAGCAGCAGGGGCAGAGGGAGAGGGAGAGAGAATTCCAAGTAGGCTCAGCCCAGAGAGCCCAGCACAGAACCCTATGCCAGGCTCAATCTCAGGACACTGAGATCATGACCTGAGCCGAAATCAAGAGTCAGACACTTAACCAACTGAGCCACCAGGCACCCTTGAGTCTTTATATTCTGTTGTTTTGTTTTGTTTTAATCCATTCTGACAATCTCTCTTTTAATTGGAGTCTGTAGTCCATTCATATTTAAAGTGATTATTGGCATAGTTGGATTAATATAAACCATGTTCACAACTGTTTTCTATTTATTGACAGAGGCTTCTTTTGCTGTCTTAATCTGGTTTTATTTATTTTTTTTGAAGATTTTATTTATTTATTTGAGAGAGAATGAGAGAGAGCATAAGAGGGGGGAGGGTCAGAGTGAGAAGCAGACTCTCTGCTGAGCAGAGAGCCCAATGTGGGACTCAGTCCTGGGACTCGAGGATCATGACCTTAGCTGAAGGCAGTCGCTTAACCAACTGAGCCATCCAGGAGCCCCTGTCTTATCTGGTTTTAACTGAGCATTTTATATGATCCCATTTTATTTCTTTTTCATCATAACAGTTCTTTTCACATTTACAATATTCATTTTTTACTAAGATAAGGCCTCCTTCAAATAACATATTATTTCATGTGTAGTATAGATAGATATTAATATATAGGTATATTATTAATAGTATATATATTATAGTATATTTTATATCTATATATTATTAGTATGCATCTATATATATTAGTATAATAAATAACATATAAATACATTGTAATATATGTTTCCAATTCCTTCTCTCATCCTTTGTGTCATTGTTGTCATCAAATCATCAATTTTGCTATTGGTGATTTGAACAAGCAGTGTATTCAATTGAATACATACTTACATTCAAAAGAATTGTTGTGTTACATAAGTTTTGGAAACAGTCCTTCACAATGCTTTTGAATTTTATTTTAATAGGTACTCTGGGGAGCACCAGAGTGGCTCAGTCGTTAAGCGCCTGCCTTCGGCTCAGGTCATGATCCTGGAGTCCCCAGATCAAGCCCCACATCAGGCTCCCTGCTCAGCGGGGATTCTGCTTCTCCCTCCACCCCTCATCCCCTCACCCCGCTCTCTCGTGCTCTCTCTCTCTCAAATAAAAAAAAAAAAAAATAGGTACTCTGGGGTGTTAATGACCTTTGATCAATACTATGATTTTTAATGATTTTTCTTTATCTCCCACACTCTGAACCATTTGAGTAGTTATCTTTTCTCCAGGAAATACATTCACTTTAACCATAAGTGAATTGATTGATGATCATTGCCATAAGAGACCCAAGCATAACAATTTATTAACAATATGCTGAGTTCTTAGCCTTCACTGTAGCATAACAAATTATAATTCATAATGAAGCATCTTCCTAAAGACTTTTGGCCTGAAGATTATCTATTTCCCCTGCAGATTCCAATGATCAGTCAATCATGGTCATTCTGCTGGCTGAGCACCATAGGGGAAAATGGAGAGTGCACACTCTGGCTGCCATTTCTTCTCTACCTATTTTAAAATATGTCTACTAGCTAAGCTTTTGTAAATCAAGATTAAATTTGAGAGATGAGAGTTGTATATAATTTATAAAATTACAGATACATAATTATATATTTAATCATGTAACATAAGTGACATTGCAAATAATCTCAGTTTTATCTTCAAAGTATTTATTTTTATGTTTAAAAGGAGCTAATTATTTGAGAGAAATGATAACAAAAGTTAATTTCATGATTGGAGAAACTACTCGAGATGTAGTATTTCCTCTAATTTTGCAGGAAACCAGCTTGCCGATTTTTCATTCCCTTTAGGCAATGACAATCTCATTATTGAGACCACCTACAGATGGTATGATTGAAATTTTGAATCTGTGCATAATCACCTCATCATTTTGATCTTTTGATGCAAATCTCTAGATAATCATGGACATTACATGAAAATAAAACTTAGGAAGTTCAATTTTAGCCCAAAATTGCTCACTTTTCATATATGCCCTACATAAATCTGAAATATTGCTGATGTGCCTGACTTCTCTCACGTATAAAAAAATAATAAAATTTCTATGATTGACAACTTATTTTATTTTATGCATTCCATGAAGTTAGAGCATCAGGTATTATTCTTGGAAAGTTTTGGTTTTAAATAATGTGTTATATTTTTGATTGATTTAAAGTCCCATCATTTTGCAACTCACATCACCCTGTATTGTTTTGTCAGTGTGTTAGTAGTTTGCAAATTAGTGTTTCCTTTCTTCTGTATCTTCTGGGATGAGGCTATTATTCAACATAAAAATTCAGTTTTATATTGAACAAAATTAGTTTTATATCAAAAGAACTGAATTGCGCTTGATAACATGCCAAAATATTATTTTAAATGAGGAAAATCTTTAAATATTAAAGGGTACCATAACTTACTTATTCCATTTGTTGTAATTTCATTTGATTACTACAGTAGACATATGAAATTCTGTAATTTTGAAAAATGTTTCAAATTACTATTAAAACACCATCATCCAGTATCATTTTACAAAACATTTTTTAAATTGGCAATCAGATATACTAAAGATTATTGTGTGCATGAAAGTTACATTGCAAATTTAATTATATTTCACTTAAGAACCAGCATCATTTACTCTAATAAAGTCTATATTATAAACCCAACATAAGCAATAAAACCTTTTATTATAATTACTGAGATAAAATATAATTTAATTAATGCCAAAATAACATATAAAAGTCAAATATGTGATTTAGTTTACTTTACACAATACTGGAATATCAGATGTAATTTTTTTTTGTTTTTTAAGACTTTATTTAAAATTTTTAAAAAATATTTTATTATTTATTTATTTATTTAGAGTGCTCAAATGGGGGGATGGGCAGAGAGAAAGGGAGAGAATCTCAGGCAGATTCTGAGTGTGGAGACTGACATGGGACTCAATCTCATGGCCCTGTGATCATGACCTGAGCCAAAATCAGGAGTCAGATGCTTAACTGACTGAGCCACACAGGTGCCCCTTAAGACTTTATTTCCAAAACAGTTTTAGGTTTACAATAAAACTGGGAGGAAGGTATGGAGATTTTCCATATTACCCCAAGCCACACACATGCAGAGTCTTTCCCATTATCAACAACAGTTACCAGAATGGTACATTATACCCAAAGTCCCTAATTTACCTTAGGATTGACTCTTAGTTTTGTACATTCTATGGGTTGGGACAAATGCATGATGACACATACCCATCATTATAATATCATACAGAGTATTTCCACTGCCCTAAAAAATCCTCTGTGCTCTGCCTATTCATTTCTATTTCCCATTTGCTGCTACCTAAAGCAACCACTGATTTTTTTATTGTCTCCCTAATTTGGCCTTTTCCAGAATGTCATATAATTGGAATCATATGGTGTATAGCCATCTCAGATGGACTTCTTTCACTGAGTAATATACGTTTAAGGTTCACCTATGTCTTTTCATGGCTTGACAGCTTATTTCTTTGTAGCTCTGATTAAGATTGCTTTGTTGGATGTACCACGGTTTATTCATCCATGCACCTAATGAAGGACTTCATGGTTGCTTCCAAATTTGGGCAACTATAAATAAAGCTACTATAAACATCCATGTGCAGATTTGGTGTGGACATAAGTTTTCAACTGCTTTGGATAAATACCAATGAGCACAATTCCTGGATCATCTATCTTCCGAAGTGGCTGCACCATTTTGCACTTCCACTCATTACTGCTTTAAATATTTTTTTCTGTTCCTTTTTCTCTTTCTTTTCCTTCTGGTATTTATGTGTATGTTATACCTTTTATAGTTGCTCTACAGGTTTTGGACTTTCCATTATTTTTTTCAGTCATTGTTCTCTTTGCTTTTCAGTTTCTGTTGATTCTATTGAAGATTCTATCCTCTAGCTCAGAGATTCTTTCCTCATCTGTGTCCAGTCTATTAGAAAGCCCATAATTCTTTATTTCTGTGTGTGTGTGTGTTTTTATCGCTAGAATTTCTTTTTGATTATTTCTTAGTATTTCCATCTCTCTGCTTACATTGTCCATCTGTTCTTGGATGCCGCCTACTTTATCTATGAGAGCCCTTAGCATATCAATCATAGTTGTTTTAATTTCCTAGTCTGATGATAATGTCAACATCCCTGCCATGTCTGGTTCTGATGCTTGCTCTTTCTCTTCTAATTGTGGTTTTTACCTTTTGGTATGCCTTGTAATTTTTTTTCTTGATTAACTGGACATGATGTAAAGACTAAAAGGAATGGCTGTAACTAGAATTTTAGTAATGTGATGATGAGGTGTGAGAGGAGAAGAATCATTCTATAGTCCAATAATTAGATCTCAGTTTTTTTTTAGTGAGCCTATGCCTATGGACTTTGAACTTCACAAGTGTTTCTCAGTTTTGTTTTGTTTTTTTCCTCCCTTCTTAGCTAGGTCAGGATTGGTAGAGTGAGCTGAAGTTGGATATTTCTCTTCCCCACATGGAAAGCTAGAGCCAGCCGGAGTTGGTTGTTTCTCTTCCCCAAATCAATTAGGCTCTGACAATACGTCAGCAGGTTAGGCTCTAATTAACTAGTTTCCTCTGAGGGCAGGTCTTGCTAAGAATGGAATACTCTAGTATAGTTCAAAATGGTTCCTTTTCCTAAGGCTCTACCAGAAGCCTGAGGGGATTTTTATCTGACATTTACTGTGGGAACCTGTTTGAGCTCCTGGAGTTAAATTTCATAATATCATGGAGGCCCCCATGGCTGGGTCCCCCTAGAATTTTCCACTCTCAGACTTGTCCTCACTGAGCCTCCAGCAATTCATCAATTGCAATGTAGGGTTTCCTACCCTGGCACTGGATCCTGCAGGGGTTCTGATGCCAAGTCTCTGCTCCAGTAAGCTGTGCCTGCCTATATTTGCCTGTCTCTTCCATTTTGGTGGCAGCAGTTTTTCCTGCATCTTTCCTTCTCTTGGATAGAAGAAGAGTTGTTGATTTTTCAATCTGTTTAGTTTTTTACTTGTTGGGACGGAGTGGCCACTTCCAATCTTCTTATATACAGAAGTGAAAACCAGAAGTCCATTTGTTCTTTAAAAGACAAAAAATCTAGGGGCGCCTGGGTGGCTCAGTCGTTAAGCGTCTGCCTTCGGCTCAGGTCATGGTCCCAGGGTCCTGGGATCCAGCCCCACATCGGGCTCCCTGCTCAACGGGAGGCCTGCTTCTCCCTCTCCCACTCCTCCTGCTTGTGTTCCCTCTCTCACTGTGTCTCTCTCTGTCAAATAAATAAATAAAATCTTAAAAAAAAAAAAAAAAGACAAAAAATCTATACTACTTTTAAAAATTATTCCATTAGTGCTATAATTCAAATAGGCTTTGGGAAAATGTATTTTACTTATTTTATCATAGAAAAGTACCTCAAAAAAAAGTGTTCATTCTCTAAATTGGAAACTCAAGATATGTATATGCATTAACATAGAATTAGATGTAATGCTCCAAATAAGTTTGCGAGAATAAGCATGAATGAAAATTTGCTTTCAGTTGCACAAATTGTGAATTTTGTTTATGAACTTTCAAGCCAAATATAGCCAAAATGGAAGGGGAAAAATGGGTTGAGGATAGAATTTCTTGGGATGTATTACCCTGTTGGATTATAAATCAGACCATCTTTATGCATTAGCTAATTTAATACTAAAATCAACTTATTAGCTAAATGTTGCTATTTAAATTATAGGCTATTTTAAATAAAGGCATGGTAAATTCAGTTTATGAAGTGCTTTGTGACATAGGATGTCAACCCAGATGGTCTGAATTATAGAAGGGAGATTTACAATAAATAAACATATTTATTAGAGGTGTTCCTAATAATTACTTCGCAAAATAAGTAGTTTTATATATTGCTTCAGAGTATGTCAAACTTGAATAGAGGCAGGTGGCTATTGGTATTGATATCATTGTGTGTAAAATTAAATATATCTTTGTTGATATCTGTGCATTTCTTAAAATATGTCCACTTCTTTTGTCCTCTAGCAAGGATTTAACTTTCTGTTTCTATTTCTTTTATTCTCCTAATATGTTGTATGTGAATAATTTCAGTCCCATGTCCTTGAGCAAAGATAAGAATAGACCAAGATTCTCTTCTGTGCCAATATTTAATCTAGTAGACCATTGCTTGAATCTTTATAACTATACATTATATGTCTCTCAGTTCAGTGTTTTTGGCTAATAATTACATGGAAATATTTATATTTTATCTTAAAATATAAGTAAAATATTAAATACATATGTAGGAAAAATCTAGAATTGTATTTCAAATTCAGTTAGTAGCAACCAGTAATTTATGTAGCTATTTGAAGAATTCACTGTATATCTAGAAAGGTTTGTCTGTCTTGGATGTTGTTGGCTTTAAGAGAAGCATCACAATGCTGTACTCAGTGTGCTGATGTTCTGCAACTCTGTGCTTGTTCAGAACACATTTCCACATGGCCTTGTATATTTAATCCATACTTCTGTTAATACAGTGAATATCAAAAATTCAAAAATATGCTGAATAAACTTGTAGAGAGAGAGAAAGCAAAGAGAAAGAGAAATGTTTTTGTAAACATATAGAGCAATTGTTTAATAACATATTGATACTTTGGTGGTCAGAGAACTATGGTTTAAGCATTTTACATCAAAATATCTAACACAATAGATTGTTTTGTATGGTATGTATGTGTGTTTTGCTATTTTAGTTATATTTTTGAAAAACAGATTGGAGATTTGTTGTCAATGTATAAATTACCTACTGGGAAATAGCATTTCAGTTAGTATTTTTATATACAAAATCTAAATTTTTAGGAAGAATTTGCTGGTATTCAGTAGGAAATGCCCACTATGTTATTTTTAGAGTCCCAGTGGGTTCATATCTTTCTTTCTAGTTCTTTACATATTCCTTTTTCAGACTAATTCATGAAAGGTATAGTTGTTCCCAATATACCTTGAGACTAAATTTTTAAGTTGATAATTTGGCAATTTTATTCTTTTTAATATAATTAATATTTTGATACGTGTATACTTTTGCCCTATAAAATTTAAATGTAAATCTTTAATTGAATTATTTCTATATTTCTTCACACTTTCATTTATACATGGATATCAAACAAGTGTTTTACTTCATCACGATAAAAATACCAAGAATTTAAAACACTTTCCAAAAACTGATACCTAGATGTATTAAATTAATATTTGTAGGCAAATGACCTTCAGAGTCTTGGTAGCTTCTATTTGTTGTATGTGTATGTTGCAACTAGTACTGTATGGACATTATACCATGGCCAATATTCTAGAAGATGACTTTAATGTAATTATTGTATTTTTGTCCTAAAAATTATTAGGTTTTTTTACAAAGCCAAAAATATTAATAGGATATATAGTCCTGAAAATGATTAAATTCCCACTTAGTTCATGGGATTGGAATAGGCTGATAAAGTAAATTTGTTTGTTTGTTTTTTTTACACTTTTTGTAAAAAATATTGTATAGGATGAGTTTCAGAAATATCTTTTGTATATATTCAGAAAACTTCCTATTACTAGTAGAAAAAAATCTGCAAAGATGTGTTAAGGAAAGACTCTACCCCCCACACCCCCCCCCACACAAACATGCACTATTTCAGTGCTAAATATAATACCTTCCCAGTTTGATTTTATTGTCATACATTTTGCTTTAAGGAATTCTCATCACATTTGAGACTCATTTCTGACCCCACATTTGTATAAGTTGACTATTTGAATTGTTATTAGCTTTTTTCTTATAACTATTATGATTAAATTAGTTGAGAATAGAGGAAATAGCTATCTTATTTTCCTTGTATTAGTACTGTAATTAACAGAGTTTCACTGTAAATTTATTATTTTGAGATAAACAGTGTTTTCCATTATTTTTATTAGAGCACTGTTATTATTATTAGAGCATTATTTTATGTGTTATCTATTATAATTCTTAATTTAAGTTCCAATGACATTTCTTCGTCTTGCATCTTTATGGTTTTCCTATTGTCCAAATTTTGCTAAGCTGATAAAGATGAATAAAAGAAATGAAAGAATTGTAACAGAAAAAAACATTAAGTTTTATCACTCAGAAAAAAAAGGATAAAATTTTGATTTTAAGATCATTGGTAAAATTATAAAAAGGTAAATTATAAAGAACTATCAATAGAAAAGGAATTTCAAAAGTCAAAAGTTGCTATTCTTAGATATCTATTTGCTGTTAGGTACACATATATTTATTTTATTTTTATTTATTTTTTATTTATTTTTTAATTTAATTTAATTTAATTTTATTATGTTATGTTAATCACCATAACTTACATCATTAGTTTTTGCTGTAGTGTTCCATGATTCATTGTTTGCATATAACACCCAGTGCTCCATGCAGAATGTGCCCTTTTTAATACCCATCACCAGGCTAACCCATCCCCCCACCCCCTCCCCTCTAGAACCCTCAGAATCCATAGTCTCTCATGGTTTGTCTCCCTCTCTGACATCCCCCCCTTCATTTTTCCCTTCCTACTTTCTTCTCTCTCTCTCTCTCTTTTTTTTTTTTTGTCATATAATGTATTATTTGTTTCAGAAGTACAGGTCTGTGATTCAACAGTCTTACACAATTCACAGCGCTCACCATAGCACATGCCCTCCCCAATGTCTATCACCCAGCCACCCCATCCCTCCCACCCCCCACCACTCCAGCAACCCTATTTGTTTCCTGAGATTAAGAATTCCTCATATCGGTGAGATCATATGATACATGTCTTTCGCTTAGCATAATACCCTCTAGTTCCAACCACGTCATTGCAAATGGCAATGTTTTGGTTTTTTTGATGGCTGCACAATATTCCATTGTATATATATACCACATCTTCTTTATCCATTCATCTGTTGATGGACATCTTGGCCCTTTCCATAGTTTGGCTATTGTGGACATTGCAGGTGCACATATATTTATAATTGTTATATCTCCTTGATGGATGAATTGGCATTTTTATCAATGTATAATGCCCTTCTTTGTCTCTTGTAACAGTTTTTGACTTAAAGTCTATTTCTTATGATATTAGTATAGCTAGTCTAGTTCTCTTCCAGTTACTATTTACATGGAATATCTTCTTTCATCCTTTCACTTTCAAACTATTTCAATTTGAGTTAATTTTCCTATGAGTGGGGAATACTTTTTTATTTTGCATGCTTTATAATTTTTTATTGAAACTTGGACATCTTGAATATTTAATATATTAATTTTAGAAGTCAGATTTTTCTTCCACCTCAGGATTTGTAGTTGTTGTTGCTTTCTTTGCCTTCTAATTGGTTGTTTGCTTAAGAACTTTTCTAAACTATTTTTGCAAAGACTGTATTATCTGTTGTGTGTAGTCTCTGAAGTCTCTCTTCCTTTATCTTTTTGTTAGCTAATGTTGACAGATTTATTTGATTTCTTGAAGCCAAAAACAAAAAATCTTTTAGTCTTTGCACATTGGATATGTGCTATAACACTCCTTTAACATTTAGGTGGGCTGTTTACAACCCTGCCTTAATCTTTATTTCCTGCTTGTACAGAGTTTAAAGATCAGTCTCAGGTGAAAGCCTAAGATCTTCTCAGGTCTTTTCTGAACACACATCTGGCTCTGGGCATGTACATAACTTTCTATATTCCCCAATATACATGTGAGATTTTCAATGTTGTAACTCTTCAAAGACTCTTCACAGATTTTCTTCTCAGGGTTTTGGCATGTCTATTATTGTTTCTCAAATTTCAGTCACTTGCTCCATGCAAGAGTGAGTTCTTCAATTGCCTTTCAGAATTTTCAAAGAATGTCCTCTGTGTAGTCACTTTTCTGAGAGAGTTCTGAATCAGGTGAAACCAAAGCAAGTGCTTTTGTCAGTCCTTCGGGTGGCCACTAGACAAATTAAAATAGATGAACACAATTCTTTGAGAACAAAATCTGTTTTGCTCCCTCTATACCAGGGTGCCAGGAACATGGGTTGCCATCTCCGAGACCACTGCTGATTTAAGAGTGGGGTAAAACAAAGGCAAATAAAAATACCTCAGAGCTCTCCAACTCTTTTTAAGTTGCCTTCTTGATTCATTGTTTAGTTGGTCCCTATAACCCTCTGACTTTTTTCCAGAATTCCAAAATTTAATTCTAACAGTTTTTGCTCATTTTTACCATGTTGGTGGAGGGACAGCTCCTTAGAGCTAAATGTTCCACCATTTTCACTGAAATTATATGCAAGCTATTAGCATACTAAAATTCCTTACTATTTGAAAGAAATGCCAATAAATTCTTTAATACTTCTGTGGCTTTTGTGTGTGTGTGTGTGTGTGTGTGTGTGTGTGTGATTACATTTTTTCAGTCTTCATCACTTTCTAATATATTCCTATAAAAGTATTTTAGCTAAACATATTTCATTAAGATAACTATATCATTCAAAGAAAAATAAGTAGGAGGTCAAATAGTATAATTTAAATTGATTCTGGAAAGATATAAGATGAATAATATGAATAAAAGAAATGAAAAAGAATTGTAACAGAATAAAACATTAAACATTAAACATTTATAATCTCCCATTTTCACTTAAGCATGGGTCTATTTAACATAAAACAAAATTTTCATAAATGCTACTTTAGTTTCATACTCTATGCCAAAGTCTTAGGTGATTAAAATAAAGAGACTAGTATAAGAAAGCAAGATATTTACTTAAGATCTAAGGAATGCAATAATTTGGAATGTGAAGTCTGTTTTGTTTTCTAATCCATATCTTTGGGTTTATCTTCAAGACACGCCAAAAAACTACTTGCAAGTTTTTCCCCAGACTCTTAAGGCCAAAATTTGAAGGATACAGAAATTAATAACATAGGGTCTCTTTCATTAAGGAAATTCAGATGCAGTAGGGGAAAATAATATACATAAATGGATTTATTTCCAATATAATATAGTGAGCAATGTAGATATATGTACAAGATGCTATGGCAGCACAGATCGGCACTTGACATAACCTGGTGTTTAAAGCATTGCTGCTTAATACTTTATTTGAAAGGTGAATCTTGAATTATTGGAAGGTCATTACAGGCAGAGAGCAGCATGAAAAATGCACAGAGACACAAAATAGGATTAAACTTGTAAGAAACTATCACTAGAGAAAATCAAAAGTAGGCCATTGTAAATGATTATGAGGAGAAATAACAGGGATGGCAGGAAACCAAAGTTGAATGGATATCAATATTACTTATTGTCAGGGGGAAAAAGGCTTCAGAATGATTCTTTATGTCTTCCTAAATTAACCCTGTTTATCTGTTACTTGAAGTGAAAACTCAGAATGGTAATTATTAGAGAAGTGAGAACTGAGATATAAAGGTCATTCTCTGCTTTAATTCTAACACAATATGTTCCCTAGAGCTATGCATAAAGATAGGTTTCTCAGCCAGGATTTTGCCTGAAAATTATTGCAATTACATATCTGAGGAGCCATAACTGAGTGGCAGCTTTGGACAATGACACAAATAGAGTGTAAGCTCATCAGTATATGTTAACCATATGTGTTATTCTGTCTTCCTTTCCACTTATTTAAGAAAAAAAATTTCCTTTTTTCCTTTAGGATTTTTATTTTGAGATCCTTGGTATAACTTCACCTATTTTTTACTTAAGTGTTTGAAGATAATTCAGATTAAATTATAATATTAAATGGTTGAATAGAAGAACAAGATTAAATATATCATGAAAAGAAAAATTTTATCAACATTTCTTACAATAACTTGTAATTCTTTTAAAAATGTCTTAGAATTATTTCCAGTCATTTTTATTCTATATCTTGTAGATATTTTTATGTTCTGAGCTATACATTTGGATATTAAAAAGTACATGGATCTCCCTTTCATCAAAAGTAATTGAATTTTGATTCCAAAATCTTTTATGTGTTCAAATTAGAGAGCATGTGACGAATAAATAATTTCTGTATCTCTGTATCAGGATTGAGGGTAATTCTTAAATTACATATAAAGATGGATTAGAAACAAAATCTAATTGTAATATTTGGGTTATGTCCACATTATTTATGTAAAATCTAATTTAGGGAAAAATACAGAATGCATTCTAAACTATGTTCATGCCATCAGTAGCCATTATCTTAGTGCTATGGGCAATTTCTTATGATGATTTTTCTGTCTTTATATTTTATCCTACTCTCTTCTATATTTAGTATATTCTCAACCCAATCCTCAACTCTTACCAGTTCTTCAGTTCTCATCTAATCCTGACTTTTTCTGCTTTTCACCTCAATTTTATCTTCTTCAGCTTTTCACAGTTATCCCTGGGCATCTGTATCCTCCACTTTCTATATCCCATAGATAGCATTTCACAAATATCAATACTATGAGTTTGAAAATTTGATATTTTCAATCTGTCACATTTTTATGTACTAGCATGTGTTCTCAAGTTGTTTCCTGCTATATCTGTTCTAAAGTTGTTAACTTCTGAATCAGTTAGGATTATTTTAACTAAATGAAACAAAAAAAAAAATAAAAAAATATATTTAATAAAGGAGTGTATTTTGTCTCATCAAAGAGAAAATCTAGAGCGATGACTGGCTCTACAGCTGGTCAATGTTACAACTAAGCGACATGGTTAGGGATTCCAGTTCTTCCTATCATTTCATTCTGCCACCCACAGCATTGGCTTCATGCTAAGTCTCATTCCCTCCCTAATTAGAGGATATTTATGAGGATCAGACAGGAAAGACTTTCTCATTCACAGTTTTTAAGACTATTTGTCTTTGTCCATTCAGGCTGCTATAACAAAATATCATAAACTGGGTGGATTATAAACAACAGAAATTTATTTCTCACAGTTCTGAAGGCTGGGAAGTTCAAGATCAAGACTCTGGCATATCCACTGTGTGGTGAAACCTCACTTCTTTGTTAATATGTGGCACCTTCTTTCTGTGTCTTTGCATGGTAGGAGGAGGAAGCAAGCTCCCAAGCATCTTTTATAAATGCAATCACCTTCCAAAGGCCCATCTCTTAATAATATCACCTTGGGGGTTAGCATTTTAATATATAAATTTGGGGGAGACACAAACATCAGACAATAGTACTATTAATTATTATGGTACTGAAAAAAGCTTCCTACATCTCATGTACCAGGCTGGACTATGTGTCTATTCCTGGAGCAGTCTCTACTGACAGAAGAATGCCATTAAAGGATAACATTAGGCCTATTCCCCATAAAACACAAAACAAAGCAAAACAATAACAACAAACAAAAAACAGAAAACAACCCTGTCAAGAGACATCAGGTAACCATTATTCATTTATAATCATCAAGGTCCAATCAGAAAAGGGGTACCCTAGATTATTTTTTACAATAAATTAGAATACTTTAAATTTAAGAAATCAACTACAATGTTCTGTTTCATTGCCTCAGAGACCAGAGCTGGTGAAGGTGATATGTTAAGATGTCTTAAAGTTTAAAATTTCCTAATCTTTGAGATATAAAATATATTATCAAGATAGAACTACTTAGTCTTGCCAATTCAGCATAACATCAATGACAAAAACCTTTTGTGGAAACTAGAAAATTATGTAATTTTTTAAAATGTGATAATTACGTTAGAAATATAGAATGCCCTTAACTTGTATTGCAGCAGACTGTATATTGCAGAAGACTGGAGAAAATATAATGTCTGCTCTTTGTCTATAAGAGTACAAACCAAATTTGGAAGAGCTGCTTTTCCAGAAGTTGCTTTTCTAGAAAAAAATAGAATTAACTCAAGACTATTTCTTGGCTAAAAATAAAGTTGACCAGAAGGAATACCAAAAACAAAACAAAGCAAAGACAAAATATAATACTCTTACTTGATATGTACTTGTATAATGCCTAGTGATCATATTATCTTAAGATTGTTTACAAACTGAAGATCTTTATTTTTCCTTACCTGATCTCTATTAGGAAATGGTGTTGTATCAGCCTGTTGTATTAGTTGGACAATGACGCTAGGTGATGATGGAGCAGCTTAAGTATTCTGGATGCAGACAGTAGGTGATGATGGAGCAGCATCTATTTCTGGATGCAGAAATAGATTATGTTAAAATAATAGTTGGGGATTCCAGAGTGTTGCCCAAGAGTTTAATTAAAAACTCAAATTTGATAATAAAGCTATTATTGATCACATATTAAGTAATACTAAAAATTTCACTGAACATAGTGTCTTTAGCTTGGTTACCATTTTTAAAGTATATATAATCTTTTCCACATCTACCATTTGAAGTTCAAGTATGAAGAGTTAGGTGACAATATCAATACATAGAAAATGGTTATTCATATACTAAGTAAATGAGTAAGATTGCTTCAATTTTCTTGTCTTTTGACAAGTACATGGCTGAGATGATATAGATGCTGATTAATGTGCTATCCCTTAGAGAAATGAGAAAAGTAAACCTGTGGGGTCAATATTTTTTTGTTCATTACACAGGGAAATATAAAGTAATTTACACTCGGGTTGCTTTCAGCATGTAGTCTCACAATAATTCTCCAAAGCTAAGTAAGAAAAAAAAAATTATTTCAAATTTAGGTAGTAAGAAATAAGAGGATGTAATGCCTTGAAAATTGCCTGAAGCAGGGTAAAATATGGCTGAGCCAGATGGAAAAGGAAAAAAAAAAATCTATAAATGCTAATTTATATATGAAGAGAAAGTTAAAGAGTACTTTTTTCTTTTTTTCTGTATTTAGTCACCTTGAAAATTTGTACATATATTTTTGTTTAATATATAATATGTTTGTATTTAATATACACTCTAAAGTCACTTATATAAATGCACATACATATATATAACAACTATATTTAGTATTTAGTATATATATTTAGTATATATATTTAAAGTGACTCTAAAAATTAAGTTTGTTTTAATGTTATTAGGAATTAATAAAACAATTATAAAATGAAATGACCTTTTCCAAAGGTACTTGATACATACTGTCTGAGCAAAATTTCCTTGCCTAAGTCAGCATAAGAGATTTCAAATTCTAGATAAGCTAGAGTAAACACATTTTATCTTACTCCTCCCTCTAATCACACACACAAATGCCCTAGACAAAACCCGTAAGCCACTCATAAGAAAATGTGAGAGGTCAAGAAAAGAAAGGAGACTAGGCTAAGTTAGGCCTGCCTTAAGACTCAAGGAATGAGCCAGAGGTTTGGTCTCTGGAAGTTTCTTTCATACCTCTCTAAATATTCCAGCCTGAGCATTAGAAAAATTCACACCCATAAATTCCAACAGACACAAACAAAAAAATTAGACCCAAGTGAAAGCTGTTTACTCTAGCCAAAGGACCCAGAAAAGGGGTGATGCCACTTTACAAGAACCCTGTCTTTATACATACTAACACTAAAGGTAAACACCACTAAAATGCCATGTCACCCTCCCTTATATGAATGGGTGCCGCAGTGGCCGAGCCAGTGAGTGGAACCCTGTCTTTCAACTCCCCTCCCATCCAAACAGCAACAAGGTAGTATACTTACTTCAAAGTGCCTGTGAACAATCCCTGACTTTTATCACCACCTTTGCAGTAAAGAGGAGGCACCTTTCCCCTGTGGAGCCTGTTGACAGAACTCTGATTCACCATACCAAGAACCATGAAATGATTCTCAACTGAAATGTGGAGGTGAAAATAGTCATCAACATCAAGATGTTATAGATGTTGAAATTATTTGAGGAAAATTTTGAAGCATTTAAACTAAAAATAGTTCAACAAGCAATAAAAAAATCTAAAAAGATATTCAAACATGTAAAGTATTAGAAAAGGAACAAAAGATATATAGAAGAACCAAGTGGAAGTACTATAAGTGAAAAATACAATAACCAAATAAATATCTTCATGGGAGAGCTCAATAGAAAATGGATATGACAGAGAAAAGAAGCAGGGAACTTGAAGATAGATGAATACAAATGATCTAATCTAAAAAAAAAAATAGATTGAAAATAGATTGAAAAAATTAACCAAGACTCAGGGACTTATGAGATCATAACGCAACATTCTTACATTCATGTCTGATAAGTTCCAGGAGAGGAAACAAAAATATCAGACTGAAAATATATTTAAAGAACTAATGTCTAAAACCTTTCTAAGTTTGATGAAAGAAAAAATCTACAAAAATTAAAAAAGGTGAGTGAACTCCATACAGGATAAACCCTAAGAAATTTACACCCAGACACATCATAGTCAAAATTCTGAAAACTAAAGTCAAAGAAGAAAGCTTAAAATCTTCCAGACACTAATGTTTACCTGGTGTCACTGTTGGAGTCCTGAGTTTCAGTTACTGTGGTTGTTCATGCAAGAACATGTCCAGCTCTCTGTCAACACCTCAGACATGAGACTCAAGTGTGTTTCCCTTGAGAGGGACATTTCACACATGTTCTTGTGGTTTACTGCTAGAGTGAAAATTGCATCCTGTGTCACCTAGTGGGGGAAAATCTCAAAGTTTATTCTTGATTTCTCTGGATTTCCACCAATATAAATCTTTCCTCTCTTGTTTGTGTTCTGTTTTGTTTTGCTGTAATAAACCCTAGTCTTGCTATTGAGCTTTGTGAGATTTTCTCACAAAAACAGACAAACAAACAAAACTTAAAAAACAAAGAACTTGAGAGTGGTCATGTAACTCACAAAACAAATGCAAACAATAATTAAAGTAAAGCTGGAATGGTTAAATTAGTACCAGAGAAAGCAAACTTTAGAGCAAAGACAACTACCACAGACGAGGTGATTACATAAAGATAAACTGGTTAATTCACCAAGAAGACAACTAAATTTAACATATATTTATATGAAAAAAAGAACTGAGTTTCAATCAATAATCAACAACAGAAAGATACAGACAACTCTATTAAAATTTTTTTTAATTAAACAAAAACATACCTCTAAATAATCATAGTCAAAGAGGATGTTTAAGGAAACCAAAAGAATATATTGTACTGAATAGCAATGAAAATGCAACATATCAAAATTTATTAAATAGAGCCAAAGTAGTGCTGAGAGAAAAATTTATAGCACTGACTGTTCACATTGCCAGAGCAATGAGAAAACAAGGAAGTGAAAATGTAACGGATTACAGAGTAAGAGGATAAGTTGCTTCTATTTGCAGGTGATGTGAATATCTACATAGAAAATATTAATGAATCAACCAAAAAATAATTCTAGAGTCTTGACAAATTAGTAAGTTAGGCAAGGTTGCAGAATATATGGTCAACACATAAAAGCAAATGATTTTCTATGTACTAACAAAATACATAGGAAAACTAAATTTATTTATTTATTTATTTATTTATTTTTATTATGTTATGTTAATTACCATACATTACATCATTAGTTTTTGATGTAGTGTTCCATGATTCATTGTTTGCATATAACACCCAGTGCTCCATGCAGTACGTGCCCTCTTTAATACCCATCACCAGGCTAACCCATCCCCCCCAACCCCTCCCCTCTAGAACCCTCAGTTTGTTTCTCAGAGTCCATAGTCTCTCATGGTTTGTCTCCCCCTCAGATTTCCCGCCCTTTCATTTTTCCCTTCCTGCTATCTTCTTCTTCTTCTTCTTCTTCTTTTTCTTTTTTTTTTAACATGTAATGTATTGTTTCAGAGGTACAGGTCTAGGAAAACTAAATTTAAAAACACAGTATCATTTGTCATTACTCCAAAAAATAAAATATGCAGGGATAAACATACCAAAACATACAGAGTACCCAAATGTTAAAAACTACCCAAAGCTAATGAAAGAAATCCAAGAAGACCTAAATAAGTGAAGAAACATGCCATGTTTGTGGATTAGCAAATTCAAACTAGTAACAATGTCATTTCTTTTCAAGTTGATCTATAAATTTAAGCAATTCCTACTAAAATCCCAACAGAATTCTTTGCAGATGTAAATTAAGTTCTTGATTTTATAAAATAAAGCAAAAGAACCAAAATAATTTTGATGAAGAAAAAAAAATTTGGAAGACTTATGATACCTGACTTTTTTTTTTTTTTTTTTTTTTATTTTTTTTTTAATTTTTTTTTAAAGATTTTATTTATTTATTTGAAAGAGAGAGAATGAGAGACAGAGAGCACGAGAGGGAAGAGGGTCAGAGGGAGAAGCAGACCCCCCGCCGAGCAGGGAGCCCGATGCGGGACTCGATCCCAGGACTCCAGGATCATGACCTGAGCCGAAGGCAGTCGCTTAACCAACTGAGCCACCCAGGCGCCCGATACCTGACTTTAAGACTTAATCTAGGGGCACCTGGGTGGCTCAGTCGTTAAGCATCTGCCTTCAGCTCAGGTCATGATCCCAGGGTCCTGAGATCGAGCCCCGCATCTGGCTCCCTGCTCTGCGGGGAGCCTGCTTCTCCCTCTCCCACTCCCCCAGCTTGTGTTCCCTCTCTTGCTGTGTCTCTCTCTGTCAAATAAAATCTTAAAAAAAAAAAAAAAAAAAAAGGCTTAATCTAAGTCGCAGTTTAAGAGTATAGTATTGGCAGGGCAATAGACACATGGATCAAAAGAATAGAATAAAGAAGCCAGAAAATGACACACACAAAATAGTCAACTGATTTTAGGCAAATGTGCAAAAGCAATTAAGTGGAATAAATATGGACTTTTCAACAAATGGTACTGAATATTTATAAATAAGAATAAATAAAACTCAACCTAAATTTCACCTGTTATTCAAAGGTTACTAAAATGCATAAAGCAAAACAATAAAAATGCAGAAGAAAACATAAGAGAAAACCATTGGTACTTAACGGCAAGGTGAAATGTTCTTACTCATGACACCAAAGGCATGATCAAAAAATGTTTTTAAATATACAAGTTAACTTATTCAAAATTAAAACTTTTGTTCTTCATAAAAAGCATGCCATGTGAATTAAAAGAGACTGGGAGAAACTCTTTGCAAATCACATACCTGACAAATGATTTGCATTCAGAGTATATTAGTAATTCTCTGTATTATTTTTCTAAGGCTGCCATAACAAAGTACATGGAATGGGAGCCTTAAACAAGAATTTATTTCTTCAGAATCTGGAGGCCAAGAAGACCAAACTGTCAGTAGGTTTGGTTTCTTCTGAGGCCTTTCACCTTGACTTGTAGATGGTTGTCCTCTCTCTGTGTCTTCACACAGTCTTCTCTTTATACATGCTGTGTTCACATCTCCTTTTGTAAAAACACCAGTCATATTAGATTAAGGCCTATTCTAATTGCACCATTTTAATTTAATTACCTCTGTAAAGACCTTATCTCCAAATATAGTCACATTCTGAGGCACAATATGTGAATTTTGAGAGAACATGATTCAGCCCATAAGACTCTCAAAACTCAATGGTAGGAAAGCAAGTAATTCACTTGGAAAATGGCAAAACGAACAGAGAATTGTTTAAAGAATATACAGATGGCAAACACATGGATCAGTGTTCATCATTAGCCATCAGGAAATGTAAATTAAAATCACAATGGTATATCACTACATACCTCTTAGAATGGTTAAAATAAAAATTGTGACAATATCAACTGCTGGTGAGGATGTATAGAAACTGGACTTCTTGCACATTGTTGGTGGATATTGAAATAGTGTAGCTACTCTTGAAGCAAGTTTGGTAGTTTTAATATACACTTAATGATATGACCCTAATATCACACTCCTGGGTATTTTTTTGAAAGAAATGAAAATTTATGTTCACACACAAATTTTTCAATGAATTTTCATGGTGGTTTTACTGGTAAAAGCCCCAAAATAGAAAAAAAAATACAAATATCATTCACTGGATGAGAGGATAAAGATACTATGGTGCTATTGAACAAGAAAAAGGAAAGAACAATTAATTCAGCAAAGAAGATGGATCTTCAGAGAATTGTGCTGAAGAGTCAATCCTAAATTGTTACATCATGTATGCTTCTGTCTATAGTTTTCTCAAAGTGACAAAATTATAGTAATAGAAAACATATTGGCATTTAGGTCTGGGGGCAGGATACAACCATTAGGGGTGATACAAGGAAGTTTCTTTGAGGTGATACAATAGGTCTGTGTCTTAACTGTGCTGTTGGTTACTCAAACCTATACATGTGATAAATTTTATAGAACCATACACCAAAACCAAACCCAACTCAAAACAAAAGAAAATCAATGCATGTAAACACTGTTGAAACAAATAAGATCTGTAAGTATGTTAATAGAACTGTACTAACATCTATTTCCTTGTTTAGAGAGTATAATATTGTCATGTAAGGTATATTACTGGGGGAAGCTGAGTGAAAGATACACATAAGAACTTTTTTTTTTTTTTCAAGTCCTTGCAAGGCTTAACCTATTTCAAATGAACAAGTTGTTAAAGCATTAGAATAGCTTCAGTCATACTGATTTTTTAGTAATATTTAGTTAATCCTTAAATAATAAAATTATGCTGAACATATTGTTAAATAAAGAAGAACCAATTCCACTGTTTTTCCAGTCTGTTTTCTACTATTTTCTCCATAATATATGGCTCACATGATTTTAAAATGTTATAGAAATTGAAAATCAGGCATTTATCAATAACATTCTTTTTTGCTGTTGTTTGTCCTAAGAATATATATCACTCATTAAATAAATTTCTTGGTACCTAAAGTAACACCTATTTTACTTCAATGATCTGGGAAATTTATATTACAGATGGCTTTATTTTATCCTCTGTAAACAATCTTCATGGTTTAACCAGATTATGTGCTTTTAACTTACACAGTGGCCTTGGAAAGTATAAAAGAAAACGGGCCCATATTTTGTTAAGAACTCAAATGCAAAATATAGAATCTGTACCAATTGTCCCACATACCCAAGATAGACTAAGGTTGATTAATTTGGTTGTTTCACAGATGGAAGTCATCGAAATGGAACAACTAAAATGGAATAAATAAAATGTTAACAGCCAGTTTAGTCCAACAATTGTTACTGTTACATATTTTCATTTGCTTTGCTTTTTCTCTCTTGAAGGCAAGAATAATGAATCAAGCCTTAAAACATCATCAAAAAGGAAAAGAATACATCACAGTAATCCCACCCACTGAATACATCTTAGTTTTTTTATATATTTTTCCTCACACTTCCCCTCTATACCTCTCTGTCCATAAGCACAGAACTCATAGTTTCTTTACCCATAATATATATTTTCAGTAAAAGAGAATGGTATTTCATTATTAAATTACTTTGCAGTTCAGAATTTGGCAATATCTCTAATGCTAATAGTTTTACATCCTGATATTCTTTTTTTTTTTAAGATTTTATTTATTTATTTATTTGAGAGAGAGCATGAGATAGAGAGAGCATGAGGGGGGAGAGGGTCAGAGGGAGAAGCAGACTCCCTGCTGAGCAGGGAGCCCGATGCTGGACTCGATCCCGGGACTCCAGGACCATGACCTGAGCCGAAGGCAGTCGCTTAACCAACTGAGCCACCCAGGCGCCCTACATCCCGATATTCTTGATCAGGACAAAATCATCTCTGGTGCATTGTTCAAGTTAAACTTACAACATACTCAGATACAACTCTGAACATTACTTTGCCAAAGCTTCTCTTTCTTCTGGATACTTGGTGGGTGCCACCTAGCACGATTCTGCCCTGGGAAACTCTTCGTACAAAAGTTGATATTTGCTTTGACAACCTTTTTGCAGCCAAGTTTAGATAATCACAAATATGAATTCTAAAAGTTTATATTATATACCAAATTATGTTAGGCACTTTACTGCATTTCTGTTCTTAGGTAACTAAAAATTATTCAGTACCCTGGGGTAATAATTACTATCCAGGAAACTTCTAAATCAGAAAGTTATTAATGGAGCTATTAGCAATAACAGAACTGACTTACTTGAATCTTACTTTTTCTCTTTCCCGTGTTATTCCTTAATTTAGATGATCATGAATAAGACATGTCCAAAAGTGCACAGAAGGATAAAAGAAAAAAAAAAGATGTTTGAATAATTCACAGAACTGAGTATAACCCCCAATTTGAATTTTTCCTGCTTCTTTGAGATATTAGTAAATCTACATGGAACCTCCACTTTTATAAGTGGGTGAATTTGGTTATCTCTACAAGAGATCTTTTTTCAAGAATTAGGAAATTCATTTTCCTAATTCAATTTCCTAAATTCATTTTTGGGAATTGTCTCTTGGATTGACCTCATGCTTTTCATAAATTGAAATGCTCTAGTCCTTCTTCTGGAGCACTAATTCCTATCATTTGGTCTCATATGTTAGCACAACCAACAAGTGCTTGTTCTGCAACACAAAAAAGCATTTAGGAATATCCGAGTTATGAAATGTGGAGGGTCAAATACAAAAAACAGTATCATTATTTTGGCAGGCATAATGAATTCTGAGTTTAAATAGTCTGTCATAATTCATTTATTCTCCCAGATAGCGCCCGTCAAGTGTCTAAGACTTCTATTGGCTGGGTAGTGACATCTTTTGGTGAGAAACTGAACTTCTTAGAATCTCTCCCCAGAGCCTGTGCCTTCTGCAGAAGGGAAATCAGTACTAGTGCACTTTTATACTCAAGAGGTCAGATTTGTTCTGCACTATGCTCTTGCCTTGTTTAGACAGTACATTCTGGAGGTTAATATTTTCTTCTATAGAATTCAACTCTGAAGAGGCCAAACACTATTACATGAGACTGAATTCTGACTCACCCACTTACTATCTGAGCCTATAAATTCATTTTTTTGATCTCAATACCAATCACTGGTAAAATCATCAATATTGTTCTTGCTGCAGCAAAGACAAATTCTAACCTCAGGACTACTGACATTGCAAGGCATTCATGGCCTATTTCTCTAATCCATTCACTCTTCCTCTCTCTTAGTTGACTCTTCTCTTCTAAAACATTTAACATCACTCCCCAATCATTATTCTAACAGATAGCCTTGCTTCCTACCTCAAGGAGAAAACTGAAGCAATTATAAAAGCACTTCCATTAGCCACCTTACCAAATAACCCATCTACCTTTCCTTATAACTGTAGTTGAATTGTCCTGCTTCTGTGCAGAGTTATCCCTTTACCTGTGAATGAATCTCAGCCCTATTATACCAAGTCAAAGATGTTACTAAAGTAGTTCTCCCTTTTTTCTCCATAATTTTTTCCTTCTCTACTTGACCATATGAATCAGCACACAAGTGATATACTTTCCTTTTTATTACAAGAAAAAAATTTTAACTTACATTTACCCTCAAGTTCTTGATTCATTTGTTTGCTTCCTTTACAGCAAAGCTCCTGAAGAGTTGTCTACTCTCTCTGTCTCCAAATTTTCTTCTCCCATTCTTTTTAGGATCTTCTCTTGAGGTTTTTCTAAACACTCCTCTGAAAATTGTCTTTCTATGGTCACTATGACCATATGGCTGTAAAGCTATGAACAGTGAACTCTCAGTCTTATCCTTACTTAAGCCATCAATAACACATGGTATGTAAGTGACGCTTTTTGGAAACCTAGGGAAAAAATCTACATTTTCTTTGCTCATTCCTCTTCTTCTCCCAGACTTCTAAACAGTAGAGTGCTCGACTTCTATACTTTTCTACTTTATCTGCAATCACTGTGTTGGTGGATCTCATTCAGATTCTTGGGTGGACAGGCTTTACAATTGGCTTCAGCCGACATTTCTCCAGGCATGTTCAAACCTGATATTTCCACTCAAATGTCTAGTAGACACTTCAGACTTAACATGTCAAATTGAATATCTCATTTTCCTCCCCATGTCTCTCCAAATCCCTTGCTCACAGTCTTCAGCATCTGTTATTGATAATTCTATCCTTATAAGCCAAGTACTAGCAATCATAACTGATTTCTCTTTCTCCCATAATTCTTTTATTTTTAAGATTTTATTTATTTATTTGACAGAGAGAGACACAGCAAGAGAGGGAACACAAGCAGGGGGAGTGGGAGAGGGAGAAGCAGGCTTCCCGCGGAGCAGGGAGCCCGATGCGGGGCTCGATTCCAGGACCCTGGGACCATGACCTGAGCCGAAGGCAGACGTTTAACGACTGAGCCACCCAGGCACCCTCCCATAATTCCAATTAATCCATCAGAAAATCCTGCTGGCTCTATCTTCAAAACAGTGCTAGAATCTGATTTCTCCCCATTATCTGCATAGCTAATACTGTGGTCTGAGTTGCCATCACCTCTGCTCTATATTATTTCAATAACCTACTGTTTACATTTCTTCCACTTCTGTTTCAATAGAGACTATTTTCAACACATCACTCAGAGTGATCCTATTAATAACTAATTTAGATCATACCAGTCTCTTCTCAGATTCCTCCAGCAAATCCTTATTTTTCTCAGAGTAGAAGCCAAAAGTTTTATAATGACCCACTGGGCTCTACATAATCTATCTCCATGTTAAGTCTGTAGTTTTTTGATTGTACTCCAGTTAACCCAGCCTCTTTGAGGTTCCTTAAACACTGCAACACCCTTGTACCACATGAATTTTTCACTGGCTGAACCCTTGAATTTGAGCAGTTTTCCTCCATATATTCATATGGCTATTTCTTTCACCTGTTTCTCTTCATCATTCAACTATTACCTCAATGTGTTCTACTTTACATAATTCTATAAATTATACCTAGTATTATTCATCTCTATTTTTTCCAAGGTGTTTATCACAGTTTATTATATAATTTACTTACTTAAGAATTTTACTTTTTATTTACTCCCACTAGAATATAAGCTCCATGTGGACAGATAGGGATTTTTGCCAGTTTCACTCAACAATGTATTCCTAGCACCTAGGAGAGTGGTTGGCACATGCTAAGTGCTCAGTAATCTATTTTGAATTAACTAGTTAATTATATTATTACCTCTTTTCCCTTCCAGAAAGAGCTACAATTTCTTGGTTCTGTAATTATGTCTACAGTGCAATTTTGGGAGACAGTTTACAAAGAATTGCTCTCTAGTAGAGATGCATTAAACTGTGTACAATGGACTTTCTTGCTGAACATCTGCTTCCGAGTTCTTATGCTGTTGTTAGACTGAGTCTAGTGGTTTGGAAATCATGGGGGAAATGCACTGTTGATTCACTTCTGTGATAATGACTTTATATGATAAGCACCTTATGTCAAAGGATCTGAAAAAGTAACTCAACTTGTAACACATCATTTAGAAATTTTGTGCTCCCTTATATTCAGGTAAATTTGCTCCAATCACTGATTTCACAACTTGAATAAGGCCTTCACTCTTCCCATAGTAAGAAAAATTGCTCTCTGTGAGTCTCTTCTGAGTCTGCTTCTCAACCCATTGAGAAATGAAGCTCTGCCCTTTCTTGGCCAAATAGTAGACTCACACTGTAGGTAGGAATTTGCTGAAGATCTGGTGTGGCCCTGATTGAAGGACTTTGCTCAATATGACCCACACATGGCTCTTGCCACATTTTTGGCATCCAGCATTTCATCTCACTCAGAGTCCCTCTGACCTCTCTTTCCCATTCTGAAAGCATAGGCTCAGTTCTAGCGAAGCCGTATCTACAACTGTTTGGAGGGCAAAATGTCAGTACAGTCAGATCACCAAAAATTCTCTGCATATTTTATCTTTTTTATTAATATATGATAAGAAAATTAGGTCAATAACAGGACCAGTACTTTAAGGCATTTTAAAAGTATCAATGACTCATGAAGTGTATGCAAAGCAAACAAGAATCATGTTGATTTGACACTTTAATAAACAACAATGAAGTTTAAGACTAAAATAGAAATTGATCATCTGTACTTTTTATCTACATTGCCATCAAACTTAATTGCATGTGACATTTTTATTAACCTAGGAGTCTTACTTGTTTATTTTATTATTCTCTAGAATTACTGCTTCCTGGTGTTCAGTGATTTGTCCTTTAGATTTGCATAGTTAGACACTCTCACATCTTTGCTTTATAAGCAAAGGATTTTTTTTTGAAAAGGTACAACAGAAATTTTTAAAATCTATTAAAGCAACTTGTGAAAGAGAAATATCTCTTTGTCAAGGGGCTAATTCCTAAGGAAAGAGAATTCAAATTATTTTATTGTAAGACTTATGTAATACAACTTCAAATCTAATTTAAAATGAAAGAGGAAACTATGGAGGCTGTTTTCTAGTACACAGTTGTTAGTTGCCAAATGCTTTACAAAGTAATATCTTTTGAGAATATTAGTGAAAATAATTTTTTTACAATATCTATTTGAAATAAACTGCTTACTTAATTTATTGAAGCCATAATGTTACTGAATAACTCAGTGTCTTAGGCTACCAATGCAATATAACATGAAAATAATTAAGTTAATTTTATTAATTAGCATATTAATCATTTCAGATCAATTTAAAATCATTGCTGGAATTATACAGATAAAATAAATAAATCAGATTTTTCTATTGGTCTACTGAGAAAGTCTTGGGTGGCACATATAATTTTCAAGGTAATTTTCTTTTAATCGATTTTCCCATAACCACACGTGTAGATCAGTTCATTTGCCGAACTCAGGTTTGGGTAACTCCATGCAACTTACGATTTCACAAAGCCCAGCATGTTAACTGAAGCTTTGTTGAGCTAACAAAGTATCATTGAATATTTGGCAAAACTAAAGTGCTGCAGCCATTTTTAGACCTTTCAGCTCACACTAGCATACCCTCATCCTGATGACAAATGTTGGTGTGGGTTCCACAAGTACACCAAAGTTCCTAGATTCCTATACAGTCATTTTAGCCATCTGATTCATTTCAGAACATCTACCTATATTCCTTAGAATATTGCTTATCTTTTCCTTGTCATGTAAATTTGCCTCCTTTTTTTTATTTTTTATTTTTATTTTTTATTTATTTATTTTTTTAAAGATTTTATTTATTTGCGAGAGAGAGAATGAGAGACAGAGAGCATGAGAGGGAGGAGGGTCAGAGGGAGAAGCAGACTCCCCGCCGAGCAGGGAGCCCGATGTGGGACTCGATCCCGGGACTCCAGGATCATGACCCGAGCCGAAGGCAGTGGCGTAACCAACTGAGCCACCCAGGCGCCCTTGCCTCCTTTTTTTTAAATTATTGTCTTCTGAGTAAACTTCTTATGAGCGTGTCCTTTAGTTCTACAAAATTAAGTTGCTTCTAACTTCAGGGTATCTGGCACAGCTATAATCTTCTTTTAGCTCTCTAACTCACTCTGCTTCCAGCTGGAAAAGAGGCTGTGAATCATTCTTGATTCCTCTCTTTCTTGCACCTCCAGATTTTACTTTGTAAAATCTCCACACTGCTATCCCCTAAGAATATTTCTAAATAACTTTTCCCATTTCCACTGCTGTGATTTCAACAGTCTCTTCCTAGGGTCCCAATTTCAATGGCCTCTTTCTGAAACTATGGATAATCCACTCTACTGTCAGTGAACTTCTAAAAATGGATTCTGCATTTACTGCAGGAAACATTTCAATATCCTCTATCCTCACTCACCACCAAAACCTAACTATGTCTGCCCAAAGTGTCTTCAAGGTAATACCAATACCATAATATACTTTTAAAGTGTTTGCATGCTTCCTGGGAAAATATGGCATCATCTGTTTAGAGAATCTGATTCATGAGAGCTATACTGTTGAGAAACTCTTTAGAAGCAAACAATCTCTCATAGACCTTCAAATTTTGTTCTTGAGTTAGAATGAGGAAAAGAAAAACATTCAGGTAGAGATGCTGGTACAAGGGAAGACCAAATCATCAGTCTTACAAGGAGGATACACTAAGGTAACTAATACGATTACTTTTATAATTTGTATTTATAATAATATATTTATTATATATTCACAATGAAATACATTATTTTAGTGATGACTTTTTATTGTTAGTCTCTCTGTCTTGGATTATTTCAAGCTATTAGGAATTCAAAGATAACCTATAGCAAAGGACTGTTACCTTTTTTGGAAACAAAGAATACAGATTTTTATGATAAAAGTCTTTTAAATCTACTGCATTTTGTGCTACAGTTGGGTTCCACTTTGTATGGTGTGCAAAAACATCTCTCACATTTATACAAAGTTTTTCTCTACGGAAAACTAGACTGGGTTTTAATATTTGAATTGTATCTGCCAAGCAAAAATTGGGCTTTTCTTCTTTAAAAAAGTCTATATCAAGAGGAACATGTGCATGATTTTTGATTTATTATAATAGGGATTTGGCTTAACATTAAAAGCTTTATTTATGTGGTTCTGTTATTCGTTTTCTTTGAATTTTATTTTTTGTTTATCTATCCTTTGCATCTATATGCTAATATTTAAGTAAATTATTAACAGTAAGTCCATAATGATAAATGTAGGGAAGAAATGAAATTTGTGCCTATGGATGCACATTATTTAGAGCATCTGAAGTACTTATGTGAATTTAATGATCAAAAACTTGAATATATTATAGCATTCTTGCATATTTTATGCATTGTAACATGCTAAGGGGACTGAATTTTTATGATATAAATAAATATAATATGTGTGTGTATATATATATACACCCTTGAAAAGAATGAATGAATTTCTGATTCTCAACCAGGGCAATTGGTGACTGGGGATGTCATTATTTGAAGTAAAAAATAACGTGGAAGAACTGATACGTATTTGGGGGAAGCTGTTATAGTAAATAATTTTTTAGGAAGTGGTGAGGTCACCTACAGGAAATGTACAAAATAAAAAGAGAAAAAGTCTTAAAGTCCTCAGGACTGGTGACAAATTAGGGAGAAAAAGCAAACTAAAACCAAAACTCAATAAAAGGGATCAAGAGAAGTAACCAGAGAAAAAGAAATATAAATAGTATTCTGGAATTCAAGAGAAGTTCACTGTAAGAAAATAGTCCATATTTTTAAGTTGTATAGAAATACTAATTAATATAAGACCTAAAAAAAAGTTTCCATTAGGTTTTACAATTAGGAAAGTGTTACCTTGGTGAGAGCAGTTTAACTCTTGGGTGAAGATTGAAGCCATATGGAAGCAGATGACAGGCTGAGGATGATGGGTGAGAGGAGAGAATATATATAGAAAATAGAGTGTTTGGAGTAAATAAGGAACCAAAGAAATTTCTTGTTTGTTGATTTGTTTGTTAGGCTTTTTTTTTTATTTCATTTAAAAATAAAGGTGAGACTTCCACTTCCAGTGTGGAATGTAAGGAGCTTGGAAGCCATCACTCCTCACCATCACAGGAAAAAAGCTGAACAAACTAAAAGTCAACAATTTTTTTTTAGATGCAGTAGAAAATTAGGTCACCCAGCAAACTACAGCCCCAAAATTGGAGAGACAGACCGTTGGATTCAGAAAATCACAGCTTGTCAGAGGAGAAGCCCAAAAGAAAAAACCTTTGCAAGAACTACCACCAGGATAGGAAACTTAAACTATATTTGATGAAATTGTTGATGGCTAAGTGTGGACAAATTTAAGAGTTAAAAATTTCTAGAGTAGGCCAGTCTTTTCCCCCCACCATGTTCACACACACTCATACACCTTTGTGGTTGTACCTCCAGTAGCCCTACCAGATTCTCACAGTGTAGATCTGAGAAAAATACCCTATGTTTCCACTTCCTAGCAGAGTGAAAGGGAAAGTAGCTATTTTTAAATACATAATATAAATGAAAAATGTCTTTAATGGACTCATCATTAGTAGGATGTGGCCAAAGAAAGAATAAGTGAACTTGAAGAAATATCAATAAAAACTTCCAAAACTGAAATGAAAAGAAAAAAATAATAAGATGGAATAAAATATCCCAAAGATGTGGGACACTTAAAAAAGGTGTAACATATATGTAATGAGCCTGCTAGACAGAGAAAAAAAAATAAAGGACTAGAAGAAAATTGAATGAAAATTTTCCAAAATTAGTTATAAGCAGCAAACCATAGATCCAGGAAGCTCAGAGAATACTGAGCAGAAAAAAATATTAAAAATATCTAATTTAGGTATGATGGTTAATGTTACGTGTCAATTTGACTAGCCTGTGGAACCCAGTTGTTCGCTGGACCACTAGTACAGATATTTCTGTGAAGGTATTTTTTTTAGACATAATCAAAATTTAATTCAATAGACTTTGAATATGGTAGATTATTCTGCTTATAGTGAGTGGGCTTCATCCATTCAGTTGAAGGCTTTGAGAGCAAAGACTGAGGTGTCCCACAAAATAGAAATTCTCCTCAAGACTGCAGTGAAAATGAGATATCAAAGTGAAACAATGAAACATCAACTTCTGCCTGAATTTCCAGCCTCCAGCCTGCTCTACAGATTTTGAAGTTATCAGCCCCTATAATTGCATGAGGAAATTCTTATTCTTTAAAATATTAAAATAAATCTCTCTCTCTCTCTTTTTCTCTCTCCCCCTGTGCATGTGTGTGTATAATATCATAAACTGTGGAAAATCTAAGATAAGGAGAAAATCTAGAAGGAAGTCAAAAAAAGAAAACACTTTACCTTTAGAGGAACAAGGAGAAGAATTATATGGAACTTTTCTTCAGAAACCATGTAGAGAAGACAGTGGAAATACTTAAAGTGTTGGAGGAAATAAACCATCAAGCTAGAATTTTGTATTCAGTGATATTCTCTTCCATAAACGAAAGAAAAATAAAGACTTTCTTAGACCAAAAAAAATTTTTGAGGGAATTTTCTGCCAATAGATCTGCCTTGCAAGAAGTGTTAAAAGAAGTTTTTCAGAACGGAGTTAAATAAGTCAGAAACTCAGATCTACCTAAAGAAGGGAAGAGAGAGAAGGAAGCAATGAGCATAAAGTAAGATCTTTGTCATGTTTATTCTTGGTCTAACAAATAACATTTTGTTCAAAATAATAATAGCAACAATTTATTCAGTAATTATCACTAATGAATAAGTGAAATGAAAATCAATAAGAGGCAGGAGTAAAGAATTAGTAATACTCTTTTATAAGAGTATTATATGCACCACCTGTGAAGTCCTGCAGTGTTATTTGAAGGAGGACTTGGATCAATTGTAAATGCGTATTGCAAATTTAAGGGCAGCCACTAAAAAGAGAAATAAAGTATAATCAGTATGCTAAGAGAGGAGAAAAATGGACTTAGGGAAATGCTTAATTAAAAACAAAGAATGCATAAAAATAGTGGAAGACAAAAAAATAAAAAAATGAGTAGAAAACAGTAAAAAGTATAGTAGATATTATTCCAACCATATAAAAAATCACTTTAAATACCAATGGTTTAAATATACCAATTAAAAGACAGGTACTATCAGAGTAGATTAAAAACAAAAACAAACCAAAAAACACATGACACAACTATATGTTGTTTACAAGAAATCCATGGTTAATATAAAGACACGGGTACATTAAAAGTAAATGAATGGAGAGAAAGATACCGTTCAAACACTAAAAGGAAACTGGATTAGCTATATTACTTTCAGAAAAAGGAGACCTTAGAGCAAAGAAAATTGTCAGGGATAAAGAGGAGCATTGCAAAATTGTAAAGGGAACCATTTTCCAAAAAGACATAAAAATCCTGTGTGTATGTGTGTGTGTGTGTGTGTGTGTGTTCTTTGATGAGGTGTCTGCTCAATTATTTGCCCATTTTTTAATTGGGTTGTTTGTTTTCTTATTTTTTAATGTTAAGATTTCTTTGTATATTTAGGATACTAGTACTTTATTATCTGTTTTACACAGATTTTATCCAAGTTTTGGCTTTCCTTTTTATTCTTTTAATAGTGTCTTTTATGGAGCAGGAGTTTTTAATTTTAATGAAGTCTAACTTGTACATTTTTTTTTCATTAATAGTGCTTTCAGTGTTATAGTTAAGAAGTCATCACAAAAGCCAAGGGCACCAATTTTCTCCTATGTTATCTTCTAGAAGTTTTATAAATTTACATTTTACTTTAAGGTCTGTTATTCATTTTGAGTTAATTTTTGTAAAGGGTGTAAATCTGTGTTTATTTTCATTATTTTGCATATGGATGCCAGTTAATACAGCACCATTTGTTGAGAAGACTGTCCTTTCTCTCTTGAATTGCCTTTCTGTGTTGAATAAGAATAGCGAAAGAGAACATCCTTCCTTGCCTTGTTTCTAATGTTGCTAAGGAAGTATGTCATTCCTCACCATTAAGTATGATGTTATTTGTAGATTTTTGTTGAAGTCCTTTATCCAGTTCAGGAAGTTTCCTTCTATTCCTATTTTGCTGAGAGTTTTTATAGCCAATAGGTCAAATACATTTTTGGCGTCTATTGTTATAATCATAAGATTTTTTTTTCTTTAGCCTGTTGATGTGATGGATTATATTAATTACTTTTGAATGTTGAACCAGTCTTGCATACCTGGAATAAATTTCACTTGGTCATGGTATATAATTTTTTTTATACATTGTTGAATTTGATTTGCTAATATTTTGTTGTACATCTATGTCATGAGAGATATTGGTCTGTAATTTTCCATTCTTATAATGGTTTGTCTTTTTGTAATTAGGATAATACAGGTCTTATCGAATGAGTTAAGAAGTATTCCCTCTGCTTTCACTTTATGCGAGAGATTGTGGAAAATTGGTATAATTTGTTCCCAAAATAGATGATGTCCACCTTTCAGAGATCCAACATTCTATGAGTCCATATACTTAGTATCAGCTTTCAATCAGCTATACAACAATCACAAACACAAATGATCAGGGTGTGTTTACTAGGTGGCAGCCATGGTGCCAATCAAATTTCATGACTTTTTTTTTCCCCACTTAAACCTCATCATAGTTCTATGAAGTTTAAACTATTACTGTCCTCCATTTTACAGATAAGGAAATTAAGACATGGCTTAAAAATTATATGCTGAATATGCATATGTGACTTAAGAGACATAAATGATGTAAGTCAAACTGCTGTGTTTGACACCATGCAACCAATATAATAGTGAAGAATATAGGAAAAAAACACTTTTCTCTTGGTTACGAGAATCCATTCATGGCAAAAGTGCTAAGGTACTATTATTACTATTATCTCTTCAGTGCAATACTGTGTTCTCAAGAAATCAAATTACAATTAGAAAATCTGTTCCTGGGGTGCCTGCCTGGCTCACTTGGTAGAGCATGCAACTCTGGATCTTAGGGTTATAAGTTCCAGCCTCACATTGGGTTAGAGATTACTTAAAAATAAAATCTTTAAAAAACGAAGAAAAATTGTTCTTTTTAAAATATATATATATTTTTTCTATAGTCCACATTACTCTCCTGGTGGTTGCAACACAAGCAGGACTGGATTGCATTTAGCTTGCTGAACACACCAAGCATTTTACATTATCATTTTCTACCTAAGTTCTTTCTGTTGCCCCAATCTTTTTCTCCTGTTGTCTAAATGTCAGATTCTTATTTCTATCATTTAACAGTTTTCTAGTTTCTTTTTCTCTGGGAAATTTTCCCTGACTATCCCTCCATTTCAAGCAAAGTTAAATCATTCCTCCTCCAAATTACTTCACTAATTTGTGCCTTCATTTTATTTCTTAGTAGATCACATACTTATAATTTTTATAATTGTCTGACTCTCCTGTTATATACATTTCCTTGGGATATAAAATCATGATCTAGTTGTGATCCCTGATATCTTATATAAATTATAGCAAACACAGTAAATATTAGATAAATCATTTACTTCCTTGAACATATGGCTTCCTAGTGATAGGTAGAATCAGAGGAAAGAATTTTAAGAAGATTTTTTCCAAGTGTGGTTCCAGAATCACCAGCCCCAGATATAGCTGATATATTTGTAAAATGTACAGATTCGTGTGTCACCTGACGTGCTTTTTATAACAAGATCTCTTTGTGTGGAGAAAATCCATTTTTATCAAGCTCCACAATGATTCTTGTGCATTCTATTCGTAGTTCGATTCCTGCTTAAATCATCAAACGTGTTCTCTTATAAGCTACATTGAGCACTAGACTATTAATAGCTTGGATGTTAGTATAGTGTCTTATATCCTTTCTGTGTCATCTCCTCGCACAATTTGATCCATTTCTTAAGTATCTTCCTTCATCATTTGCACCATACCTCAGATACTTTATCACTTTTTTCAGAAAGCTCACTTTTACAAATACTGTTCTCATGCTCGAGCCTACCTCAAATGCTATTTAAAAATAGCTCCAATATTGTACACCTGAAACTAATATTACACTGTATGTTAACTAACTGGAATTTAAATAAAAACTTTAAAAAATAACTCCAAATGATTGTACAGCTTTTGTGCCTCAGACAGACACCAGTTGGAAGTGTAATGGGGAAAGTTAGCGCCCTTTGCTGAACCAAGTACATTAACTAAAGACTAGGTCAGTATGGAGGAAGCGTACCTTTTCTAATTTGTTCATCCAGATGAACAATTTTTCTGTCCAGATGTGGATATTTTGGTTATTTACCTACAGGTCTTGTGTGTGCTTGCTCACCCTGTTATCATTTATTGACATCTAGTGTAATTACTGTGCTAAAGTCTTTGTATTTTCTCCTTCAATCCTCAAAATAACCTTAACATATCGGTTGCATTTCTTAAGGTAGGACAACAGAGATAACAAAAACAACCAAAAATAAATAGCAATTCAAACAGAATAGAAACGTGTTTCTTGCTCTTGTAAACAGATCAGTGATTCAAAATTCCTGTCCAGAGACTATATGTTGAACATGTAGGTGATTGTTCACACAGTTATTCAGGGTTAAATGTGAATGAAGAGTCAGCCATATATGCTTTATAAGTGGATTTCAAGTTTACCCTGGATGCTGACATCCAGCCCATAGATGAAAAAGAGCATGAAGGATTGTCTATGGGTTTTTGGTGTGCGTGTGTGTGTGTATGTGTGTGTGAGAGAGAGAGAGAGACTAAGTTTTACACATATTGCACATCACTTTAGTTCACTGTCCATTGACTAGAACTCAATTCAGTGCTAAATGTAACTGCAAGAAGGTTTGAAAAATAGTGTAGCTGTATTTACAGGAGGAAGAAATAGGGTTGATTAGTATCTGACAGTCTCTGCCTCATAGGTAAGATTCTTTTTGCAACTGAGTAAACAGAGGCTTACTAAGTCTAAGAAATTGAATTATCCTTATATATTTAGCACATTTTGAAATTGGGCTTTGATGACTCTTCTGACTTCCAAAGCCAGAGCTATTAAGCATGCTTTGATAGATGCTTTAAGATTTAGCTTAAAAAATATCCTGTGAAGACTTTCCTGAATAAATTAATTTATAGAAGTCATGCAATATAACAGACGCTGGGAAAAGGCCTAAGAACTCTTTGTGGAAGTTAAACAGAAATCATCAATGTACTTTTAGTACCATGTGCCTCTTTGATTTTCTAATTCAGTATATTATCTGGAGGTAGTCCAGAATTTTAATAAAATAAATGTTATTTAAATTTTCTCATGGGGAAAAATTAATCACCAAATAGCTACCAATGATACATTGATAACTAAATACATTGGCAATTAAAATATTTTATCATGAAAAAAGTAAAAAATCACTTTTTTACCTGGCTCACACAATTATTGGCAGAATCATATAATTGGTTTAAAAAAAAAAAAAAACATGATATGGTTTGGGACACACACACACATAAATATTTTGCTGTCATTTCTTTTAAAAATGATTCAAGGTTTTTATTTTATTTTTTGTACATATATTCATATACATACATACATGTATACATGTATAAATATACATTTATATATTTGTGTGTGTATATACTTTTTATTTATTTGTGTGTGAGTGTGTGTGTGTGTATACTTTTTAGTAAATTTTGCCATCTCACTTCCAGGAATAATGGTGCAATAGAGTTGAAAATTCTAATTTTGTAGTAAAAGTGGCATTGATATTTTCATTGCTTTATATGATATAGTGGGACTAGACTGGAAATTGGGATACCTGTGCTGTATTAAAAACTCTGTAATAACCAGTTGTATAATATTAAACAGTTCTCTCTGTTATTCTGGACTCATTTTCTCATTGCTATCGGAAATATCTGCTCTAGAGCTAGGTGAATTTATCTGAGATCTGTTCTAGGTCAAATAATTTTAGTTTGTTCTTGATTGTAGACCACGTTTTAAGTAATTTCTCTTATTTAATGGTTCTTATTTTAAACTATTGTCTTATCATAGAGGGTTTGGCTATTTTAAAACATTTTATGTTATTATAGTTTTGCTGCCCACGATTTGGGGAATACTGAACATATATGTATTATTGACAAAGGAATGTATAATGCTTTCGGATAATAATCTTGTGAATATCATTTTTCATTGCATTGGTGGCATTGTATGGTAGTGTAGAAAACAGAATATTTAATTTGCGGTAATAATAAATGATTTTAATACTAATTGATTTTCAGCAAGTTAAGTAGCTTCTATGAGCTTCGGCTTTCTCACCTACAGAAAATAGTAGCTCTGTCTTAAGAATTTGGTGATACTTAAATATGTGAATGGCTTTTATTGACTAGTCTGAATATACTCTTTTTTCTTAATTTTATTATGTTAGTCACCATACATTACATCATTAGTTTTAGATGTAGTGTTCCATGATTCATTGTTTGCATATAACACCCAGTGCTCCCTGCAGAACGTGCCCTCCTTACTACCCAGCACCAGGCTAACACATTCCCCCACACCCCTCCCCTCTAGAACCCTCAGTTTGTTTCTCAGAGTCCATAGTCCCTCATGGTTCATCTCCCCCTCCGATTTCCCCCCCTTCATTTTTCCCTTCCTACTATCTTCTTTTTCTTTAACATATAATGTATTATTTGTTTCAGGGGTACAGGTCTGTGATTCATCACTTACAAAATTCACATGCTCACCATAGCACATACCCTCCCCAATGTCCATCACCCAGCCACCCCATCCCTCCCACCCCATACCACTCCAGCAACCCTCACTTTGTTTCCTGATATTAAGAGTCTCTTATGCTTTATCTCTGTCTCTGGTTTTATCTTGTTTCATTTTTTCCTCCCTTCCCCTATGATCCTCTGTCTTGTTTCTCAAATTCCTCATATCAGTGAGATCATATGATATTTGTCTTTCCCTGACTGACTTATTTTGCTTAGCATAATACCCTCTAGTTTTATCTACATTGTTGCAAATGGCAAGATTTTTTTTTTGACGGCTGTATAATATTCCATTGTATATATATACCATGTCTTCTTTACCCATTTGTCTGTTGATGGACATCTTGGCTCGTTCCATAGTTTGGCTATTGTGGACATTGCTGCTATAAACATTGGGGTGCATGTACCCCTTTGGATCACTACATTTGTATCTTTGGGGTAAATACCCAGTAGTACAATTGGTGGGTCATAAGGTAGCTCTATTTTCACCTTTTTGAGGAACCTCCATACTGTTTTCCAGAATGGCTGCACCAGCTTGCATTCCCACCTACAGTGTAAGAGGGTTCCCCTTTCTCTGCATCCTAGCCAACATCTGTCATTTCCTGACTTGTTAATTTTAGCCATTCTGACTGGTGTGAGGTGGTATCTCATTGAGGTTTTGATTTGGATTTCCCTGATGCCGAGCGATATTGAACACTTTTTCATGTGTCTATTGGCCATTTGGCTGTCTTCTTTGCAGAAGTATCTGTTCATGTCTTCTGCCCATTTCTTGATTGGAATATTTGTTCTTTGGGTGTTGAGTTTGATAAGTTCTTTATAGATTTTGGATACTAGCCCTTTATCTGATATGTCATTTGCAAATATCTTCTCCCATTCTGTCAGTTGTCTTTTGGTTTTGTTGACTGTTTCCTTTGCTGTGCAAAAGCTTTTTATCTTGATGAAGTCCCAATAGTTCCTTTTTGCCCTTGCTTCCCTTGCCTTTGGTGATGTGTTTAGGAAGTTGCTGCAGCTGAGGTTGAAGACGTTGCTGCCTGTGTTCTCCTCAAGGATTTTGATGGATTCCTGTCTCACATTGAAGTCTTTCATCCATTTTGAGTCTATTTTTATGTGTGGTGTAAGGAAATGGTCCAGTTTCATTCTTCTGCATGTGGCTGTCCAATTTTCCCAACACCATTTGCTGAAGAGACTGTCATTTTTCCTTTGGAAATTCTTTCCTGCATTGTCTAAGATTAGTTGACCATAGAGTTGAGGGTCCATTTCTGGCCTCTCTATTCTGTTCCATTGATCTATGTGTCTGTTTTTGTGCTGGTACCATATTGTCTTGATGATGACAGCTTTGTAATAGAGCTGGAAGTCCGGAATTGTGATGCCGCCAGCTTTGCTTTTCTTTTTCAACATTCCTCTGGCTATTCGGGGTCTTTTCTGGTTCCATACAAATTTTAGGATTATTTGTTCCATTTCTGTGAAAAAAGTGGATGGTATTTTGATAGGGATTGCATTAAATGTGTAGATTGCTCTAGGTAGCACTGACATCTTCACAATATTTGTTCTTCCAATCCATGAGCATGGAACATTTCTCCATTTCTTTGTGTCTTCCTCAATTTTTTTCATGAGTATTCTATAGTTTTCTGAGTACAGATCCTTTGCCTCTTTGATTAGATTTATTCCTAGGTATCTTATGGTTTTGGGTGCAGTTGTAAATGCGATTGACTCCTTAATTTCTCTTTCTTCTGTCTTGTTGGTGTATAGAAATGCCACTGATTTCTGTGCATTGATTTTATATCCTGCCACTTTATTGAACTCCTGTATGAGTTCTAGGAGTTTTGGGGTGGAGTCTTTTGGGCTTTCCACATAAAGTATCATATCATCTGCAAAGAGTGAGAGTTTGACTTCTTCTTTACCGAATTGGATGCATTTTATATATTTCTGTTGTCTGATTGCTGAGTCTAGGACTTCTAGTACTATGTTGAATAGCAGTGGTCAGAGTGGACATCCCTGCCATGTTCCTGACCTTAGGGGAAAAGCTCTCAGGTTTTCCCCATTGAGAATGATATTCGCTGTGGGTTTTTCATAGATGGCTTTTATGATATTGAGGTATGTACCCTTTATCTCTATACTCTGAAGAGTTTTAATCAAGAAAGGATGCTGTATTTGTTAAATGCTTTTTCTGCATCTATTCAAAGGATCATATGGTTCTTTTTCTTTCTTTTATTAATGTATTATACCACATTGATTGATTTGTGGATGTTGAACCAACCTTGCAGCCCAGGAATAAATCCCACTTGATCGTGGTGAATGATCCTTTTAATGTACTGTTGGGTCCTATTGGCTAGTTTATTGGTGAGAATTTTTCATCCATGTTCATCAGAGATATTGGTCTGTAATTCTCCTTTTTGATGGGGTCTTTGTCTGGTTTTGGGATCAAGGTAGTGCTGGCCTCCTAAAATGAGTTTGGAAGTTTTCCTTCCATTTCTATTTTTTGGAACAGTTTCAGAAGAATAGGTATTAATTCTTTAAATGTTTTAGAATTTCCTTGGGAAGCCATCTGGCCCTGGGCTCTTGTTTGTTGGGAGATTTTTTTTTTTAAGATTTTATTTATTTATTTGACAGAGAAAGACACAGCGAGAAAGGGAACCCAAGCAGGAGCATTGGGAGAGGTAGAAGCAGGCTTCCCGCTGAGCAGGGAGCTGGATGTGGGGCTCGATCCCAGGACCCTGGATCACGACCCGAGCCAAAGGCAGATGCTTAACGACTGAGCCACCCAGGCGCGCCTGTTGGCATATTTTTGATTACTGCTTCAATTTCCTTACTGGTTATGGGTCTGTTCAGGTTTTCTATTTCTTCCTGGTTCAGTTTGGGTAGTTTATACTTCAATGGGAATGCATCCATTTCTTCCAGATTGTCTAATTTTTGGCATATAATTGCTCATAATATGTTCTTATAATTGTATTTGGTGTTGGTGTGATCTCTCCTCTTTCATTCACGATTTTCTTTACTTGGGTCATTTCTCTTTTCTTTTTGATAAGTCTGGCCAGGAGTTTATCAATCTTATTAATTCTTTCAAAGAACCAGCTCATAGTTTCGTTGATATGTTCTACTGTTCTTTTGGTTTCTATTTCATTGATTTCTGCTCTGATCTTTATTATTTCTCTTCTCCTGCTGGGTCTAGGCTTTATTTGCTGTTCTTTCTCCAGCTCCTTTAGGTGTAGGGTTAGGTTGTGTATTTGAGACTTTCTTGTTTCTTGAGAAAGGCTTGTATTGCTATATACTTTCCTCTTAGGACTGCCTTTGCTGCATCCCAAAGATTTTGAACAGTTGTGTTTTCATTTTCATTTGTTTCCATGAATTTTTAAATTCTTCTTTAATTTCCTGGTTGACCCATTCATTCTTTAGTAGGATGCTCTTTAGCCTCTATGTATTTGAGTTCTTTCCAAATTTCCTCTTGTGATTGAGTTCTAGTTTCAAAGCGTTGTGGTCCAAAAATATATAGGGAATGATCCCAGGCTTTTGGTACCAGTTGATACCTGATTTTGACCTAGGATGTGATCTATTCTGGAGAATGTTCCATGGGCACTAGAGAAGAGTGTGTCTTCTGTTGCTTTGGCATGGAATGTTCTGAATATATCTGTGAAGTTCATTTGGTCCAGTGTGTCATTTAAAGCCTTTATTTCTTTGTTGACCTTTTGCTTAGATGATCTGTCCATTTCAGTGAGGGGAGTGTTAAAGTCCCCTACTATTATTGTATTGTTGTTGATGTGTTTCTTTGAATTTTTTATTAATTGGCTTATATAATTGGTTGCTCCCATGTTAGAGGCATAGATATTTACAATTGTTAGATCTTCTTGTTGGATAGACCCTTTAAGTATGATATAGTGTCCTTCCTCATCTCTTTTTATAGTCTTTGGTTTAAAATCTAATTTGTCTGATATAAGGATTGCCACCCCAGCTTTCTTTTGGTGTCCATTAGCATGGTAAATGGTTTTCCACCCACTCACTTTCAATCTGGAGGTGTCTAAAATGAGTCTCTTGCAGACATTATATCGATGGGTCTTTTTTTTTTTTTTTATCTAATCTGATACCCTGTGTCTTTTGATTGGGGCATTTAGCCCATTTGCATTCAGGGTAACTATTGAAAGAGATGAATTTAATGCCATTGTATTGCCGGTCAGGTGACTGTTACTATGTATTGCCTCTATTCCTTTCTGGTCTATGTTACTTTTAAGCTCTCTCTTTGCATAGAGGACCCCTTTCAATATTTCTTGTAGGGATGGTTTGGTGTTTGCAAATTCTTGTAGTTTTTGTTTGTCCTGGAAAGTTTTTATCTCTCTTTCTATTTTCAGTGACAGCCTAGCTGGATATAGTATTCTTGGCTGCATATTTTTCTCATTAGTGCTCTGAATATATCATGCCAGTCCTTTCTGGCCTGCCAGGTCTCTGTGGATAGGCCTGCTGCCAGTCTAATGTCTCTACCATTGTAGGTTACAGATCTCTTGTCCCGAGCTGCTTTCAGGATTTTCTCTTTGTCTCTGAGACTTGTAAGTTTTACTATTTGATGTCAGGGTGTTGACCTATTTTTATTGATTTTGAAAGGGGTTCTCTGTGCCTCCTGGACTTGGACGCCTGTTTCCTTCCCCAAATTGGGGAAATTCTCCACTATAATTTGCTCCAATATACCTTCTTCCTTTCTCTCTCTTTCTTCTTCTTCTCCGATCCCAATTATTCTAATATTGTTTCGTCTTATGGTATCACTTATCTCTCGAATTCTCCCCTCGTGATCCAGTAATTGTTTATCTCTCTTTTTCTCAGCTTCTTTATTCTCCATCATTTGGTCTTCTATATCACTGATTCTTTCTTCTGCCTCATTTATCCTAGCAGTTAGAGCCTCCATTTTTGATTGCACCTCCTTAATAGCCTTTTTGATTTCAGCTTGTTTAGACTTTAGTTCTTTAATTTTCCAGAAAGGGATTCTCTAGTATCTTCCATGCTTTTTTCAAGCCCAGCTAGTATCTTTATAATCATCATTCTGTACTCTAGTTCTGATATCTTACTAATATCCATATTGATTAAGTCCCTGGCAATCAGTACTGCCTCTTGTTCATTTTTTTGAAGTGAGTTTTTTCTATTTTGTCATTTGTTCAGAGAAGAATAGATGAATGAGAGAACAAAATGCTAAAAGGGTAACAATGACCCCTAAGCAAATCAGAAGAGACCTGAAACCGGGGAAAAGAAAGGGCAAGAAAGAAAAGAAAAAAGGAACATTATCAGGCTGGTGAATAGATCAGAGCCACACACTAGATTTTGGGCGTATTTTGGTCTGTTAGAAGAAATTGCCTCCCAAAATTTTAAAGAAAGAAAAACTTATATATGCACAATAATAAGGGTAAATATGATGAAGGGATGAAACATGACTGTAAAGATGAAAATTATAAAATATTTTATATAAGGAATTGATAAGAAGTTGGTTGAAAAAAGAAAGAAGAAAAATTAGAAAACAAAACAGAAGAAACAAAAAAGGGTGAGAATGTGATCAGACAGGAAACTAGAACAAAGCCATACACTAGAGATTTAGGGTATATTTTGGTCTGTTAGAAGAAACTGTATCCCAGAATTTTAAAGAGAGAAAAACTTATATATACACAAAATATAAGGTTAAATACAATGAAGGGATAGTATATGACTCTAAAAATGAAAATTAAAAAGGATTTTAAAAAAGGAATTGATAAGATGTTGGTTGAAAAAGGAAAAAAGAAAACTTTAAAAAAAAATTAGTAAAAGAAAAAAAAGAAAATTTAAAAAATTAAATTTGAAGGACTAAAGAATCATGGGGAAAAAAGCCATGAATTCTATGTGCTGTATTCCCCTAGTGCTGGACTTCTGATATTCTCATTGATTGGTAAACTTGGTCTTGGCTGGTTGTTCTTGCTGATCTTCTGGGGGAGGGGCCTGTTGCAATGATCCTCAAGTGTTTTTGCCGGAGGCAGAATTACACTGCCCTTGTCAGGGACCAGACTAAGTAATCTGCTCAGATTTGCTCTTGGTAGCTTTTGTTCCCTGAACACTTTCTGTAAAGCTTTGGAGGACAAGAATGAAAATGGCAGCTGCTCAATCCCTGCCCTGGAGGAACTGAAAGCTCGTGGCTCCACTCCTCAGTGAGCCCTCTGAGAAAAGCAGTCAACCACTCCCATCTCCCCGGTCTCCAGATGCACTCTGTGCTCACCTGGCCTGTGACCGAGCATTTCTATCTCTGGCATATGACCCCGTGTGGAGTCTCAAACTCAGCAGATTCCTGTGGTGCGCTCCCGCACTGCTCCTCCCAGGGGAGGAACGGGAGTCTCCCCAGATCTACCACTTGTTGGGTCCCTGCTCGAAGACCAGTGGCCCAACTGTGCCATGGATCACAGTTTATGGCAACCCTGAGCTGAGACCCTATTCCTCAGCTCCGTCTCTGCAGCCAGCTTCCCCACTCTGATACCTGGGAGCTCTGCTGCACTCGGGCACCCCCGGTCTCTCTGTGACCCTGAGGGTCCTGAAACCACACTGTCTCAGGGAGGGTTCCACCGCCTGTTTAGCCACTGGAGCGACATCCCTCAGCGGAGCAGACTTCTAAAAGTTCCAATTTTGTGCTCTGCTGCTCTATCACTTGCCCATAGCAGCTGACAGAAGCTCCCCCCCCCACGGTCTATCTTCCTGAGTATTGCCTCGGATTCACTTCTCCACATGTCCTACCTTCCAGAAAGTGGTCGCTTTTCTGTTCAGAGAGTAGGTGCTATTCTTTTCTTCAATCTCTTGTTGAGTTCATAGGTATTCAGAATGGTTTGATCCCTATCTAGCTGAATTCCTGGGACCAGACGAAATTTAGGTCTCCTACTCCTCTGCCATCTTGCTCCTCCTCCAGGGTCTTTATTCTTAAATCACCTTAGTAATATTTTCTTGCTTCGTGTGATTTCCTTTTCATTTTTATTTAAATATCTTTGGTGATAATTTCAATATCCAGTGTTGTCTGGTAATTCTTATGATTGTCAATATTTGCTAGTATTATTGTTGCTATGTTATAATGTAAGCATTTTGACTAATATTTTTTTCAACCTAAGCTATTTTATATCCAATTAAAAGAGCAATAAGGACTTACAAAGTAATAATTTGTTTTCTTTTGAAGATCCACAGAAATAATTAAGTTTTATACTGTTCATTAAAATCATTGTTTGCATTGAACCAATATTATGTGTATTATAAGGGGATATTCATTTTAAGGCAAAAAAAATGCTATTATGCTACTTCTATAGCCAATTTTGAATACAAAAAGTCTATCATGGTTTTGATTAATGCTTCAATTTACCCATTGTAATATATGCAAATATATTTTTATGACAGTCAAGTAATAGATAACCCTCTACTTTTCTAGATTGTAATGGAAGAAATCCAAAGATGAACCATAATTAAAAGTGTATATTGAACCAAATAGATTACTACATTTTAGATGATAAATCACCTCATTTGGGAAAATGGTACCAATCAATTAAAATAACTCCTAAAAGAGAATCCCTAAGAAAAAGACATAATTCATATTTCTAAGACCTTTGATAAAATTTTTTTAAAAAGGAAATGTAATTACAGATGGATACAAAGTGAAACTAATACTATAAAGATAAAGTTAAACAAGAGTATTATTAGTAATGGAGAAAATGATAATTAAGTCATTTTAACTTAGAAATTATATCCATTAGGTAATAAAATAACATCATAATTTATAAAGAGATGGCTCCAAATGCTTGCCATTAACTTGAAAATTATTTAAAAATTCTTTTAATTCATAGATTCATAATCAATCTAAGAATATCAATGAGGCCAATCTTGCTGCTATCAGTAATGCTGTAAATAGATGAGATCCTGCTGCTTATCATCAAAAGTGGGTCTAAGAAAAATCAGTGAAACTAGTACATCCAAAGTTGTCACTTAATGATTTTACAGTATATTTATACAGAGTTCCACATTTTGGGCATTATGCTCTAATGGATTTAGAATGTTGCTAAATGTTACTTATTTTAATTTTATAATAAATATCTAATAGATAATTTAAGAAAAGAAAATTTCTAAAAATGGAATTCTTTAATTACTAATGTGCTGGATATTCATTGTTTGAGATACCCTTTCCCACCTAGCTCCCAGACACAGTTTTCTGCCCACATCCACCCTGTTCAGTACTCAGAAAGACTAATCCCTGCTGGCAGCATCTCCTTCCCCCAACCCATCCCAATACTGCTGAGGACTTCTGGCCATGTTACAACAAAGGGAGGCAAGAAGAAAAGAAGAAGGAGAAGGAGAAGGAGAAGAAGAAGAAGAAGAAGAAGAAGAAGAAGAAGAAGAAGAAGAAGAAAAAGAAGAAGAAGAAGAAAAAGAAGAAGAAGAAAAGAAGAAGAAAGAAGAAGAAGAAGGAAGAGGAGGAGGATGAGGGAGGAGAGGAAGAAGGGGGGAAGAGGAGGAGGGGGAGAAGAAGAAAGAAAAAGAAAGAAGAAGAAAGGAAGGAAAAACTGCCAGAAACTGGAGTAATTCTTCTGCTCTCCCTTCTGTGTCATGTCTCTCTCAGTAATGTATCCATCTTTGTGTTATCAATAGTCACTGGGCTCCAGTAAAAATATTTACTATCCTTGTTTCTTCAGCAAAAGGACTGTGATAGTTTCCCACTGCAGTAGTTTTCTAGGCATATTCCCATCCCTTGTTTTGATCCCTGACAATGTATTCCCAGACTTTGTAGGAAGTGTCTCCATGAAGACTCTTTATTTAAAATGTTCGGGATGAATTCTAATTCCTGTCAAAAACTCAGCCTAAAATATCTAGAAATAATAACTTTTGAAACTTTGGTAAATATTCTGTATGCATACATACACTATAGTTCTACCTCTATAACTGTACATATGGTAATCTTCTGCATTTTTTCTTTTTTTCAATTTTATTTCTGGGATAGATGATATACAGTGTTGTATTAGTTTAGTAGCAGATATACAATATAGTGATTCAACAGTTCTATACATTATTCAGTGCTCATATTGATAAGTATACTCTTAATCCCCTCACCTACTTCACCCATCCCCTCACCCACCTCCCCTCTGGTAATGATCAGTTTGTTCTCTATAGTTAAGTCTGTTTGGGGGTTTGTTTCTTTTTTGCTTTGTTTCTTTGTTTTGTTTCTTAAATTCTACATATGAGTGAAATCATATGGTACTTGTCTTTCTCTGACTGACATTTCACTAGCATAATACTCTCTAGCTCTATCCACATTGTTACAAATGGCAAGATTTCATTTTTTTATGGTTGAGTAAGATTCCACTGGAGATATATATATACATATACATACTACCCCTTCTTCATTCATTCATTAGTTGATGAACATTTGGGCTGTTCTCCTAGTTTAGCTATTGCTGATAATGCTGCTATAAATATCAGGGTGTGTGCATCCCTTTGAATTAGTATTTTTGTATCCTTTGGATAAATACCTTGTAGTGCAATTGCTGGATCATAGGATAGTTTTATTTTTAACTTTTTGAAGAAACTCCATAGTGTTTTCCAGAGTGGCTGCACCAGTTTGCATTCCCACCAGCAGTGTAGGAGGGTTCCCCTTTCTCCACATCCTTGCCAACACCTGTTGTTTCCTGTGCTGTTAATTCTAGCCATTCTGACTGGTGTAAAGTGATATCTCTTTATAGTTTTGATTTGTATTCCCCTGATGATCAGTGATGTTGAACATCTTTTCATGTGTCTTTTGGCCATCTGTATGTCTTCTTTGGAAAAGTGTCTATTCATATCTTCTGCCCATTTTTTAACTGGGTTATTTGTTTTTTGGGTGTTGAATTTTAGAAGTTCTTTGTATATTTTGGATATTAACCCTTTATTAGATATATCATTTGCAAATGTCTTCTCCCATTCTGTAGGTTGCCTTTTAGTTTTGTTGATTGTTTCCTTTGCTGCGCAGAAGCTTTTTATTTTGATGTAGTCCCAATAGTTTATTTTTGCTTTTGTTTCCCTTGCCTTTAGAGACTATCTAGGAAAATGATGTTATGACCAATGTCAGAGAAATTACTACCTGTGCTCTCTACTAGGATTTTTATGGTTTCAGGTCTTACATTTAGGTCTTCAATATATCTTTAGCTTATTTTTGTGTATGGTGTAAGAAAGCGATCCAGTTTCAGTCTTTTGCATTTTGCTGTCCAATTTTCCCAACACCATTTGTTGAAGAGACTGTCTTTTCTCCATTGCATATTATTTCCTTTTTTGTCAAAGATTAACTTATTATATAGTCATGGGTTTATTTTCCTGTTCTCTGTTTTTTTCCATTGATGTGTTTCTATTTTTATGTCAATACCATACTTTTTAAATTACTACTGCTTTGTGGAATATCTTGATATCTGGGATTGTGATATTTCCAGTTTTCTTCTTTTTCAAGATTGCTTTGGCTATTCAGGATCTTTTGTGGTTCCATACAAATTTTAGGATTATTTGTTCTAGTTTTGTGAAAAATGCTGTTGGTATTTTGGTAGGGATTACATGAAATCTGTAGATTGCTTTGGGTAGTATGGACTTTTTAAAAGTTTTTATTTAAATTCCAGTTAGTTAACATACAGTGTAATATTAGTTTCAAGTTTACAATTTAGTGTTTCAACACTTGCATACAACACCCCGTGCTCATCACAAGTATACTCCTTAATCCCCATCACCTATTAACCTATCCCCCGAACCACCTGCCCTCTGGTAACCATCAGTTTATTCTCTGTAGTTAAGAGTCTGTTTCTTGGTTTGCCTCTCTTTCCCTTTTTTTCCCTATGCTTGTACAGCCACTCTGGAAAACAGTATGGAGGTTCCTCAAAAAGTTAAAAAATATAACTACCATATCTGTATATTGATCTTGGATCCTGCAAACTTACCAAATTCATTTATCAGTTCTAGAAGTCTTTTGATGGGTCTTTAGAGTTTTCTATATATAGTATCATGTCATCTGCCAAATAGTGAAAATTTTACTTCTTCTTTTTCAATTTGTATGCTTCTTATTTCTTTTTGTTGTCTGATAGTTGTGGCTAGGACTTCTAGTATTATGTTGAATAAAAGTGGTGAGAGTGGATATCCCTGTCTTATTCCTGATCTTAGGGGAAAAGCTCTCAGTTTTTCACCATTGAGTATGATGTTGACTGTGGGTTTTTCATGTATGGTCTTTATTATGTTGAGGTATGTTCCCTCTAACCCTACTTTGTTGGGCTTTTTCATCATGAATGGATGCTGTACTTTGTCAAATGCTTTTTCTGCATCTACTGAAATGATCATATGGTTTTTATCCTTCCTTTTGTTGATGTGATGTATCACATTGATTGTTTTGCTAACATTGAACCACCCTCACATCCCAGGAATAAATCCCACTTGATTGTGGTGAATGATTTTTTTAATACATTGTTGGATTCAGTTTGCTAATAGTGCTGGTCTCATAGAATAAATTTGGAAACTTTCTTCCACTTGTATTTTTGTAACTAGTTGGAGAAATATAGGTATTAACTGTTCTTTCAATGATAGAATTCATCTGTGAAGCTGTCTGGTCTCAGACTTTCGTTTTTTGGGGGTTTTTTGATTACTGATTCAATTTCATTGCTGGTAATCAGTCTATTCAAGTTTTCTATTTCTTCCTGATTCAATTTGGGATGTATGTGTCTTGGAACTTATCCCTTTCTTCTAGGTTGCCCTATTTGTTGGCATATAATTTTTCATAATATTCTATTTCAATCTTTTGTATTTCTGTGCTGTTTATTGTTATTTCTCCTCTTCCATTTCTGATTTTATTTGAGTACTCTTTCTTTCTTTTTTGATGAATCTGGCTAAAGTTTTATCAGTTTTGTTGATCTTTTCAAAGAACCAGCTCCTGGTTTTATTGATCTGTTTTATTCTTTTTAGTTTATACATTGTTTATTTCTGCTCTGGTCTTTACTATTTCCTTCCTCTACTGGTTTTGGATTTTGTTTATTATTCTTTTTCTAGCTCCTTCAGGTATAAGGTAGGTTTATTTGAGATTTTACTTGTTTCTTGGAGATAGGCCTGTACTGCTATAAACTTCCCTCTTACAACAGTTTTTGCTGCATCCCAGTGATTTTGAACTGTTATGTTTTCATTTTCATTTGTCTCCATGTATTTTATTATTTCATCTTTGATTTCTTGGTTTAACCATTCATTGTTTGCTAGCATGTTATTTAACCTCTATATATGTGTATTCTTTCCAGATTTTTTCTTGTGGTTGATTTCTACTTTGATAGCATTGGGGATGTTATGCATTTCTAACTCACTTTTATATCCTCTCAGTGTGGTACAGTGGTTAGCAGAACTTGCTTTGCATTACAATCTCATTCCTGTCATTTACTAGTTATGTGACCTTAGAAAAACATGTTTAAACACTTCGTGTCGTAGATTCTTAGTCTGTGAAATGGAGATGATAAGAATATCTGCCTCATCAAGTATTTCTGAATATTAAGTGAGTTGAGAAAGATGAAGTCCTTGGAAAACTGTGGTACATAAGCCTTCAATAAATTATAGTTGTTTATTTTGATACTTTGTAATTATTATTGATAATGTTGATATTATTATCATTGCTTTCACCTTCCCATGGTATAGGATAAGGCTGAGATGCTCAAAAAAGATAAATGTACACACCTAAGCATGCATAAGAATATATATTCTAATAAATCCCCAAAATAGTGGTGGTTTTCAATATCTTAAACTTTGGTTTATCTTATAGTAGAAAACATCTCGTTTGTATTATGTGGTAATTAATAATGTAAATAAGGATATTTTCTAATAGGTATGATTTGCATTTCTTTTTTTATCTTTTTAAGGTTTATTTATTTGAGAGAGGGAGAGAGAACACGTGGAAGGGAGAGGCAGAGGAAGAGGGAGAGAGAGAGAAAATCCTCAAGCAGATTCCCCACTGAGCACAGAGCCCCATGCAGAGCTTGATCTCAGAACCCTGAGATCATGACCTGAGCCGAAATCGAGTCGGTCGCTTAATCAACTGAGCCACCCAGGCACCCCTGCATTTCTTCTTTTGATTTGACTTAGTTCCTAATACTAGTTTTGGACAATTTTCAATGAAATTATTTTTTGTTTTAATGACTAGAGGGGGCACCTGGGGTGGCTAAGTTGGTTAAGCATCTGACTCTTGATCTCAGCTCAGGTTTTGATCTCAGGGTCATGAATTCAAGCCCTATGTTGGGCTCCATGCCCAGCTACTTACAATAATAATAATAATAATAAAAGGGAAACTAAGCCATTTGCCATTATTTTTCCATTCATTTTCAAGTATTTCATATCATTACTAATGGTATATCTTATATTACACAGTTTTATAATTATATCTGTTCAATAAATCATATTTTAAGGTGTCTGATTTATATGGTATATTTAGAAAAATGCTGAACACAAAATTATAATGTTTTTGTCTACCCATTGTATAGCTAGTGATTTCTTTTTGTTTTATTTTTTATTTTTGTTATGGTGTAAATACTCAATATAAGAGTATATATTTTTATATAGGTAGTAAAAGGAAAGATGACATTTTCATGTCACTTTTCTCTGCTTATTTTTTCCTTCAGTGATTTGAAATGCCATCCACTGTTTTCATATGAACCTGAGTCTATACCTGTGTTGTCTATTTCAGTACCATAATATGACAGATTTTACAAAATATATATAATCGAGTCCTTAAGAAAATTTTTCTTAATTAACAATGAGGATGTTATGTGGTTGTTTCATTCACTGCATTTTGTTTATCACTTTGTCACAAAAAATTAATAAATGTGTACTCTGGATTCTCATATTAGTTTCTGATTACTATTCCCTTAGGGATTCTTGGTAAATTTCTTCATATTTACACCTTTATATCTTTGTTTCTCTATTCTTGTGAATTTTTTTTTTTTTTTTTTTTTTTTAAAGATTTTATTTATTCATTTGAGACAGAGATACAGAGAGAGAGAGAGAGCATGAGCAGGGAGAGGGGGAGAGGGAGAGGGAGAAGCAGGCTCCCTGCTGAGCCAGGAGCCCGATGTGGGGCTCGATCCCAGGACCCTGGGATCATGACCTGAGCCGAAGGCAGACGCTTAACCATCTGAGCCACCCAGGCGCCCCTATTCTTGTGAATTTTTACATTCTTTTTCTATCTTCTTTAAAAACCACTTCTGGGGTGCCTGGGTGGCTCAGTCGTTAAGCGTCTGCCTTCCGCTCAGGCCATGGTCCCAGGGTCCTGGGATCGAGTCCCACATTGGGCTCCCTGCTTGGCAGGAAGCCTGCTTCTCCCTCTCCCACTCCCCCCTGTTTGTGTTCCCTCTCTCACTATGTCTCTCTCTGTCAAATAAATAAATAAAATCCTAAAAAAAAAAAAAAAAAAAAAACACACTTCTAATCTTGCCTTTCCTGTAGGAACTATATCCAGGAAAATCAATGGCTGATAAAGAAGGTCCTTCTTTACAGAATTCCAGTCAATGGAATTGAAAATCCCCTTTGCAACCTCTAATGAGACAATGGGTCATCAATTGAGCAAGTGATGCACAATTTTAATTTTTAGGTGAAAGATTAATGAAGAATATTATAATGGAGGGATCCACTGACCCCATTGTTCAGTCTTAGCATCACCAAAAGTGGGACCCCAAATACCATGTACCTTATGATATGATGCAATAAGAAGGATCAGCATCATCTATTAATGCTTTTCACTTAAAAAAAAAGCTGAACTTTAATCAAACTTCCAGCTTTAACTTCCAGTTTATAGGAAATATGGAGGATAGAAGAACAAGTTCAGTAATACCATGAAGAAACAATCAGCCAAATTTGGGATATAGGACATTTTAGAGAACAAATGACCCAGTTTTACTAACTGTTCTGTGAAAAAGGATGAGAGTGAAAAAAGGAAGTGAGGAGCATTATAAAATAAAACATAACAACCAAATGCAATTTGTGGACCTTGTTTAGATGCTGAATAGAACAACCAACTGTTGTTCTATTCTGCCAACTTTGAGACAATCCAGTAAAATTGAATATGTTTACATTATTTGATGGTAATAATAACCCTTGTCAATTTTTTTTAGGTTTAATAATAGCATAGTGGTTATATAGGCATGGAGGTCCAAAGTAACATTATATATAAGGAGAGAGAGAGAGGGAACAAATATTATTTTGGACGTCCATACCTATATAACCACTATGCCATTATTAAACCTAAAAAAAAAAAAAAAAGACAAGGATTTATTATATATATAATGTATGTATATGTAGAGAGTTTACACTGAAGACACTGAAGACATTTATGCACGTAAGTAAATGCAAAGTGATATATTATACAAACAACTTCCAAAATAAATAAAATGACCATTATGTGGATTTGTATGCATATATATAAACACATATCTATACATTTTATCTCCAGTTCTATTAAATAGGATGCAGGATAATACATATTTTAGTGCAGTCAAGGTGTATTTATGAGAATGTTCATCTTTTTCAGGGAGCCTTATTTATCATCATAACTCAAGCCTTGCTGTAGCAGCAGGTTCATTTCCTTTACAATACATTTTGCTGTGAATATGGACAATAAAGAAAAAATTCCATTCATAATTTCAGCAAGTTCTCTACATTTTTCCTAAAGGTGACAATTTTAGGAGATAAGTTTCTTCAGCATACACCACACTAGGTTTAAGTACCCACAGGTGTTAAATTGTAATTACCTCAATGATATTTAAAAATAATGGATAATAACTTTAACGAGTGGTAAAAATCTCACATTTTCAGCCACATAAAAACCTTAACCATTATTTTTAAAGTAATGCTCTATTAAAGAAATATGTGGCACGAGTGTTAGTTGCTAAGGAAACCATCCTCCATGAAATTGAATATAAAATAGAAACTTTTGGAAACGATATCTAAAATGCACACTGAATATTTTGTATTAGCTTCTTTTGACTTTGTTGTTGGTATTGGTGTCTTTTGGAGTATATTTTTAATATCGGATACAATGAAATTTACCTACGGCACTGAAAATGTGCACTGGGTTTCAAAGTTTTTCTAATAGAGTGAATATAAACCTTGGAGAATTTCACGAAGCAAATGTCTTTAACATCGTGAAGTCAGCTGTGCCCGAGTAATCTATAGCAACCTTGTTGCAGAATGCCTTACAATATTTCTACATTTTCTGTTCTTTCCAATACAGACTCTCCTAAAATTAAATCTTATTTATTCCGATATCATTTATATATTTTCACTTCTAAATAAATCTAAATAAATAACATTATTTAAGTGAAGATGAGATTAACATGAATAGAGAGCATTTTTAACCTCACATTTTTCTTTATAGTCCTAGTTTCCAGAGAGGCAAGAATATATTGGTGTTCATAAATCAATTGAATTTTCAACAAGATTAATTCCTAAATTATAGTGGAGCCCAAAACTTCCTTTAAACTTTTATAAACATTTGAAATAAATCACTGTATTTGTTCTTAAAACTGTTGTATTTTGTTTATAAATTACACATATAATAATATGTTAACTTTGTAAAAGGGTAAACCATGTAAAATAAACATTGCTCCTTGACTGCCCCAGATACAATAATAATGATGATAATAATAATAATAGTACTAGTAGAATAAAGTGTCTATTATGAATATTGTGTTTATCCAGTCTGCTATTAATGGGCATTTGGAGCATTTCCAGGCTGCATATATTATAAATAAAGCTGCTAAAACCTTTCTTGTGAATGTATTTTTGTGATCATATGTTCTCATTTCCTTTTCATGGACATTTGTTTTCATTTATTTTTGCTGAACAGCTAGAATTGAAACAATTTGGTCATAGGTTTGGTGTATGTTTAGTTTAAATGAAAATGTCAGATATTTCTTCAAAGACCTTTATAAAATGCATGCAAGTTACAATGGTCCCAGACCATTAGTGGGACACAATTACAAACATTAGTGTTGCGAGGTTTTAAAGATTTCAGCTATGATAGTTCATATGTGATATCTCATTAAAGCTTTCAGTTACATTTCTCTGGGGACTAATGGTGTTTCCATGTGCTTTTTAGCCATTTGTATATCATTTTTGTGAATTAGAAAACTTACACCATTCTTTTTTGAAATTGCATTTTTATTTTTATTTTTTTTAACAGTTGTGTTTTACTTTATGTAGTCTGGATACAAGTAATGTATCAGATATACATCATATATTCTTTATTCCTATCTGATATTTATTCCTATCATTATAATCCTAATGACTTTGTTTAATGAGCTGGATTCATCAGTATATTTGTTTATTGGTTTGATTTGGTTTGATTTGCCTTTGTGTTAGTGCTTTTTTGTGCCTGCCCCATGTAAGAAATATTTGCATATCTCCAGGTCATGAAAATATTTCCTCATGATTTTTTATAGTATCCTTTATGTCATTATCTTTTACATATGGGTTTATGTTCCTTTTTGAATTAGTTTTTGTGTGCTGTGTTATTAGTTATAGTAATTTTGTTGTAAATAGTTTTATATTTTCTACTTAAAACCATCCTTTCCAATCTTTATGATTTTTTCTCTCATACTATATTCACTAGCTATGAGATCTAGTGTAATGTTGAAAAGAGGTTGTGGGATCAGACATCCTGATCTTTGGGGAAAATATGCATTATTTCACCATTTAGTATAATGTTAGGTATAGATTTTTTTAAAAATATTCACTGACTTGAGAAAGTCCCTTTCTATTTCAATATTTCTGAGTCATATTTCTATTATGAAAATATGTTGAATTTTGTCAGTTTCTCCTGCAGCTACTGAAATGATCATATTTTCCTTCTTCATTATTTTATTAATGTGTTAATTTACATTGATTTTTTTAAACATTAAACCAACATTGGTGCACTAGCATAAAATGATTGAATTGTCAAAACAGACTCACATAAACCATAGATCATCTCTAACACCAAACTTTAGGAACTATTCAAAGTTTTCAAACTTTGTTTGTTATCATATCATTCTGGAGGGGCCAAAACCCATCAGAAGCAGTTTTTAAGTGTTCCTTTCTCCCCATTGGGATGTGAAAATATGAACACTTAACCATGTGTCCACAAAATTACTGTTAGATAAAGGTGACTTTTAGTATTTTTACTCCATCTGCTTGACTAACTTTCACTCTCCAGCTGGCCAAGTTCTATCAATCCCTAAAATCTGGGCTTATTTATCGTAAGAGAGCCAGATAGACAAGCCATTTCTTGCCAATATGCATTTATTTAAAAGAGCTCTCAGTATACATATTTCCATTTGTGAATGTTATTAGCTTATTTACAAGGAGGTCTGGTCTACTTTAGTTATTGCCTCTGCACTCCCAAAGTAGGAGGGAATAAATCACAGCCCAACTGTTAGCTTTCTTCCCCAGTCCACCCACTGATCTTGGTCAATATCTCCTTGCCAATCATTTCTATGTATCATTTCATAATTTCTCTTTAAACCAGTTTTCTAAAATTATTTCCTGCAATGTTTTATATACACAAGTCTCTAAACATTCCAATGGCCAATAGGATTTGAACCATCTAGTGGAAAATGGGAAGTGTTCTTGTTATAAATCATTTTAGTCATGGCTATATCCCTTCATAGATCTTTTGAATTTTTTTTCAACTTGATTGTTCATTCTCTTGGTCATCAAGGATTATTTGGACACATTGTTTGCATATGTTAATGGAAGTATGTGTGATTTTTCTAAAGCCAACTCCTGAGCCATCTGTATTGGTGTATGACATCAAGGGTTTAATCAAGCTTTCAAATAAATCTCAAAACATTTTCTCATTCTGATTGGGACAAGAAGTTGATTTTTATTTACTAAGGTTAATAGAGTAAAATAGAGTTTAATATAACATTTGACATATCATGCATAAGTTAAAATTATAGTATACATTTCCCTTTCATGTACTTATTTTATGTACACATAATTCCAATACCCAGGATGGTTACTCGAGGCCATTTAAAAACAAAAACAAAAACAAAAACAAATCCCCTCCAAACAAACAAACAAACAAACAAAAACCTTTAGATTCTACCTGGTGTTTGAAGATAACCATAACATTATTTCTCATATAGCACAAGTTCTTACCAACACAGGCTTTCAGATAATATTATGTAATTCTACCCATTTTCTTCCCAGTTGTGATTAACATGATGTTAACTCTCAATATTATTTTCCTGACAGTTTGAACCATGAGGGAAGTCATTCTTTTTATATGTAGTACCTGGTACTTTGAGAACAATAAGAAAAGCCACACTGTCACCATAAATGCTTCTCCCCGGCATAAACCTCTAATACACCTGACCAATGACCTTTAAGGAAATGAGATTTCACAGTGATTAGATTTCCTGATTCCCTTCCCTGAGAAATGGTACAAATCTTCCTTCATCATTATTAATGCACACAATGTTCTTTCAGGTCTGAGACTTCTCTTATCCATTCACAAATCCTTCCTCTTCCTCAACTCAGTTCTGTTTGCAAACAGTCTCCTGGAAAATTACTCCCTTTATCATCCACTTTGGTTAAAGAATTCTTCTTGTTATGACAATACATATGTGGTGTAGCAATTTTCACATTGGTAAATTTAAGTACACAGTATTCATCAAAAGTCATGATAATTCCTGGAAACTCTATTTGGCATATTCTACAGTATGGGTATCAAAAGACTTCCCATAAGTGCCCCCAAAAGGAACATCATTGGTGAATAGTAGTTATCATATCATTCTGTAAGACTGAGTATCATTTCCATTTTATTTGAAAGCATTATAACCACAAGCAAATTTGTGGTACATTATATTTCTCTCATATCACTTGGGGAAAATATAGTAACATGGACCAAAAAACAGGCATCAAATAATCACTCCAACTGACCAACTGACTACTAGTTAACTAAATCATCAGTGGGTAGCATGTCACATCTTTTCTCTACATTATTTGAACAGAGTTTTAGTTGGTCCCCATTAATCAGTATAGTTTAATTTCCCATTTTTTTAGATAAAATAAGTCAAGTGGTTTCTATCTGCATCAGCTAAGAGTTAGCACAGATCTGAGCAAAGGTACTGTGTACTAGCAAATACAGTGCATTGCTATCTTGCTTTAAAATGCTCTAATTATTCCCTCTTTTCTATGAATTAAGGATACATAAAAGCTTCATGACCAGGGGCACCTGGGTGTCTCAGACAGCTAAGTGTCTGACTCTTGATTTTGGCTCAGGTCATCTCATGGGTCATGAGACTGAGCCCCATGTTGAGCCCCCAGTTGGGCTCCGTGCTCTGCGGGGAGTCTGCTTGAAAGATTCTCTCCCTTGTCTTCCCCCCACTTGCTCACTGCTCTCTCTCTCTCTCTCTCTCAAATAAATAAATAAATCTTTAAAAAAAAAGCTTCATGACCATTTGCCGTAATTTCTCTTGGTTTCCACTGACTTTCCATCTTAACACATGTTTTCCCTCCTTTGGTAGGGTGTTTTGGTTTGAGTATACAGTGTTCTCATTAAGCAAGGAATAGAATCAGTATTTCTAGGACATCCCCTTTGCCCATCCCTGGAAGATCTTAAAAGATTTGATAACTAAAGAATTATAGGGCTTCCATTGCTTTTAAGACAATGGGCGTGCATTCACATTTAGTACTAATCTGAGTATGTGGGGTGAGATTTAGATCCACACTAAAGTCCCCTTAGGTATACATAATGTTATATCTAGTTTATAGATAGCATATCTAGTTCATTAATATCTCCTTTGATTTAAACACATAAATACAACCCTTAATCTTGGACATCCAGATTAGGTAAGACAAATAAAACCTTTGTGAGATGGAAAAAGTATAAACAATCTCAATCACCCATTCCCATCTCCCAATCCTAAAGATCTGTCCAGCTAAACCCAACCGCACATTACAACCATCATATTTCTACTAAAAACATATTTGCTTATTTGACTCAGCTAGCCTGTTAAACACTTTTTACCACATGGTTTCAGTAGCAGACGTTTTAAATTGTTCATTCTATTTTTTTGATGAAATGATAACTCTGAGGTTGAAAACAGATGTGTTATACATGTGTTATTGTAGTACCTTGCTTGTTTCTGAACATTAATAGCAATAAAATGTGTACCTTAATCAAGGGAAACAAATTTAGATGGGCAAAATTGATGGACTATTTGCTGTTCTAAACTTTTGCTTGTATTACCCATAATTGTTTCTGCTACTGGATAGATAAACAAAGTCTTAGAGTAGAATAAGTGTTAATTCCAATTGATGATTCAGTATATATTTGTAGCCACCACATTGTACCACACTCCATGTCTTCAGTGAATGTGAAAGACATGTACCATTTTTTTGTTTTCTTTGAGCATGAACCCTCCTCCTTTCTAGTCTAAAAGAATTTCTGTAAGATTTTATTTTTCCTTTCATGTTTTGGAGATTTCATAACTGAAATGTCAAGTTTTATCTGTGAAAATACTTCCAATTGAGAATTTAATTTTTAACAGATACAATATCATGAACATTTGGTAATTTTTCTTGCCAGTTTTTAAAAGTAGTGATCTTGAATTAGTCTATTTCTTCAAAGTTTATTGAATTAATCAACATAAAGTTTTCATTATATCCTCTTATTTTGTTAATATTTTAAGTAGCTTCCTCCCTGATACCTCCTCTATCACTCCTGATATTGACAAATTACATATTCTCTATCTTTTCTTTAAATTATTTGCTAAGATTTATTAATTATATTCATCATTTCAAAGAACAATTCTTTGTCTTCTTGATATTCCTTTATTTCAATTTTTACTTATTTCTATTCTATTTCTATTTTTATTTCATTAATTCCTTCCTTCTTGATGTGGAAACTTGCATTGTTTAAATTAATTATATTCTTTTCTAATACATGCATGTGAATTTGTTCATTTCTTTTTTTTTTTAAGATTTTTATTTATTTATTTGTCAGAGAGAGAGAGAGCACAAGCAGGGGCAGGGGTGGCAGGCAGAGGGAGATGCAGGCTCCCTGCTGAGCAAAGAGCCCAGTGCGGGACTCGAACCCAGGACCCCAAGATCATGATCTGAGCCAAAAGGCAGATTCTTAACTGACTGAGTCACGGCGAATTTGCTCATTTCTAAGTACTGCTTTAGATACAGCCCACAAATGCTGATATGTTAAACATTTAAAATAATATAATTCTAATTCTTTCCACTTTAAATAGTCCACATTCTTTTTTATTTTTTTTTTAATTTTTCACATTCTTTTTTAAAAACTAAGTAATAAAATAAGTGTTGTTTTTTATATTTACTAACATATATATTACATCCAGTGTTTTTCATTTTTTACAATATATCAAAGTTCCATCTGCTATCCTTTTTCTCTATTCTCAATAATTTCTCTGCAAGTTTATAAAGTATTTTGGGGGGGAGGGAATCTTATGAAAACAAATTCCCTCAGATTTTTCCTTTTTCTGAAAGTATCTTTATTTTGCCTTCATTTTGAAGGTTTATTTATTTGTTTATTTGTTTTCCTGGCTATAGAATTCTAAATTTACAGTTTACTTTTTTCTTTCATAATTTTACATATAAATGTGTATATGTAAATATAAATATATATATATGTTTAAATTTTTTTGACGTCATTGTTTTTGGTGAGAAGTAAATTGTCATTTTTATTACTGTTCCTTTCAATGTAAAGTGTTTTTTCTTCCTCTAATTTTGTAAAATTTCCTCTTTATCAATGGGTTTCAGAAGTTTGATTATGATGTTCATAGGCTTTTCTTGGTAGTTATTCTGGGGTTTTTTTTTTTTGTTCAAAACTGAACTTCTTAGAGATGTGGATTATTGTTTTTAATCTAATGTAGACAGCTGTCATCTATTATATCTTCAAATAGTTTTTCTTCTCTGTTTTCCCTCTCTCCATTTGTCCTGGGCTTCATTTATGTTAGACCACGTGATTGTGCCCTGCAAATGACTGATGATCCACTGTATGAAATATTTTTTTTTTCTGTGCTGTATATTAGATCATTTCTGTTTACCTTTATTCAAGTTTCCTATTCCTTATTTTTATGATGCCTAATAGGTTTCTAAGTTCATTAAGTGAATTTCTTATTTCAAGCATTTTATTTTTAAGTAGTAAAATTCCTATTTATTTCTTTCTTAGAGGGTACATTTTTCTCCTGAAAATTCCCATTCTCTTACCCTTTATGTCCATCTTCTAGAGTAAATTATTTAACATAGTTAAATATCTGTTTTATAGTCTTCACTTGGTAATTCCAATTTCTTGGTCACCTATCAATTGGTCTCTTTTGGCTGTATTTTTCTATATGATGTGTCACCTTTTCCCTTCTTTTGCATATACCATATTATTAAATTTTTCATATATGTGTGTAAAGATGCAGTGAAAACTGAAAATATATCTATTATGTGCTTGTTTATTACAGAGGGTGCAGGCTTTTCCTTTCTTTGACAACTAGGTTGAGGTGCTGATTATTCTGAATCCACATGAAGAGGAGGCAAGCTAGGGTTATGCCACAGATTTAATTAAAATGAGCTAATCTATGGTTACTCTAATCTCTAACTTCCTAGGATACCACAAGGGAGGACCTAATCTCTTTTTATTTGTCAGTTTTTGCAGTGAGGTGGTTTGGGTCCTATTTTTAAGTTTTGGTTCAGCTTTATATTAAACTGAGTCTAGAACCCACAGTCCACATTAAGACTATTCTAAACTCCCAATCCTTCCTAAACCCTCCCCACTACTGCCTTCTAAGCATATTTTCTGTGTTTTTGGTGGTGTGAGGGATGGATTATCAAGCCCATTGATTTATTTTTGCCTGTTGAACTCTTCCAGATTCCAATCCATTCCTTCAGCCTGTCCTTAAAGACTCAGCTGCTTTTAACTTATCTGTCAAAGGCTCTTCATCTATGGCAGCACTTGTCTTCTGCCTGTCCATCTCCAGAGAAGGCATTTGCCCTTAGAGAGGCTAAGATGGCTCCCTGCTTGTACGTGAGAGGCTTTGAAATCCAGGTCATAAGTCACTTATAGAATGGCCACATTAAAAAGTATGAGTCTATTTTACATATTTTTTTTCTTTTTTTGGCATGAGAAGGAGGGTCTTTAACATTTGTGTGCATTCTATCTGGAAGCAGGAGTCTTCTATATTACTTTACTATATGGACAATAGCTAGGGAATAAATTTCTCCAAGAAAGATAATAGGAACACATTTCACATGAGGTAAAAAAAAAAAAAAAAACCTGAGATATATTAAAACATTTTTAGTGGTTATCTTCCCCTAAAAATTTAGAGCTCCTTTCTATCACAGAGACACATGTATTCAAGATGATCAGAACCAATGAAAAATTATAGGTTTTTGTGAACTTAAAATTAAGAATTAGATAGCAATTGAATGTTTGGTAGTCAATGTGGCATCAGACATAAATATGTGTCATTGAGACTGTATGCAGACTTTTATCACTCAGGTAAATACAGGAAACTGTATCTCATTTCCAATGTAATACCAAGCGGAAATGAATGTCCTTGTATAAAGGCAGACTCATAAGAGATTTCTGAGGAAGTAAAGAATCTCAACATCTTCTGGAAATTCTAAAGAGGGAATCCTGAGACGTAAGGTCTGAATTGTTATCACATGCTTGTTGAAGGTACTCAATATGGGGATTTAACAGAAAAAGCCTCCCTTTCCTGATAAAATACCTTAAAGTTTTCCAGATGCATATATGAAACTTCTATGCAATTATGTTTCCATACTCCAGGGCACATAGGTCTCTCAGAGACAAAAGAAACAAACAAAAAACCCCAAAAACACAAAACCAAAATTTTGTTAATGATGAGCTGCTCAAATAATAAAATTAAAACCATGAGTAAACACACCATCAAGTGATACAGAAAAAAAAAAAAACAACTTATGAAATTAAATAGAAGGCACTATGTGACCAATATCTTTTAAGTAGGATTTTCTATATTAAAAACAGAGATTAAAAGAATATTGCCTTGAGGTAGTAAATGAAGCTGACAAGAGAGAAGGACATTTTAGATCAGGTATTTTGACTAAATCTTTTCTATTTGTTTGGAAGATATTATTTTAATGCTTAGGTGCTATGGAGAGGGAGATGTGGCCATAGATGGTAGATTAAATTTCACATAAAAGCAGCAAGATTTGTGCTTGTGCACACGTGTGTGTGTATGTGTGTTCAAGACTGTCTTCAAAATGTATATGGACAGATTTCTCACACATCACTCATATATCACTGGATCACATGCAGGTATTTGAACCCTCTTGGAGTGGACTGTGTTGTGACGACAATGGAGTACATTGTTGGCGTTCAGTGAGAGTGAACCAGGGATGCTAAAAACCTACAATACAGGGACAGACCTTCACAATCAAGAATTATTCCATCCAAATCACAAGTAGTGACCCCACAGAGAAATATGATGACATGCTGATATGTCATCAGCCTTTTATTAAGCCATGATAACTACTGGGATCCATAAATATGTCTCTGGTTACACACACACGGACAAAATTGCTCCTTTCCTAATAAGACTACCATATTTAATTGACAGTTGTCTCATCAGTAATCACATGCAACCGTTCCAAGGTCAACAACCTACATTTTGTATTCTAAAAATGTTTTTAAAATGGATGTATTTTTTCAAGAAATAGCAAGAAGAGAAGCCAGTAGAATATATTGATAAACTACAAATATTATAATTTTGACTGAAAGCAGCTCTCCCTAGTCACTTTGGACTACACTGATTTCACTAGTCTCTGGCTCACATTGCCTGAATTTTCTATTTCAAACAGCCCTGAACTTTATTGTATTGTCTTCCTATTTCATTGTTTAATGAGTCTAAGTCTTGTCTGTTCAACAAGAAGACAACATCCTTGAGAGATAAAAACATAGGTTATGCAACTTTATTTTTTAAAAAGATTTTTTATTTATTTTTGAAGAGGGAGATTGAGAGAGAGAAAACATTGAGCGGGGGGGAGGGGCAGAGGCAGAGGGAGAAACAGATTCCCCGCTGAGCAGGGAGCTCAAGGCCAAAGATAAATAGTAAAAATATGGTGAAAGTGAAAGAAAATCGTTTTCAAAAAATCAGTTATTATTATTATTATTCAAAATATCTGACATTATGTTTATTCCAATTAAATACCTAGGCTTATCTTTCAGATTTTTCTAATGCATTAAAAATGACATCCAGTTATTAGGTATCGTACACATGCATTTTTTATATTAAAATGTATTTTTTCTATCCTGATACACAAAACTATGAAGTGAGAAAAGCTGTGCTTTTAAGAACAAAGGGTTTTGAGTATTTCAAACTCATCGAATTGTGCAGAATATGTGCTGTTCCTTGTATATCAGTCATACCTCAATAAAGCTGTTAAAAAGAAATGAAAGAATTGAGGCTTGGAAAATGTAAGTAACTTGTCAAATTGTAAACACTTAATAAGCAGCTCAGCTACACGTCTGATTCTAAAGCATACACTTTAGGAAGTACCACAAATCTCTGTGAATCTTTAATAAGAATTTTTAATAAGAATAACATAACATTATCTACTCTCAAATACATTAAAGAAATTAAATGTCTTTTTCTGCCACATTCATTCTTGTATAGATTCACAATTCTAAATCTTGACGCCTAAACACCGAAGTGTTTCATTAGGCACCACAAACTACAATCGCATCTGTTGAAAGTTTGGGGAATTCTCCAAAAAATCTTCAAGACAGTGTTTAAAAGGGGGACATGTAGGGGCGCCTGGGTGGCTCAGTTGGTTGGGCGACTGCCTTCAGCTCAGGTCATGATCCTGGTGTCCCGGGATCGAGTCCCACATCAGGCTCCCTGCTTAGCAGGGAGTCTGCTTCTCCCTCTGACCCTCCCCCCTCTTGTGCTCTCTCTCTCTCTCTCTCTCTCATTCTCTCTCTCAAATAAATAAATAAAATCTTAAAAAAAAAACTCAAAGTACTAAAAGGGGGACATGTCTGGGATTCATTTAGTGCCCTTGAGTGATATTTTTAATTTTTCAAACCTTGCCACATATTTTTTTTTTCTTTGGAATTTGAAATCCAGCAGACTTCCATTTATTTTCTCTCAAGCAAGTGTTTCTACTTTTTCTCACAAACACATATCAGGTTGTTGCTTTGGCTAGAATTAAACAAACACAGGTGCTAAAATTATCAGTTTCCTCATATTTTTTCTACCTACTTGTGCTATGCAAAGTCATTAAGTTTCTGTAAAAGACACATTTTCCCAATTCATTACACCTAAAGAAACTGCCAGGCAGAATGTGCTGCCAATACGTGAGTCTTTGCAGACTTCCCACATGTATTTTGTAAGCAGGTGTTCCATTTGCAGTTTGCCAGAAACAAACTGTTTTTCAGGTGCATTGAGGATAACATCTTTGTACAAAAAGGAATAGTAATAACTGCTCCTTGTAGAGTCTTTCTCAATAGGAGAGCAATATGGAGTTGTTGGTTAAAGGACTGAATTGAACACAACGTTTAACAGCCTAAGTGCACCCATCCAGTCGGGTTCCATGTTAATTACTCAAGCCAGACTGGATGGGGAGACAATGCCGGTACAGAGCCAGAAGGTATTGACATTGTTAAAGTACCTTTTATGTAAAATATGATGCTTTTCCATGTCCCTAGGAGTTAAGTGCTACTGTATCTACTTGATAAATGGCAAAACTCTGGGTCAAATGTTATGCAACTTTCTTAAAGTCACATGGTTCATAAGGATTTTACCAGAATTCACACCCATGTCGTTGTGATTATAAAGCCTAATTTCAAGCACTTGGATTCTGCTTTGGTTTGTACCTTCTTGTCTTGTGCTTGGAAGCTGTGCTTCGAGGAATTGGAATACTTTTTATAAAGCCCTAATAGTGAATGAGACTCTCCAATCGATGGAGAGGCCAGTGAAAATGATGAATAGTCTTTCTCACTTTTCCAATTTTTTGGATTATAGCCTGAATCACCACTGAGTTACTGTGGCTTTATTCATTTTATCTTTCCTTTTGTGCTGAGGTGACTATGACTAGGCTTAGATTCACAGCTCCTATGTTAGCATAAAGCCTAATGGCAATTTGTATTTGTTTGTTGCTCTAAACTTATACATATTTCCATCAATAATTCTTATATCTTGCATAAAACCTCAAAATACAAGACTTGCCATCTCATCCAAAAGTAAAGTATCACTGGGCTGGCCCATAGGAAGGAGAAACCAGAGGCCAGAAAAATGCAGAAAAACACTGGTAAAATCACAGCTGCCTATGACTAGTGACCACACAATAGGGAATGGCCTCCGCTAAATCTCATGCGTACACATGCCTCCAACCATCTTCCTAATTTTGTGTATGTACCTCGTTGACACATCCTAAGCTTTATCCAGAACCACAGAAGCAAATATCTCCCCTTATCTCTCCCTTGCTCTAGAGAGGAGAGCATAACAGGAGGGTTCAATGTCATGGTGGTTGAGTGAAGACAATGTCTATGAACGATTTACACTATTAAACTGCTTCTGCAATATATTTACTTTTCTTTTCCATAGGCATCTCAAATGTCACAAATTAAAAAACAACAACAACAACAAAAACTCATCATCTTTGTTGTTTCCCAAAGATGCTCCATTTTTAAGTTATTCTTATTTGTCAACTGTTCTGCTTCCAAGACTTCAGGTTTATAATTTGTCACAGTTTCTTATTAATAAAGTAGACTGTATTTAATATTGATTTAATATTTCCACCATTTCTGTTAATACATCCTTATAATGATACCACTATTATCTTTCTATAATTTTTATTATCTCTGAAATAAATTAAAACTTTTATTTTGTCATTTATGGCTGTTCATGATTTGACTCTCAGAAATATTTCAAGGCTTATATCTTGCCACATCTTCCTACTTTTCTTTCATATTAAAATACTTAAATATGCTCAAATAAGCCATGTTCCATATGATTCCTTAATATCTGATCAGTGTAGCTTTCCCTTTTTCTTGTTAGTCTCTTTTATAAAACCTCATCTGCATGAGTAACTCCCAAACAGTATTCAAGAGCCATTATATGAACCATCTTCTCTGGGATATTTTTCTCTCTAGACAAGAGTAGATTATATGCGTTTACTCTCATGACCTTAACTTCCTATGTACAACCTCTGCCTTATTATTTACTATGAGTTATTACAAAAAAATTGTTTACTTGTCTATAAGCCCCTCATTATTATGCCATCCTAGAAGTCTACATTCCTAAAATTTACAAGGTAGTTTATGTTCTAGACATATTTAAGTAGGTTGTTAATTGAATAAAATAACACTGATTGATGATGATAACATCTGAAAACCAATAAATGTGTAATATGTAAGCATTTTAAAACATGCATTACTTAGCTAAGATTATTAAGATGAACAAAATATAAAGTATAGAATATGGAATACATTATAATTTATATAGACAAGCTCTATTGCTAGAAAAAGAGATGTGAATGAAGACATTATCAACATAGGTTTTATGCAGAACTTAAAGGAGAATATATTGTCTTTCAATTTCTATGCCTAAAAAGTTTTTCCAATGTTATGGCAAGAGATTGCTTTAGACTGGTGTATCTGTACGGAATTAAAAAGACAGGTAGGTATTGAATGGAGATGAAACTGAGTGGCCATTTGAAATCAAAACACATATTATGAAGTTAGCTATCTCATTGCTGCAAAGGAATTGGTTCTCAGTTGTAGCTCAAGAGTGTAGTGTCAGATACTGGTCTTGGGCAATGTGATTTTTTAAAAAACGCTTATCCTCTTGGTTGAATGTCAACCCTTGCATATATTCTTAATGATGTGCAGACTAGGCTGCATCAATGTGTATCTTCAACAATTCCATATAAAATTAAGGACTAATGATTACTAGTGAATATATTATCCTATTAATAGTTTTGAGCTCCAAATTTTAGTTAGCTTAAGTATAACTCAAAAACTTTAATAAAAATGTAAATATAAATGCTAATTATGGCACAGCTGCTTCAATTGTGATGCATAATGAAATAGGATCACTTAGTACACCAAAAGAGATAAGAATGGTTTTAATCAAAGGTATAACATGAAAATTAAATGATTTTTTTAGATTTTATTTATTTATTTGAGAGAGAGAGAGAGCAAGTGGGAGGAGGAGTAGAGGGAGAGGAACAAACAGACCCCAGGCTGAGTTCAGAGTCTAACGTGGGACTCGATCTCAGGACCCTGAGATTGTGACCTGAGCCCAAATCAAGAGTCGGATGCTTAACTGACTTAACCACCCAGGCGCCCCAATGATTTTTTTTTAATATCACTCTGAACACTGCTGATCTAAAATTAGACTTTGAAATATATTATTATCCTTCAAAATCAATCAGAATCAAGTGTGATCAATAAAGAAAAATAATAATGACAGAGTTTGGATAAAAATTTCTAACTTTTTTCATTTTCCTTGTTTAATTAAAATATATACTTATGTGAAGTATAAGATGCAATTTGGTAATGTCATTATCTGTGGTAAAACAGGAACAAATTTACTTTGATTCATTTCAAATATTTGTGCAGTCAGTACTAGCCACCATAATGGAATTTGGACTTCAGCAGTCTACATTTCCATGAACAGAGTAGAAAGAATACATCAAATAAGCCAGAGCCCATTCATTTGTGGTATGCACCAAACTTTGTTAACAACAACTAAAGCTTTAAAATATGTTCAGACATTTGAATTATCTCTCATAAGCTCCTAATAATTTTTGGGCTTAAGTGGCATCTGATATATATTTATTCACTGAAAAATATTGCTCTCCCTTGCATAAATACTTCTGCATCTAGAATTTTGACTGGCTTTCAGCTGTTATGCATGAATATCAATTTTCATATCTGGTAATAGTTATATGGCTATTTTTTAATAACAAAAAGAAATAGTTGATTTCAGTCTCTCCCAACTCGGCCTACATTGTAATATGCACAAGCACACACACGCACACACACACACACACACACACACACACATGCACAGCATATGTATGCCACAAAAGTACTCACAAAGTTGAGGATTAACAAATTACATTGTTTCTCACTTTTATTTACATCAGTAAGTAGAAAGGTATGTGATGTAAGATACTTAGAGTTTTTAGAGGATAGTTTGAGACTGAATTGTTATAGCATTCCCAAATAAGAAACATACAAGTATCATCTTTAACAAGATGAAATTTTGCCTGTAGCTAAAAGCATAAGAAAGTAAGCAGGTGTCTAAAACAATTTTTAGTAACAAATATATCTGAAAGTAGATTTAAAGAAAAATGTCATCTTAAAATGTTTGGGAGAACATTTGTAATTAATTATAAAGCTTACTTATTGGCTACAGAAAATGATAAGCTAAGAGGTGACAACTATATTCATGTTTGTATGTTAGTCCACATAATATTCCTTGGAGATTAAGTTTTATTGCTATTGATAAAGAATTTTATAATAAAATTAGTTTTGATAAAATATTTCTTAAAGTGAATTTGGAATTGTCTTTGTATTTTGAAAAGTGGACATGTAAATATGTGAATTATATTTTTATCTAATCAAATTGAGCAAAACCACCATGCTCACAATAAGACATATTAGTCTTGACCCCAAAGAAATCCAAAGCACTACACCCATAAAAAACTACATAAATATAGTTTCATATTGGTAAAACAATCATGGTAATTATATTAATAATAAGCCTTATTATTGGGGTTCCTGAGTGGCTTAGTCAGTTAAATGTCTGCCTTCGGTTCAGGTCATGATCCAGGGGTCCTGGGATGGAACCCCATATCCGGCTCCCTGATCAGCAGGGAGTCTGCTTCTCCCTCTGCCCCTCCCCCCTGCTCATGCTCTCTCTCACTCTCTCTCTCTCTCTCCCTCATAAATAAATAAAATCCTACAATAATAATAATAATAATAAGCCTTACTATTGACATAAATAGCCATTATAGCAAATGTGTATAATAACATTATTTTGCATGTATGTATATTGTTTATGTATATGCACTTATCTATCTAGCAATAGATATGAGCAATCATAAAGAAACTCACTAATATATTTATATATCTAAAATATCTACTAGAAATATAGACGGAGATATAGATATATACATATGTAAATATATTACTAAGAGGGAAACATATACAGTGGACTGACTGACTGACAGAAAATTCCTACAGTGCTCTACTTGTTACTAGTGACTCTGGCCTGGACATATCAGAAAAACAACAGAAGAGACCCTAACCCCCTCTTTGCTTTCCCCAAGAATACCACCTCATGATGTCATCACCACCATCACTGTTCGTAAACAAAACATGGCAATTATGTCCAAGAGATCATCTAAGCTAATGTCATCATTTGCCATATTTCTGTGTACACGATTTTTTTTTTTTTTTTTTGCTATTTGAGGTCTTTTGTGGTTCCATATGAATTTTAGTATTGTTTATTCCATTTTTTAAAAAAATGTCATTGGAATTTTAGTAGGGATTGTATTGAATCTGTAAATTGCTTTGAGTAATATGGATATTTTAACAATATAATTTTTCTGATTCATGAACACGGAAAGTCTTTCTATTTGTATCTTCTTGAATTTCTTTTATCATTGATTCGTAGATTTTAGTTTATAAGACTGTCACCACCTTGATTAAGTTTACTCCTAAGTATTGTATGCTTTTTATTGCTATTGTAAATGGAATTGTTTTCATTTCTTTTTGGATAGTTCATTTTTAGTGTATAGAAGCACAACTGATTTTTGCATTTGACAGGAAGAAATAGAATTATCTGTTTGTAGATGACATCATGCTATCGTAGAAAATTTTAAAAACTCCTCAAAAAACGTATTAGAACCAATAAATAAATGTAGTAATTTAGTAAAATTGCTAACACAATACAGAAATATATTGAGATTAAGGAGAAAAACAAGAGCCACAAAGCAACCTGTAGATTAGGACTTGACTCCATAGTACACTGATGGTGGGTACATCCCCCAAAGAAATTTCTATAAAACCTGGGCAAAATACATTTTTCCATTTGTTTAGATTCCAGTTCTCTTACAAAGAAAATTATAATAGAATAACATAAGGGATAATAGATTAATAAGTTAAGTAGAAGAAGAAAAAAATCTAGGAAAACTGATTATTATAAATGAAAAAAAACCTAATAAAACATGAAATAAGAAAATAACAAAATAAAATTAAGCAGTGGTGAAGGCTAATACAGTAGCACTGATTAAATATGTTCCATGGGGAAAAATTATATTGACATTTATGTGACTTTTTAAAATACTTTTTAACCTAAACTAATTTTTTGGAAAGGAGACTGCTTGCTTCATTCTAAGGAAAATATTGGCTTCAGGAAACGTAGTATTTTGCACTGTTTTACCATAATACTGATGATCTGACCTATTTTCAAGTTCACCAAAGGGAAGCCAAGATATTTCAGATTACTTACCTTATGTTCAGACATATTTAGCTTCCTTTATTATAAAATTTAAAATATTTAAAAGAAAAGTAAATTAGAGAATTTGTAATTATTGTCTGAGTAAACTAATTCTAATACATGAAACATGGTAATTTTATGAGCAAGCTGAGTTAGGCATAATACAACTTTAATGATCCTTAACAAACCCTAGCCAACTGAATTATGAATAATTAAAGTGTGTGCTCCTAAATAACTTTTAGATCTACAATGGTAACAAAAATAAAACTGAAATATATTTAATCGACCCCAACATTTAATTTGTCCTTAAATATTCATATTCCAGCTGAAATTTTTTTATTTTCATATCTTCAAAATTTCTATGGATTGTTACATTTTCTGTAATGGTATATTGGAGCATAACATGGCTTCTACTCTGTATATAGCCTTTTTAAATTTACTTTCATGGAGCACCCTTAAGCACTCTTTGGACAAATATCCAACCATGCCTAATTTTTTCAGGGTATATCTTCTTAAATTTTGTATTTCTTTCATATAAAAAAAAGCTGGATTTGGAAAATAACAAGGATAATTTATCATTCTGGAAAACTTTAATCCAGGAATTCATAATCTAGAGGAAAAGATAAACATGAATTCATTTAGACATGAATTAATTTTTGCTTTTGTATAACAATGTAAGAAAAATATAATGTATTGGAGGGACTTCTGGCTATGGCTAAGGGAAGAGGTAAGAGATACATAAGTCAGTACTAATTATGCAAATTTTAAAATGCAAGTATTCTAAACAACAGTAAATATTTGGGAAGTATAAAAAACAGAAATTTGAAAAAAGTTTATTTCAAAACAAACTTTTGATGCGGCATGAGAGGAGAGTGTAAATATATTAAATGCCAATAAATAAGGTATAAAATCAGGCATGGACTTGTCCAGGACTAACTATGAAATATTCAGTGAAGTAAATGATGCGATTAAATAAACTTTATATGTCCGAAGTCAGAAAATAATCCAAATAATTGTTTCTATTTTATTTGAGTTTACCATTACCACTACCATACCATACCAATCATTACATGATTATTGCAAAGGACTCCCACTTTATTTCTGAGTTGGCAGTTATTAATTCCTACTTGTGCACAGCATTTTACTAAAAAATTAACAGAATAACCAGTCCTTTCCATTAAAACACTATTATACATATTTTTATTTTTTATAGATTGTGTTTTCTAGAAAATTCAGCAGCCTAAATGTTGGTTCTTTTAAGCAAATTTTTAAATAAATGCAATTTAGAGTACTTTGTATCATAATTTGATAAGAAAGAGAAGAATATTTTTAAATTATTATATTGAAATGAAAAATGTATTTGAAAAACAAATATATGTGTACTGTAAACCTATATACACTTAATGGAAATTTAGTGAAGAATAATTTACAAAAAAATAATCTCTCTGGTGTTCACAACTTGGAAGCAGTTATAAGATTGAACTACAGAGAATTGCTGTAGTTGCACTTCAGAAATAGTTGGATGTAGCAGTCTCTTATGATTTAACACTTTCTTTTAGTAACAGTTCTGATTAACTATACAGCTCTCAGACTGAAAAGCAAATTGCACAAAGATATGTCAGAAACACGGTAAAATCCTATCTGACCTGCTTGTGATGATTACTTATTGAATATCATCATTAACAGAGGTGACAACAGTTACATGGAAATCTTTTTTCCTAATTTTCTCATTTTTTATTGAGGTAAAATTTGCAAATAGCATTATATCCATTTTACATGTGGACATAATAATTCGATGTTTGTATACACTAGGAAGTGATCACCACAATAAATCTAGTTACATTCCATCACTATATGATTGACTATTTTTACCCTTTCCCCCCCAGCCCCAAACCCCTTCCCCTCTCATGACCAACAATCTGTTCTCTGTGAGTTTTGTTTTGTTTTATTTGCTTGTTTTGTTTTTTTAGATCCCACATATAAGTGAAATCATACAGCATTTGCCTTTCTATGACTGATTTTACTTGACATAAGATAGACATCTTGGCTATTATAAATAATGATGTAAAGAACGTAGGGGTGCATATATCTTTTCAAATTAGTGTTTTTGTTTTCTTCAGACAAATATGCAGAAGGGAAATAGCTACATTACATGGTCAACCTATTTTTAATTTTTTGAGGAAACTCCATGTTTTTTATAGTGACTAAACCAATTTGCATGGGGCTCCTGGGTGGTTCAGTCGTTAAGCGTCTGCCTTCGGCTCAGGTCATGGTCCCAGGGTTCTGGGATCGAGCCCCACATCGGGCTCCCTGCTCAGCGGGGAGTCTGCTTCTCCCCCTCCCACTCTCCCCTCTTGTGTTTCTGCTCTCGCTAACTCTCTCTCTCTCTGTAAAATAAATAAATAAAATCTTTAAAAAAAAATAAATGAGTAAACCAATTTGCATTCCGACCAAGAGTGTACAAGGTTTCCCTTTGCTCCACATCCTCTCTAACATATTTCTTGTTTTTCTGATAATAGCCATTCTAACGGGTATGAGGTTGTATCTCATTATGGTGTTGATTTGCATTTCCCCGATAATTAGTGATATTGAACATCTTTTCATGTTCCTGTTGGCCATCTGTATGTCTTTTGGGAAAAATGTCTATTTAGATTCCCTTTTTAATCAGATTGGGATTTTTGGTTTGTTTTTTGTTTTGCTCTTGGGTTGAGTTCTTTATATGTTTTGGATATTAGCCCCTTATCAGATAAATGATTTGCAAATATTTTCTCCCATTCAGTATGTTGCTTCTTCATTTTGTGGATGATTTCCCTTGTTGTACAAAAGCTTTTTAATTTGATGTAGTTCCATCTGTAAAAGCTTTTGTTGCCTTTGCTTTTATAGTTCCAAAAATTCAATGCCAAGAACAATGTCAAGGAACTTACCACTTATGTTTTCTTCTAGAAGTTTTATGGTTTCAGGTCTTACATTCAAATATTTAATCCATTTTGAGTTAATTATTGTGTATGGTGTAAGATAGCAGTCCAGTTTCATTCCTTTGAATGTGACTATCCAGTTTTCCCAAAACCATTTATTAAAGAAACTGTTCTTTCCCCATTGTATTTTCTTGCCTCCTTTGTCCTAAATTAATTAACCATATATCTGTGGGTTTATTTCTGTGCTCTCTATTCTGTTCCACTAATCTATGTGTCTGATTTATGCCAATACCATAAATGTTTTGATCAATGTAACTTTGTAATTTGGTTTGAAATCAGAGAGCATGATGCCTCCAGATTTGTTCTTTTTTCTCAAAATTACTTTGACTATTCAGAGTCTTTGTGGTTCCATACAAATTTTAGGATTGTGTGTTCTATTTCTATAAAAAAATATCATTGGTATTTTGATAGGGATTGCATTGAATCTGTATATTATTTTGGGTATTATGGATACTTTAACAGTATTAATTCCTCCAATTTATGAACATGGAATATCTTTCCATTTATTTGTGTCTTCTTCATTTCATCAATGGCTTGTAGTTTTCAGTGTACAGATCTTTCACCACCTTGGTTAAATTTATTCCTAGGTATTTTATTCTTTTTGATGCAATTGTAAACAGGATTGTCTTCTTAAATTCTCTTTCTGGTAGTTTGTTGTTAGTGTAAAGAAATGCAACAGATTTCGGAAGACTGATTTTGTATCCTGCAACTTTACTGAATTTGCTTAATAGTTTAACAGTTTTTTGGTAGTCTTTAAGGTTTTCTATATATAATATCATGTCATCTGTAAATAGTGGCAGTTTTACTTCTTTCTTTCCAATTTGGATGCTTTTTATTTATTTTTCTTGCCTAATTGTCCTGGCTATGACTTCCAATACTATGTTGAATGAAAGTGTTGGGAGAGGGCATCTTTGTCTTGCTCCTGATTTAGAGGAAAAGCTTTCAGTTTTTCACTGTTGACTATGATGTTAGCTACAGGATTGTCATAGATAGCCTCTATTATGCTGATGTATGTTCCCTCTATACCCACTTTGTTGAGTGTTTTCATCATAAATGGGTGTTGAATTTTGTCAAATTCTTTAGTCATATGATCATGTCAGTTTCAAATTTTTAAAAGTCTAGTCAAACCAATTTTAAATTTTATCTCATGCCATTTTCCAACCTCATCTTGTCCCTTTCCTTTCTCCAAAATGAGCCAGGGTATGTATTAATAGATTTGGCAGAGAAGAAGTATACGGCATACTTTTAGGCTCCATTCTGCCTTTCATGGATTCTGTCCTCTTCCAAGTATCCCTTCTTTTTTTTAGTTTACACTGGCTGTTTATCAACACCCTCTGGATTATAGAAATACAAATCCTGCTTTTATCATGGGATAGCATGCATAAATTCTTCACTTGATCTACAAGGGAACTCCCTGACATGGGAAGCCTACCTCCTTTTGGCCTTCCAGATTTATTAACTCTCATTCTGTTAGGGTTTAAAGCCTCTGTCTACTGAAGTCCCAAAGTCCAGGAGAAGTTGTCTTGCATGGAGCACTAAAAAGGTAACCCAAATACAATAACACTCTCTGATGCCCATTGTCCCATAGGAAATAATAGAAATGTAAATTGCTCTATCATTATCCCACTCCTTTTCTGCCATTTCACTCTAGTTTTAGTTACCCCTTTCTATTGGTGGGTACTGAAGGAAAGACAGAAAATCTCTTACTAATCAATCAAATACTGGTCTCTCCATCTTTCAGACATCCTGAACACTTGCCAGGGATTTCCTGGAACTGCCATTGCTTAGCCTGAGCAAAGAAAGATGCACTCCAATTGAGTGATGGTGAAGGAGAAACCACAGCTTTCTCCCACTAGATTTTTTATTCATATTTTCCACAATTTCCCCCCTCTATCCTCTAATATTCTACTGATATTTAACTGTGGCTATGGGGACTGTCTTAACTTGGTTTTCCCTCAAAACAAGACCCTGAGAGAGGAATTTAAGTGCAATTTAGTTGGAAGGTAACCCTCTAGCACAAGAATGAAGAAGGGAAGAATAAAATGAAGGAAAACGAGAAAAGCCAATAAGAGGGTGTCACTGAGAAGTTTACCATGATGAACAACTAGGGCTTAACCTCAGTGGAGATGGTGGGAATGGAGAATCCACTGAAGATTCCAATTCTGTTTCTGTATTGGTTGAGGGTGTCTCTCAAGGATGATAACTCCTCAGTAGCTCAGGGTTAGTCCTGCTCACAGCCTATCAAGCTGTGTAGTGACAATGAAAGTAATCAGTCAGGCATGAAGAGGAAAGGAAAGGTAGAGATCTGTCAGCATGCTGTGAGCTCTCCACCACAGCAGACACTGAACTCAAATGAGCAGAGGTAAGGAGGATAAATCATCCTTAGTGTGCTACCAGCCCAGGAGTGTGAACTCTGGGTCACTTATGTATAAGCCCGAATGTGAGTCTGGCCAAAAGTAGTTATAGCTTTCTTTAGAATGGGCACTTACCTTTTGTCTGCTTGAGGGCTTATTTACCAATGTGAGAGCAAAAGGAATTCCACTCCACATTCTATTACATAGTTTGACATCATTATGTATCTCAGAAGCCAATGAAACAGAAAGGAATTCCATTAAAAGCAGGTAATAGCTCTTGGCTAGAAAGCACTTGAACAGTCCAGAGCATGGTGACAAAAATGTTTACAATTTTTGGCCTCTTTATTTTAGATTTAGGTTGAAAGAGGGATGAAAATGATAAAAGTACATTTCGCTAATATGAAAGAATCAGCAGTCTTTCTAGTGTCTCTTTCCATAACTGTAGACAAGCTTTAAAACTTTCGTTATAACTCTGTTATGTGTCTAGTAATATGTATCCTTAAACCCTCTATTAATATTGCTTTCAATGGTATAGCTTCTTTCTTTCGTCATATCTGAGTAAGACAAAAATTACTGAAGATACAATTAAACATTTTCTAAAAAGGTAAAGCATAGAAGAAGAAATAGTGCTGTAAATTTTGATATACCATAATTATGTAAGTCTCTTTACCCTTTTCCTTTGAGGGAATTATTTTTAAAATGTGTCTGGATATGTGACGAGGATTGCCTTTTTGCGTATATGCCTAGTTTGGAAATTGCTTTTTCCCCTCACCAGCTGACTTCAACTATATTTATATTAACCAGAAAGAAGGCCTGGAACACAGCCCATGAATCAACATTGAAATATTGCCTCTAAAAACACAGTTCTAGTAGGAGGGACAAGCTTGATAAATGAATGACAGTTACATACATGAGTTGAAATTGCATAATTGCCAACATGAAGTGTAGAAGAAATACTTAAAAGTTTTTCACAGAAATCCGAGATTTGGGAAGCTCAGACAACTGTGAAACAATACAAATTAACAAAACAATTTGTCCTACGTTGTTTAGGGAAGTAATTGCTGAGAGTGACTGGGAGAATGCCATCAGTGGGTACTAAAGGTAAAGTCTGTAAGTAACAGTAAATTAACAAACTTTACATTTGAAGAAAATGGAAAGGACTATTAGTCTGGTTCACATATTAATTTTTTCATCAAACACGTATTAGATACCAAGGATTGTCATGTTTGTGAGAAATATGAGAATGAGTGAATTTTAATTCTAATACAAAGTAATGCCATCAAAATGAATATACAAGTACACATATGGCTATTTAATGTGATAACTACATTTTGCACTTATGCAATGCAAATACATGCAAAAAAATACTAATTTTTCTTCAAGTGTAGAAAAATATAATTTACAGAAATACATTTTCACATAAAACACATTTTCATAATTATAAATCACAAATGTCATAAAAAATTGGAAATTAAAACAAACTATAGCACACATATATTGTCAATTCTGTAGCATTATTAACATCATGACAAAAATACAATTGAGGGTAAAAATATGCAAAGGGATATAAAGTGGAATGTCATATTAATATTATTGTGATAAAAGTAATGAAAACAAAAACGTGATATATCCAAAGTTATTGATTTTGACAATGTAGTCATTGAGTAGAAATTTATAAACTGATTAGTAAACAAAAATTTGAAAAGTAATGCACTAAGTTTCCAACTAAAAAAAAGAAAGAAAAGAAACAAAACAATATGAACTAATAAACTGATAAAATTAAAAACCAAACAATACAGGGATATAACTTTTTAAAAAAAAACTAAAAGCTAGTTCTTGAAGACAGAAAAAAAAGCCTTTTGGGAAGTAAGGTCAAGGTAAAAAGACACAATGTACAACTAAAAAGCTTCAGAAATGTTTAAAAAGCATCTAACTGTAAATACAAAAGAAATCAAATTTATATTAAAATACATTATAGCGGCTCCTGGGTGGCTCAGTCGGTTAAGTGTCTGCCTTTGACTCAGGTCGTGATCTCAGGGTTCTGGGATGGAGCCCCGGGTCATGTTCCCTGCTCAGCAGGGAGTCTGCTTCTCCCTCTCCCTTCCCCCCCCTTATGCTCTCTCACTCTCTCTCTCTCTCAAATAAATAAATAAAATCTTTAAAAAAAATAAAATACATTATAAATAACTTTAAAACAGTAGAATTGAAACCTATATGAAATTGGTAATTGTATGGGAAAAATAAAGAAGTATCAAAATTGTTGAAAGAAATACAAAACCCTCTTCATAAAAACCAGTAAGTTATCTCTCCCCCCAAATAGGCCACCAATCTCAATCAGATTGAAATGAATGTTATACATGTACGCAGGTCAAAATAGAGTTTACCATAATCTGTGCAAAAATTTGTGTTTTACAACAAGAAATTAGATTTATGGAGTGAAGTTTGTCATTATTCTCTTAGCCTCGTCCCTTCATACTACCTCATGTAGTAATAAAAACCTACCCTTAGGCTTGTAAGGGAGGAAAATTCTCCTTAACCCTCTTAAGCCTAGTGGTTCTTTCCAAAATTAAACTGACAAAGACAGATTAACCAAAAAAATCCTGCAAATTTATTTAATATAAGTTAATGTGGCATGGGAGCCTTGATAAAGAAATGGAAACCTGAACAAAAGGAGCTGAGTACAATATTTTTACGCTAGGTTTGATGAAGAATGGGTAGTCATGGAGAAATATAATAGGTCAGAGAATATGAGGTAGTGTCGTAAACTGGGGGAGACTTAGCAAGGCCTTTTTGTTAGGAGACAGGGATCCTCCTTTCTCTGGGTATAGAGAAGGAACCTCTCACATAAAGGTTTCAGGGGAGAAAGATAAGGGAATAGTCAAAGCGATCTTCCTGCTTCTGCTGTTTTGTCACATTCTTTCTGATTAAAGTATTCAATATGCCAAGGTGCCATAGTTTGGGGTAGCATGTCTTAAACCCCATCAGGCTGCTATATAAAAATGTAGTGAGGCAACTGTAGATACATGGAAACCAGTTAGAAGGCCTCAATGCAGCTTGTTACAGAGTTTTAAATCTATTTGTCCCTTCCTGCAAGCCTTTTTTTTTTTTTTTAAGTTTTTATTTAAATTCCGGTTGGTCAACATACATGTAATATTAGTTTCATGTGTACAATACAGTGATTCAACACTTCCATATATCACCCAGTGCTCATCACAAGTGTCCCCCTTAATCCCCATTATATATTTAACCCATCCCCCCACCCATGTCCCCTCTGGTAACCCATCAGTTTATTCTCTATAGTTAAGAATCTGTTTCTTGGTTTGCCTCTCTTTACCTCTTTTTTTCTCTTTGCTCATTTGTTTTGTTTCTTAAATGCCACATGAGTGAAATCATATAGTAATTGCCTTTCTCAGACTTATTTCATGTAGCATAATACTCTCCAGCTCCATCCATGTCCTTAAAAATGGCAAGATTTCATTCTTTTTCATAGCTGAGTAATATTCCATTATATATACTCAAAAATAAATTCAAAATATATGAAAGACGTAAATATGTAGATAGATAGATGATAGATAGATAGATGATAGATAGATAGATAGATAGATAGATAGATAGATAGATAGATGATTGATAGATAGATAGATAGATATAGATATAGCTGTTTCCATGATTTGGCTATTTTGGCTATTTTGATAATGCTGCTATATACATCAGGATGCATCTATCCCTTTGATTTAGTATTTCTGTATTCTTTGGGTAAATACCTAGTAGTGCAATTGCTAGATTGAGGGTAATTCTATTTTTAACTTTTAAGGAATCCCCATACTGTTTTCCAAAGTAGCTGTACCAGTTTGCATTCTCACCAACAGTGCAAGAGGGTTCCCCTTTCTCCACATCCTCACCAACACCCGTGTCTCATGTTGTTGATTTTAGCCATCCTGACTGGTGTAAGGTGTAGTTTTAATTTGCATTTCCCTGATGATCAGTGAGTTGAGCATCTCTTCCTGTGGCTATCTATATGTCTTTGGAAAATTTTCTATCCATGTCTTCTGCCCATTTTTTAACTGGATTACTTGTTTTTTAGGGTGTTGGGTTTTTTTAAGTTCTTTACATATTTTGGAAACTAACCCTTTATCAGATATGTCATTTGCAAATATCTTCTTCCCTTCAGTAGGTTGCCTTTAGTTTTGTTTATTATTTCCTCTGCTGTGCAGAAGCTTTTTGTTTTGATGCCATCCCAATAGGTTATTTTTGCTTTGTTTCCCTTGCCTCAGGGGACATATCTAGAAAGAAGTTGCCACAGCCAATGTCAAAGAGGTTCCTGCCTGTTGTTCTCCTCTAGGATTTTATAGTTTCAGGTCTCATATTTACGTCTTTCATCTATTTTGAATTTATTTTTATATATGAGGTACAAAAGTGGTCCTAAAGTGGTTCTATTCTTTTGCATGTTGCTGTCCAGTTTTCTCAATACCATTTGTTGAAGAGACTTTTTCACATTGGATATTCTTTTCTGCTTTGTTGAAGATTAATTGACCATATAGTTGTGAGTTTTATTCTGTTATATCGATCTATATGTCTGTTTTTGTGCCAGTACCATACAATTTTGGTTACTACAGCTTTATAATATAACTTGAAGCCTGGAACTGTGATGCCTCCAGCTTTGCTTTTCTTTTTCAAGGTTGCTTTTGCAACTTGGGACCTTTTGTAGTTCCATACAAATTTTAGGACTGTTTGCTCTAGCTCTGTCAAAAATGTTGGTATTTTGATAGGGATTGCGTTAAATGTGTAGATTGCTTTGGGTAGTATAGACATTTTAACAATATTTGTTTTTCCAATCCACGAGCATGGAATGTCTTTCTATTTCTTTGTGTCATCTTCAATTTCTTTCATCATTGTTTTATAGTTTTCAGAGTACAAGTCTTTCACATCTTTGGTTAGGTTTATTCCTAGGTATCTTATTGTTTTGGTGCTATTATAAATGGGATTGATTCCTTAAATTATCTTTCTGCTGCTTTATTGTTGGTGTATAGAAATGCAACAGATTTCTGTATGTTGATTTTGTATCCTGAAATTTTACTGAATTTGTTTATCAGTTCTAGCAGTTTCTTGGTATAGGTTATCATGTCATCTGTAAGTAGTGAAAGTTTTACTTCTTCCTTGACAATTTGGATGCCTTTTATTTCTTTTTGTTGTCTGATTGCTGTGGCTTGGAATTCCATTATGATGTTGAATAACAGTGGTGAGAGTGGACATCCCTGTCTTATTCCTGACTGTAGAAGAAAAGCTCTCAGTTTTTCCCCATTGAGGATGATATTAGCTGTGGGTTTTTCATATATGGCCATATGTTAAGGTATCTTCCCTCTAACCCTACTTTGTTGAGGATTTTTTATCATGAATGGGTACTGTATTTTGTCAAATGCTTTTTCTGCATCTATTGAAAGGGTCATATGGTTCTTATCCTTTCTTTTATTAATGTGATGTATCATGTTGATTGATTTGCTAACATTGAACCACCTTACATCCCAGGAATAAATCCCACTTAATTGTGGTGAATGACTTTTTTAATTCATGTTGGAGTCAGTTTGCTAGTACTTTAATGAGAATTTTGGCGTCTGTGTTCATCAGGGATATTGGCCTCTAGTTCTCTTTTTTAGTGGAGCCTTCCTGCAAACCTTTGAGAAAATGTTATTTTCTCAATTTTGTCCTTCTTGACCACTATATTTAATGCTGCAAACAGCACCCCCCCACACACTATAATCAAACAACCCCTCCAGCTGAAAAACATACCAAGATACTATATCCTTCTAACATACCAGTCACTTTCTGTATGTATGTATGTAAGAGATTCTTGTATCTTTCCTCTTACTATAGTATAGTTTCTGCAACACTAAGGATCATTTTCTGTTTACGAATAAAATAGGCATACTACAAATTCTTCTTGTTGAGTAAAGTCAATATCAAACTCTGCAGTATTCATATTTTAAGTTATTTTCTAATTCTTCTTACTGTTTCCACCCTTGCTGCCCTTTGATGATATATATCATACTTAAAGACTAAGCTCTGTATCACTTTTGTGTTTTTTCTCCTCCATTTTCAGCTAATTAAACTACATATTGGAAAGAATGATCCAAATTTGAAATACAGTTCTATTTGGTGATTTGAACAATATAAAATGAATGTGACAGGTGAAGAATAGTTAACCACAAGATAAAGTGAATGAACAACTGCTATTTTTCTGCCAGATTGAAGAGATATAGTGATTTATTTATTTCTATTGCATCTTTCATCATAGTCCAAATTATTGACATTTTAAGAAATAGTGTAATTAGAAATTGAATTTCTAAGGAGATAATAGCTCAGAATGAAATTGATCTTTTCCTCTCAGAAAAAGATTCTCTCCTTGATCAAACTCTAGTCAGGCTCCTCTGAGCTCCTTTTCCAAGAGGCCCCGTCCTTAGGCATGTCTTTAAGAACCCAATTTTAGTAAGAATCCTGCTAAGTCAGTTTAGCCAGAATACCCCACTCACAATATCTAATTACCCTGGATTTCTGACCAAATTTCTCATCCCCAACCATCTGCCTGGTGATGTGGGATCACTCTGGCATTCAGTAAGGATCCTGTTAGATGGGTTTAGCCAGAATTCCCCCCTTAGCCCTGATGTCTCCTCTTAGTAATTCTCCATCCACTGACCACCACATGCCATAACCCTGCTCCTTGGCTATAAATTCCTAATCTTCCTCGTTGAGGAATTCAAAACTGTATTGTAGTAGGTCCCTTATCTAGTACGGCAGGCTCCCTGAATAAAGTCAGCCTTATTGTTTTAACAAATGTCACGGGTAATAGTTTCTTTAACATCTCCAAAGTTAGAAAAATACTGGTGAACCTCCAGATGCCTCATTATAGGCCAGATATATCCCAAGCCTAATTTAATGCCAGACATATTCAGAACTGGCTGTGAAACTGGTGGAGGCTGAGCTTACAAATTATGGACTCAGCATCTGCAGTAGTGATGGGACCAGAGAGGGAAGAGCAGTGATTAGTACCGTGGCATTGATTGATACACATCTTTGTGCCTTTGTCTAATCTTAAAAATGTTTAAGTGTGAAGAGTTGTCTGAACTAATTTATAAATCACTTTCAGTGCTTAAATAAAATTCTGATTGGTAAACAAAATTAAATTAATATCCTAGCCTTGTCTTCTGTTCATAATAAAGAGACGGTGGTGTATATGTTTTCAAAAGAGTTAAAATGTCTTTGAAATTGTTCCAATGCTTCTCATTTTATGGAGTTTAATATACATCTAGAGCCATATGTCTCTTCTTATTTGAAAGTCAGATAAAATGTGTTGAATTAAAAAAGGTTTTGGCATTTAGATGATTATCTGCATATAAATTAATGTGTTAATTACACATTCCTGAATCACATATGAAGGGATTTGCACAAGAGTCAATGTTAATTTTGGAGAGTGGACATTATTATTGAGTCTTAGAATCTCACCTGTGTATATTTGTGAGACTTGCTTGTGGATAGGCAGATGCAAATAATAAGAATAGTTCAAATTTTCATATCAAAGGACAAATAGACTGATAGAATAAAGAGCTCAGAGACAAATGCAAGAGCACTTGGAAAACCTATCTTACGAATGTGTTATATTCATAAAACAAAATTACTTAATTATTATAAATCTTATACTTTGATCAAGCTGGCTCTCAAGTTTAAACATTAGTCTCAAGTTTGCCTCTCCTGCCTTGTCAATGGCACAAAAATAAGTCCATCTATTACGTAAATAATATCATTTATGTTCAAGCTAATGCTCACTGCTCTTAATTCATTTGCTTGTCCCCTAAGAGCTTTGTCTTACTTTGTAAAGACTCAGTAACAAAAGACATTTTGTTTCATGAAATTTTTAGCTGTAGTTGAATGGGAAGGACTTCAACACTATATAATCTGCCATCCTGGCAGGAGCAGAAATCCTAGCTTCATTTCTTTAGTTCTCATCTCTATGTACACCATTCTGTTATTTGAGGAGAAACCAGAGGAAATCCAGGGATGAGATTCACTAGCTTACTTTCAAGGATTAAATTTCCAACAAGATAGTGTTGGCTTCTTTTGATGTTAAATTGCAAATAAGAATAGTGAGTATAAATAATGAACATAGTCACAGTATAAATAGCATGTTTATCAGAGTTTGTTTTGTACTACATAAATATTTAAATATTATCAAAATACTTTATTTTTATTATAATTGAAAGAATTACAACTTGTTAAAAACCAGTAGGTATCTGGGCTATAAAATGCTGTTCTTTTCAAAAGTCTATGACAGGTGGTAATAAACCTGAAAAATTTCTGTTGTTTTTCAAGTAATAGATAAGAAATACTCAAGATTTTATCAAAATGCTGTTCTTATTCTTTATGCATACTGTATATTATTATATACCATTAAACTAAGTATTAGAATCTGTTGGGGGTTTATTGCTATTGTATTACAAAAAAAATGATTTACCATATCATGTGGTTAAATTACTGTCCTCTATTTCTGATTCTAACACATTCTTATTACTATTGCTTATCATTCAAAAAGAGGTTGAATTTTGGAATATATTAGCTCTGTTGTGTCAAATTAATGATTATTTTCCCAGAGGAATATTTTCATATTTATTTATTTAATTTACCTATATTTCTGTATTTACTTATTTATTTAAAAAACACTTATTTTTAAAATGTAAGAATACTTCTTAAGGAGCACCTGGGTGGATCAGTCGTTTAAGCATCTGCCTTCAACTCAGGTCACGATCCCAGGGTCCTGGGATGGAGCTCTCTGTCAGGCTCCCTGCTCAGCAGGGAACCTGCTTCTGCTTCTCCCTCTGCCCCTCCCCCCTGCTCATGCTCTCTCTCTCTCTCTAGCTCGCTTGTGCTCTCTCAAATAAATAAATAAAATATTTAAAGAAAAGAATACTTCTTAAATTTAGATGTACATTGAGATCTTCAAGCATTATACCGAATTTTTTTTTAATTTGAATTTAGTTTCCCCCTTTGAATACAATTTTGTAGATTTTTTAATTGATACATTCCTAAAAACTTGCTTTAAAACTATTGAGCTTTTAATAGTTCTTTTTTTTTTTTTTTTTTTCACCCGTTTACTTTTTAGGACCTTATGTCCTCCTCATATCATAAATCAAAGATTAACTGGCACCTCAATCCACCAACTTCAATAACACTATGTAGTATTTAAAACTTATTAACATATATGTGCCATCTGTTCCCAATTTAAATATCACACATTGAGATTTCTAAATTTGTACATCTTATGATATTCTTTTTATTTTTTTAATTTTTCTAGAATTTTCTTCACGATCTTACAATTGCCTAAACAGAAGACAATGATTTTATTTTTCAGATCTGAGCTGCAATTTAAGTGACATTATATTATGAATGAGGGACAATGTGATTGCAGTGGTACAGTAAAAAGAGCAAAGATGGAGTCAGGCAGAATGTGAATTTGAATCTTGGCTCTGTCACTTACAGTTTTGTGATGGTATTTACATAAATGTGTATATACATATGTGTGTATATATACATATAATATTCAAGTAACACAAATTCTTTGAATATAAGGTTAAGTTATTTCTGCCACTCACAATATTTAAAAAGTAGAAAATAAATACCTAACTGGCAAAGCTGCTGTGAAGATTAATACTAATGAATAATAATTAACAGTATTGTTATTGCAAGCAATCTAAGTGTTTTAACTCCTTCCTTGTAACAACTCAATGACATAGATAACAGTTGTTATTTCCATTTTATGGAAGACAAAACTGAAGCAAGACAGGGAACTACCTGATATGACTTAATAAGTGACAAACGGAATTTCAATCCAGAAAGTCTGGATCCTGGGTCTCAATTATCTCATTGTTAAAGAAGATAAAATATGCCTGTGCGTTGCATACTTTTCATTGTTTGGTAGCTAATATTATTTATATTAATCTTCATAAAGAAGAAAAAACATTATATTAAATTCACAATTATGAAAATGTAGGTTTTCTAATAATAAGAATTTGGCATTTTCATTCTAAAAGTGACTTTATGTGTATTAGAGTTTGGGTTAGATTTATGTGCCATCAGCTAATTCTTATGTTTCCAAGTCAATGGCAGAAAAAAGAAATGTATTTTGGATTTAAGATTCTAAAAGGAAGAAGTTTAGCAAATGCAAACCCAAATGTCATTTTAGGAAAAAATTCTGTCACAGAATCCCACTTCCCTCATTTTGTTTTCATTTCTACTAAACATTTTGATGGCATTTAACTTTCCTGAGAAACTAGAACAAATGTGAAATTGACTCTACAACAACAAAGGAACTTCATTTTTGTTGTATGTTTATCAGTGTCTGTATGCTTATGACATTAAATAGTTATGTCTTAAAACCACATTCATCCCCCATATTTTGCTGATTGATTTAGATTAATTCAGCAATTACAACAGAAGTATGTATACTAGAAGACCATTGGTTTATATATTAATCATTTAAGATACATATTAAAAATGTAGATTCTCATTCTTCACATCCAGAGAAATCCATGATTCATGACATTAATTATACCACTCTTTTATATAATTATATGCAAAGCATGTAGTCAACAACCTCATTATTTGAAAATTTTAGATTCCATATCTCAAAACTTATTTTTTCATAATTTGTGTTTGTTTCAATAACACCATTGATGAGTCTATTAATATATGAACTCCTCAGTTCTTGATGTACTCTCATATAATGATTATATCTTCTGCCCTGATTATCTACAACTGCATAATGTCAATTTCTCCATAATATTAATTTCTGGTATTTCTCCTTTCAACCAGTATAATTTATCTTTCCAGATCATCCCTCTTTTCCTCTGATTTCAAAGATTTGAGTACACTGGGACCTTCAGTCCATGATTCAGTCATCTTTAACTTTATTTCCTCCTCTACCTCCACATTCTTTTTCTTTCTTTCTTTCTTTCTTTCTTTCTTTCTTTCTTTCTTTCTTTCTTTCTTTCTTTCTTTCTTTCTTTCTTTCTTTCTTTCTCTTTCTTTCTTTCTTTCTTTCTTTCTTTCTTTCTTTCTTTCTTTCTTTCTTTCTTTCTTTCTTCTTTTTGATAGAGAGGGAGAATGTGCAAGCAGGGAGGGGCAGAGGGAGAAAAGAGAATCTTAAGCAGGCTCCATGCTCAGCACAGAGCCTGATGTAGGCCTCAATCTCATGATCCTGTAATCATGTCCTGAGCCGAAATCAAGAGTCAGGTGCATAACCGACTGAGCCACTCAGGCATCCCATCTCTGCCTCCACTTTGAATCCATCCTTTCTTATTTACCTATTTCATCTCTCATGGTACATCAGTAGAATCCAGAGCTATTTATCCTCTTTACCGTTAAACAGTTGTGAAATTACTATCATCAGTGTATTCTTATCCCTGGTATTTACCTCAAAATCAACCTTTCCACACCTCATGTTTATCAAAATAATCTTCTAAAGATCACCTGTGATCATAATATTGTTAAATCCAATGGTCAATTATTAGGACATATTTTACTGGACCTATAAGGATTATTTATCACAGTTGATCACTCCTTCTTTCTTAAAATATTTTCTTCATTAGTTTCCACTTTGTTTTGATTTTCCTCTTTACTGCCCATTTTTTTCTATTATTTTTACTGATTTCTCCTCACCTCTCTGAAGTTAGAGCTCAGTTCTGACTTCTCTGACTATATTCTTACCATATGTGTTACCATTCATTTGGATGACTTTTAAATACCATCTCCTGCCGATGAGTCTCAAATATTACCTCTACTCCATACTTCTTCTGTGAGCTCTGTATCAGTATAGGCAAAAGTCCATGGGATGTCTCCACCCAGATCTAAAAAGGACATCTAAAACATGAAGTATCCAAAAAAGATCTCCCGATTTTCATCTAAAGCATGGTTTTTATGACGTCTTTTCCAACTCAGAAATGACAAATCTATTCTTTCAGACCAAAACTTAGTCCTCTTCAGCATTTATTTTCTTTTATACAACGCAGTATCTCTGTCTCTAAATCTGTGTATGTGTTTGTGGGTGTGTGGTGTGTGTGTGTGTGTGTGTGTGTGTGTGTGATATTGACCACTGATTACCATTTCTACCATTAACATTTTAGGCAAGTTAACCAGTAACTCTCCTTGGATTGCTATAATAGACTTTTAACATGTGTCTATTTTATTTTTGACTTTTATTCTCTATGTTCAACAAAACAACCAGAATTATCCTTACCAATAAATAAAGATCATATTAATTCTCTTTTCAAAACTGTTTCATTGCTTTCCAATTCAGTGAAAGTAAAAGATAGTCTGTATTTGGCCATACTTCTGTTCCTGGTGCTTCACCAACATGCTTTATACCTACCTCTTCCCTTTGTCTGCTCCAGACAAACTAGCATCCTTGTTACTTTGCAACATGTGGGGCATGCTATGAAGCCAGGCCTTTTGCACCAGTTTCATTTCTCTAGAATGCTCTTAACCTAGTATTTGCATGACCTGCTCCCTTATTTCCTTCAGGTTCTCTGCTTTCCCTCACTCTCTGACATGTATCATGAATAATTTATTGCCTCCGTGTTCCAAATCATCATTTATTGTCTGAACTGTGAAAATGGATCTTGTCCCTCTAACTACTTTCCCTTGTCCAGCTAGAAATCTGTACTCATGGTGCTCCATGGAGGTCCCTAGTTCTGGTGTGCTCTGCTATCTTCTTCCTGATGCTTGTGTGCTTCCTGGGTCTATTGTTCTACATGAGAAAGCATGGAGCTTCCATAGCACATGTGGCATCTCACTACACCAGCATGGGGGCCAGCACCACTCAGCAGCAAGCAACTCCCCCCTGAACTCCCCTAAGGTGCTTTTGTAGTAAAATATCTTTGGTGAGGCATGTCTCAATGAATAGTTTTCCCCAGCACCCTAGAGGACAGATTTCAAGGAAGTTCCACTGGTGTGGCACCAGAGTGATCCATTTGCCATCCAATGAGCCATAGCCATGTCCTTTCCAACATGGACTGGATCTGGGCCCTGGGTGAGGAGGGAGAGGCCTCTTCGTTTTGTGCTCCATCTCAGTCCTAGAGGCCAAGTGGCTGCTCCTAACATCTATAATCCCTATATTCTTTAGTTTCCTTTACTTCCTAGCCACTAATTCCTCATTGCTTTAATCCCCTTTTTTATTGCTAATTTTTTAAATTTTATTATGTTATGTTAATCACCATACGTCATTAGTTTTTGATGTAGTGTTCCATGATTCATTGTTTGCATATAACACCCAGTGCTCCATTCAGTACATGCCCTCTTTAATACCCATCACCAGGCTAACCCATCCCCCCACCCCCTCCCCTCTAGAACTCTCAGTTTGTTTCTCAGAGTCCATAGTCTCTCATGGTTCGTCTCCCCCTCTGATTTCCCCCCCTTCATTTTTCCCTTCCTACTATCTTCTTTTTCTTTAACATATAATGTATTATTTGTTTCAGAGGTAAAGGTCTGGGATTCAAAAGTCTTACACAATTCACAGCGCTCACCGTAGCACATACCCACCCCAATGTCTATCATCCAGCCACCCCATCCCTCCCACCCCCCACCACTCCAGCAATCCTCACTTTGTTTCCTGAGATTAAGAATTCCTCATATCAGTGAGATCATATGATACAGGTCTTTCTATGATTGACTTATTTTGCTCAGCATAATACCCTCCAGTTCCATCCACGTTGTTGCAAATGGAAAGATTTCATTCCTTTTGATGGCTGCATAATATTCCATTGTATATATATACCACTTCTTCTTTATCCATTCATCTGTCAATGGATATCTTGGCTCTTTCCATAGTTTGGCTATTGTGCACCTTGCTGCTATAAACATTGGGGTGCACATACCCCTTCGGATCCCTACATTTTTATCTTTGGGGTAAATACCCAGTAGTGCAATTGCTGGGTCATACGGTACCTCTATTTTCAACTTTTTGAGGAACCTCCATACTGTTTTCCAGAATGGCTGCACCAGCTTGCATTCCCACCAAAAGTGTAGGAGGGTTCCCCTTTCTCCGTATCCCCGCCAACATCTGTCGTTTCCTGACTTGTTAATTTTAGCCATTCTGACTGGTGTGAGGTGGTATCTCATTGAGGTTTTGATTTGTATTTCCCTGATGCCAAGCGAGGTTGAGCACTTTTTCATGTGTCTGTTGGCCATTTGCAAATCTTCTTTGGAAAAATGTCTGTTCATGTCTTCTGCCCATTTCTTGATTGGATCATTTATTCTTTGGGTGTTGAGTTTGATAAGTTCTTTATAGATTTTGGATACTACCCCTTTATCTGATATGTCATTTGCAAATATCTTCTCCCATTCTCTCGGTTGTCTTTTGGTTCTGTTGACTGTTTCTTTTGCTGTGCAAAAGCTTTTTATCTTGATGAAGTCCCAATAGTTCATTTTTGCCCTTGCTTCCCTTGCCTTTGGTGATGTTTCTAGGAAGAAGTTGCTGTGGCTGAGATCAAAGAGGTTGCTGCCTGTGTTCTCCTTTAGAATTTTGATGGACTCCTGTCTCACATTTAGGTCTTTCAACCATTTGGAGTCTATTTTTGTGTGTGGTATACGGAAATGGTCCAGTTTCATTCTTCTGTATGGGGCTATCCAATTTTCCCAACACCATTTGTTGAAGAGACTGTCTTTTTTCCACTGGACATTCTTTCCTGCTTTGTCAAAGATTAGTTGACCATAGAGTTGAGGGTCCATTTCTGGGCTCTCTATTCTGTTCCATTGATCTGTGTGTCTGTTTTTCTGCCAGTACCATACTGTCTTGATGATGAGAGATTTCTAATAGAGCTGGAAGTCCGGAATTGTGATGCTGCCAGCTTTGCTTTTCTTTTTCAACATTCCTCTGCTATTTGGGGTCTTTTCTGGTTCCATACAAATTTTAGGATTATTTGTTCCATTTCTTTGAAAAAAGTGGATGGTATTTTGATAAGGATTGCATTAAATGTGTAGATTGCTCTAGGTAGCATTGACATCATCACAATATTTATTCTTCCAATCCATGAGCATGGAACATTTTTCCATTTCTTTGTGTCTTCCTCAATTTTTTTTGTGAGTATTCTATAGTTTTCTGAGTATAGATCCTTTGCCTCTTTGGTTAGTTTTATTCCTAGGTATCTTATGGTTTTGGGTGCAATTGTAAATGGGATCGGCTCCTTAATTTCTCTTTCTTCTGTCTTGTTGTTGGTGTATAAGAATGCCACTGATTTCTGTGCATTGATTTTATATCCTGCCACTTGACTGAATTCCTGTATGAGTTATAGCAGCTCTGGGGTGGAGTCTTTTGGGTTTTCCACATAAAGTATCACATCATCTACAAAGAGTGAGAGTTTGACTTCTTCTTTGCCAATTCAGATGCCTTTTGTTTCTTTTTGTTGTCTGATTGCTGTGGCTAGGACTTCTAATACTATGTTGAATAGCAGTGGTGATAGTGGACATTCCTGCCATGTTCCTGACTTAGGGGGAAAGCTCTCAGTTTTTGCCCATTGAGAATGATATTTGCTGTGGGTTTTTCATAAATGGCTTTTATGATATTGAGGTATGTACCCTCTAGCCCTATATTCTGAAGAGTTTTGATCAAGAAAGGATGCTGTACTTTGTCAAATGCTTTTTCTGCATCTATTGAGAGGATCATATGGTTCTTGGTCTTTCTTTTATTAATGTATTGTATCACATTGATTGAGTTATGGATGTTGAACCAACCTTGCAGCCCAGGGATAAATCCCACTTGGTCGTGGTGAATAATCCTTTTAATGTACTGTTGGATCCTATTGGTTAGTATTTTGGTGAGAATTTTGCATCCATGTTCATCAGGGATATTGGTCTGTAGTTCTCCTTTCTGATGGGGTCTTTGTCAGTTTTGGGATCAAGGTAATGGTGGCCTCATAAAACAAGTTTGGAAGTTTTCCTTCGATTTCTATTTTTTGTAACAGTTTCAGAAGAATAAGTATTAAATCTTCTTTAAAAGTTTGGTAGAATTTCCCTGGGAAGCCATCTGGCCCTGGGCTCTTGTTTGTTGGGAGATTTTTGATTACTGCTTCAATTTCCTTACTGGTTATGTACTTCTATTTCTATTTCTTCCTGGTTCAGTCTTGGTAGTTTATACGTCTCTAAGAAAGCATCCATTTCATCCAGATTGTCTAATTTGCAGTCATGTAGTTGCTCATAATGTGTTCTTATAATTGTATTTCTTTGGTGTTGGTTGTGATCTCTCCTCTTTCATTCATGATTTTATTTATTTGGGTCCTTTCTCTTTTCTTTTTGATAAGTCTGGCCAGGAGTTTATCAATCTTGTTAATTCTTTCAAAGAACCAGCTCCTAGTTTTGTTGATCTGTTCTACTGTTCTTTTGGTTTCTATTTCATTGATTTCTGCTCTGATCTTTATTATTTCTCTTCTGCTGGGTTAGGCTTTATTTGCTGTTCTTCCTCCAGCTCCTTTAGGTGTAGGGTTAGGTTGTGTATTTGAGACCTTTCTTGTTTCTTGGGAAAGGCTTATATTGCTATATACTTTCCTCTGAGGACTGCCTTTGCTGCATCCCAAAGATTTTGAACAGTTGTGTTTTCATTTTTATTTGTTTCCATGAATTTTTTAAATTCTTCTTTAATTTCCTGGTTGACCCATTCATTCTTTATTAGATGCTCTTTAGCCTCCATGTATTTGAGTTCTTTCCTACTTTCCTCTTGTGATTGAGTTTTAGTTTCAAAGCATTGTGGTCTGAAAAGATGCAGGGAATGATCCCAATCTTTTGGTACTGGTTGAGACCTGATTTGTGACCTAGGATGTGATCTATTCTGGAGAATGTTCCATGGGCACTAGAGAAGAATTGTCTTCTGTTGCTTTGGGATGGAATGTTCTGAATATATCTGTGAAGTCCATTTGGTCCAGTGTGTCATTTAAAGTCTTTATTTCCTTGTTGGCCTTTTGCTTAGATGATCTGTATGTTTCAGTGAGGGAGGTGTTAAAGTCCCCTACTATTATTGTGTTGTTGTAGATGTGTTTCGTTGCTTTTGTTATTAATTGGCTTATATAATTGGCTGCTCCCATGTTAGGGGCATAGATATTTACAATTGTTAGATCTTCTTGTTGGATAGACCCTTTAAGTATGATATAGTGTCCTTCCTCATCTCTTTTTATAATCTTTGGTTTAAAATCTAATTTGTCTGATCTAAGGATTGCCACCCCAGCTTTCTTTTGATGTCCATTAGTATGGTAAATGGTTTTCCACCCCCTCACTTTCAATCTGGAGGTGTCTTTGGGTCTAACATGAGTCTGTTGCAGACAGCATATCGATGGGTCTTGTTTTTTTTATCCAATCTGATAGCCTGTGTCTTTTGACTGGGTCATTTAGCCCATTTACATTCAGGGTAACTGTTGAAAGATATGAATTTAGTGCCATTGTATTGCCTGTAAGGTGACTGTTACTATATATTGTCTCTGTTCCTTTCTGGTCTATGTTACTTTTAGGCTCTGTCTTTGCTTAGAGGACCCCTTTCAATATTTCTTGTAGGGCTGGTTTCATGTTTGCAAATTCCTTTTGTTTTTGTTTGTCCTGGAAGCTTTTTATCTCTCCTTCTATTTTCAATGACAGCCTAGCTGGATATAGTATTCTTGGCTGCATATTTTTCTCATTTAGTGCTCTGAATATATCATGCCAGTCCTTTCTGGCCTGCCAGGTCTCTGTGGATAGGTCTGTTGCCAATGTAATGTTTCTATCATGGTAGGTTACAGATCTCTTGTCCTGAGCTGCTTTCAGGATTTTCTCTTTGTCTCTGAGACTCGTAAGTTTTACTATTAGATTTTGGGGTGTTGACCTATTTTTATTGATTTTGAGTGGGGTTCTCTGTGCCTCCTGGATTTCGATGCCTGTTTCCTTCCCCAAATTAGGGAAGTTCTCTGCTATAATTTGCTCCAATATACCTTCTGCCCTTCTCTCTCTTTCTTCTTCTTCTGGGTTCCCAATTATTCTAATATTGTTTCATCTTATAGTATCACTTATCTCTCGAATTCTGCCCTCGTGATCCAGTAGTAGTTTGTCTCTCTTTTTTTCAGCTTCTTTATTTTCCATCATTTGGTCTTCTATATCACTGATTCTTTCTTCTGCCTCATTTATCCTAGCAATTAGAGCCTCCATTTTTTATTGCACCTCATTAATAGCCTTTTTGATTTTGACTTTGTTAGATTTTAGTTCTTTTGTTTCTCCAGAAAGGGTTTCTCTAATATCTTCCATGCTTTTTTCAAGCCCAGCTAGTTTCTTTATAATGATCATTCTCAACTCTAGTTCTGACATCTTACTAATGTCCATATTGATTAGGTCCCTGGCAGTCAGTGTTGCCTATTGTTCTTTTTTTTGAGGTGATTTTTTCCATCTTGTCATTTTGTCCAGAGGAGAATAAATGAATGAGAGAAAATAATGCTAACAGGGTAACGATGACCCCATAAAAAAATACACTAAACAAATCAGAAGAGACCTGAAGCCGGGGGAAAAGAAAGGGAAAGAAAGAAAAAAGAAAAAGAAAAAGATAAAGGAAAAAAAAAAGAATATGATCAAATATGATCAGGCTGTTGCATAGATCAGTGCCACACACTAGATTTTGGGCGTATTTTGGTCTGTTAGAAGAAACTGCCTTCCCAAATTTAAAGATAGAAAAGCTTATATATGTACAAAAATAAGGGTAAATACAATGACGGGATGGAATATGACTGCAAAGATGAAAATTGAACTGGAGGGTATTATGGTGAGTGAAATAAGTCAATCAGAGAAAGACATGTATCATATGACGTCACAGATATGAGGAATTCTTAATCTCAGGAAACAAACTGAGGATTGCTGGAGTGGTGGGGGGTGGGAGGGATCTGTGGCTGGGTGATAGACATTGGGGAGGGTATGTGCTATGGTGAGCGCTGTGAACTGTGTAAGACTGTTGAATCACAGACCTTTACCTCTGAAACAAATTATACATTGTATGTTAAAGAAAAAAAAGAAAATAGTAGGAAGGGAAAAATGAAGGGGGGGAATCAAAGGGGGATACGAACGATGAGAGACTATGGACGTTGAAAAACAAATTGAGGATTCCAGAGGGGAGTTGGGTGGGGGGATATGTTAGCCTGGTGATGGGTATTAAAGAGGGCATGTACTGAATGGAGCTGGGTGTTATACGCAAACAATGAATCATGGAACACTATATGAGAAACTAATGATGTAATGTATGGTGTTTAACATAATAAAAAATTAAAAAATAAAAGATTTTATAAAAGGAATTGATAAGAAGTTGGTTGAAAGAAAAAAAGAAGAGAAATTAAAAAAGAAAAAGGTGAGAATGTGATCAGGCAGGAGACTAGAACAAAGCCATACACTAGAGATTTAGGGTATATTTTGGTCTGTTAGAAGAAACTGTATCCCAAAATTTTAAAGAGAGAACAACTTATATATATATATATATATATATATATACCAAAAATAAGGGTAACTACTATGAAGGGATAGAATATGACTCTAAAAATGAAAAATAAAAATGTTTTTTAAAAAAGGGATTGATAAGATATTGGTTGAAAAAGGGAAAAAGAAAAATTAAAAAAAAAAGAAAATTAAAAAAATTAACTTTGAAAGATTAAAGAATCATGGGAAAAAAGCCATGAATTCTATGTGCAGTATTCCCGTAGCGCTGGAGTTCTACCGTTCTCATTGATCGGTAAACTTGGTCTTGGCTGGCTGTTCTTGCTGATCTTCTGGGGGAGGGGCCTGTTGCCGTGGTTCCCAAATGTCTTTGCTGGAGGCGGAATTGCCCCGCTCTTGCCAGTCCAGGCTAAGTAATCTGCTCGGGTTTGCTCTCAGGAGCTTTTGTTCCCTGCAAGCTTTCCATACAGCTTTGGAGGACAAGAGTGAAAATGGCGGCCTCCCAATCTTCGGCCAGAGGAGCGGAGAACTCGGGGCTCCACTCCTCAGTGCTTCCCCAGAGAAAAGCAGTCAGTCACTCCCGTCTCCCCGGTCTCCGGCCGCACTCCGTGCTCACCCGGCCTGTGACCGAGCATTTCTATCTCTGGCACATGACCCCGTGTGGAGTCTCCAAACCCAGCAGATCCCTGCGGTGTGCTCCCGCGCCGCTCCTGCCTGGATCTACCTCTTGTTGGGTCCCTGCTGGAGGAGCAGTGGCCCGACTGTGCCCCGGATCACGGTTTATGACAACCCTGAGCTGAGAGCCTGCGCCTCGGCTCCGTCTCTGCAGCCGGCTTCCCTGCTCCGATACCTGGGAGCTCTGCCGCACTCAGGCACCCGTGGTCTTTCTGTGACCCCGAGGGTCCTGAGACCACACTGTCCTGCGAGGGTTCCACCCCCCGCTTAGCCACTGGAGCGACGTCCCTCAGTGGAGCCGACTTCTATAAGTTCTGATTTTGTGCTGCGCTGCTCTATCACTTGCCAGAAGCGGCGGACGGAGGCCCCTCCCCCACCCTCTATCCTCCCGAATATCGCCTCATATTCACTTCTCCTCATGGCCTACCTTCCAGAAAGTGGTCACTTTTCTGTTCAGAGAGTTGCTGCTCTTAATCCCCTTTTATAATTAATAATTCTTAAGGTTGAATTTTTCCATTCTCAAATTACTGTATGGTTTTGTCTTCTAATCAGAGAGATTTTTCTTGGCCACATTATGTAAAATATGAATCTCAATTCATATGGTTATTTTAAATCTCATTTCCCTTGCTTTATTTGTCTTTAAGACAATTACCACCATCTGACATTCTAGATATCTGTATATTGTCTGCCTCCTCTCCCACGTAGTAGAAGGTCCATAGGGCATAGGCGTTTTGTAGTTTTTACTGCTGTATCCATTGAACCTAGAACAGTACCTGAATTTACTAGGTATTCAAAGTAGATTTGGATAATGAATGAATATTATTCAAAGATAATACTTAGAAAGATATGTAAATTAATCACATTGTAACTCCATTCTGGTGGACATTAATGATAATGACACATGCAAAAATATTCTATACTTAAAAATCTATATAGTGATAAAATACATTTTATGGAATATTAACATTTTTCTAATGTGTGACAAGATGATTATTTTGAACTGGGAATAATTTTTCCCATTTTTATAATGGAAAACTTCTTGGTAGAAACAAATTTAATCTCTAGCATATTTTAAGATGTCAAATTATAAATTTATTGAATGCTTACTATTTCTAAGATTTGTGCTGATTTTCATTACTGAAAAAGGTTAACTGAGAAAAAGATGTCTTAGTGGTCACTATAATTTTATATCACATTGTTAATATAGAAACCATTTCTTAGAAAATGTGGTTTATGATTAGATCTTCTAGTGGGATGATGAGCGATGTCATTATGAGTTCCCAACTCTTAGTGGTTGGTACTGGTAAAAATGTTTCCTGATTCTCAACACAAGTTTAGCCTCATCCATCATGGCTGAGGAAGATAGCCCTTTCTTATCCTTCACATTTATCAGACTCTTTTCATACAATTACATAAATAGAGATCACTTAAATAAACAGTTTCATATAAAGTGCAGTCTTCTTTGAATATAAATTTAAAAATAAATCAACACACTTGTCTTATATTCCACAACATACTTTTTAAAAAAAGACACACTTCTTATTCATTTGGTTACTTTGTTTATAATATCAAAGTAACTGAGTTTTGGCATTCCCTAGATTACTGAAAGTTTTAGGTTATTTTCTTTTTTTCTGTTTGACACTATGTAGAAGCAAATTGAGAAGTCAGTCACTTTTGAGGATTCATCGTACGTGTTTATGCACAGCATTGATAAGCTGTATCATCTCACAAGAATATATAAATGTATATTTATTTCTGACACTTCTGGTTCATGGAGTTTAAATCTCAAGTTTAAAAACAAATTAACTTTCAAAGCTTCAAAGGCAGAATGACATTCATTCTCACTCTACTGAAGCTACATCAGTAGTAATTGAAGAAGAAAATGGTAATGCAGATGTCAAGACCCCCTGAGCAAAAAGGATTCAGCAGGCTACTTAGTGGAAAAAGACTATTGGGTCATAACTTTAATAACTTACACATATCTAGTTTTAATTAGTCCTTGGCAGATTAGATGACCTCTATAAAGCAGTTATGGAATATTTCTGTGCTGTCAGGCCATTGAATAGTGCCCATGAGTGACACACCACTGCTTCTTTTCCTGGAAAAACACACCTTATTCCAGGATGTACAAGGAAAAGCCCAATTAATCTCTGGCCTTGGTATTTACAGGCTTTAGACAACTTGCTCAGGGTCAGTTACCTCTAAGCAAATCATCTGTATATTCATTACCTCAATTTATATTTCAGTTTCTAAATAGCCTTTCCAACATACGTCACTTTGGTAATCTTCTCTTTATTATTTCTGTAATTATAAAAATAAAAATAAAGTTATTTCTTTTATCAAATCATATTCCCATCTTCATCATATAAATTTTGAAGGTTAATATTATTGGGTTTATATGAAATATAGCTAGGTTTTAATATGTGTAGAATTGATTCTCTGTGATTTTTTCATCATAACTTTGCAACAGTAATACCAGTTTCATGCATTTTTTAAAAACACTGCTTGTAATAACTGCCCTTGCCAAGTCTATATTCAATTTAATATCTATCTCTTTACTAGTCCCGAAAACAAAAGTCAATGCATAAGTAAAAGTAAACAAAACAAAAATAATATAAATAAGAGCCATAGAAAAATATCTTGCTACAAATATCTTTACTAAAACTTTTCTCCATGTATCTTTTGATACTCTCTTCCAGTCTCTAAATTACTGAAATTACTCCAAATTTTATAGGAAAAATTTTAAAAAGAACACCTCTCCAAAGTCCTTTAAAATAAGTGTGTGCTTCTAGAACAGCTCTATATTTTCTGAATAGATACTTTAATTATGTGGCTATAAGACTCTTTAGTTTTATCTCCACATGCAGCTTGGGTCCTGAACAGGATTGCCTGCTGACTTTTTCTTTATAGTACATTTTGTTCACTTTAATTTGTTTCTGTGGATATGAAGTGCAAAAAGGAGAACATTTTATAAGGAAATATTATTTTTGAGAATATTTGAGAAAAAGCAAAGAAGGAGGAGCACAAATGTTCAACAAAACATTGGGGTTGAGCACATTATTGCTAGTATTGAATATTCACATATTCTCTAGTCAATGATGTTTCTTATTCTATTTGCTACGTAATGACATTAATATCACACATCTCTGCCTGCCTCTTATAATTATGCCTTTGTCTCTGAGTTAAAAATTAACACTGTCACTTTAATATAAAAAACTCCACACATCAAATATAATTTAACATGCATGACTATACATTGTAGGAACATTTCTACTGAAAATATATGCCAAATAACCATATATATGTAAAATATATAAAATATATGCCAACTAACCATATATATAAAATGTATATGCCAAATAACCATATATATAAAATAACCATATATGTCAAATAACCATATATATATATAAAATATGTGAACTATTTGCCAATTAAAATATATAATATTAAACTTTTCATGAGAAACTTCGCATCAAGATGTATTTGAGAGATTTTGTTTTGTTTTGATTTGTATTTAATATTATATATATATCTGTAAATAATAAATAAAGAAATTTAGAAAAGAACTGTGAAATAAGGCCAGAACATCAGTCACAAAACTGTGATATGTAGAAAATACATTTCCAACCCTTAGAGTTAACATACAGAAAGCCTCTGAAAGTCTATGAAAGACAAAATTGACTTGGTTAAAAACTATCACTGAAGATTGCACTAAGGATGTTTTATATGCATCCATATCATTTTTGTTATGAGCTCATGTCATTGTGATTTGAATTACATAATAAATAATAATTAAGCAACAATTACAAAGCCCAGAAGACTATTTGATAGTTTGGAAATATGTAACCTCTAGGTCTCAAGGCTAGTTGGGGCTATGGTCCTAGATTTTATAGAACTATAGGACAAATCAGTAAAAAGAGAAGATAGTTCATAACAAAGACATGAATTATTTGTGTGACTTTTGTTTAAAGTGATAGGGGTTTAATGGCCAGGAGGATTTTAATTTAGCTAAATAGTCAGAGTTGATGCTTTGTAGAAACAATGATAAGGACCAGAATTTGAAAAAGATCAAAAAGAAGGAAAGACATCCTGGAAGAGCCGAACAACAAGAATGTGACCATCCATTCCTTTTAGGAATCTGGGAGCAATGTCAGTATAGCCACTTATGAAAGCACCCCCTCCCCAAACAAGGGGCTAAATATTCACTTTGGAAGCTCTAGTATTAATTTCAGACAAAATGATTACTTTGATGTCTCTAAACAGACAAGTAATGAAGGAATATGTTTTAGGCTTCTTCTTAAACACTGATAATTTTACCCATGGTGTCTTTTCTTCTTTTAAAATTTAAGATCAAGTAGAACACTTTGCTTTGATAGTTACTTATACGTATTGCTGAATAAATGAGATCCCCCTGACTATCCTGAGGTATCCATTATATCAATGATGATATTGGCAATAATGAAAATGATAAGGATAGGAGGTTGTGATAGAAGAGAAAGGAGAGAAGAGATGTGAAGGAAAACGATGTGGAGGAAGAAGAAGAAGTAATGAGAAGGATCACAATTACTATATATAGCACATCCTGCTATGTATCTACATAAATGATGATTTAATTCTCCCAAAAATCCTATGCAGAGAGTGCTACAATTATCTTTATTTTACCAATGAATAAATCAAGATAGCATTTTAAAGTAAATCAGATGAGTTAAAAATTCTGAAGCAGAATGTTAGTCTGATTCCACAAGCCTTACTTCTAACAATTATACTCTACACTTTTTTTTAGAATATAATCAATCATATTATTCAGTCATGTTCAGGAAAAATACAAGACTTCAGGTACTTTCTTCTGGCCCCCAAATGTAAAACAAAATGAAACCACAAACATAAAAGCACAAATAAATGAATGGCCACCTTCTCTAGTGTAACAAAAATCTAAACAAAATAACAGCAAACAATCCCATGGAAACAAGCTAAAAATGTTTTGCAAGTCCATGAAGAGTACCAGAGAAGCTCAATTTTTATAGCAACTTTGAACAAAACAAAGGGCTAGATTATGAAAACGTATGATGACTAAGCATGATAAATTCTGGGTTTGGTAGAAAAATATTCAAGGGAAGGGAGGTGTCACTAACAGGAACATAAAATTTCTCTGGATAGAAAAAGAAGGGTCTTTTTTTTGGACTTTAATAAAAGCACTAATTATAAAATATTGAGATTCTTATAAGTGAAAATGTAAAAAACAGTAAGTACGTACAATGGAAGAATGAAAGAAGCATTAATGGAAATAAAACTTTATTACTCATGTAGAGAAGAATAACATTTAAGACAGCGAGAGTACTTTACTTCCAATTTCAATAAATAATAATGAGCTTCTGGGATCATCCCATTGACATGTTTTTCCTATCTTAGATACATTAAATAATCTAATAAGTAGTATTTTTATTCACAACTTTTTAAATTATTGTCACAAATATGTAAAGGAATTTAAAATTGATTCAATAAAAATAAATAACATTACCAAATATACCTCTCTTATTTCAAAATATAACAGAAATATAAGGCAAAAATTATAAACTAGCAGTAGGTAAACAATGATATAATACATATGTACTTCCTGAAACAAATTGTTTGCTGAATCTGTCTTACCAATAAAGGGTTTAGATGTCTGGTTACAGTGTGGTCAATAGTCTTACACTGGGTGAGTAAAAGCATTATGCATTCAAATAATATATCACTCAGAGTTTTTTTTTAACACAATGATAGAAAAACCTTAGATTAAAATAATTTTGAGTTGGAGAATTAGATCTGTTGATTAGGTTCATTTAAACCTGTCACTAATACTTGGCATCCTTCTTCAAATACAGACAGAAATAAACATTGTGAAGGTAATTTAATTCTTGTAGCTTCTTTATATTCCTCACTACAGCTGATCCTCTTTGTTCTGAAATTTCTGAAATTTACACTGGTATACTGTATGCGTTAGAAGATGAAGAAGCAGTCAACTCCCATCAGATAACATTCCTTTCACCATAATTCAGGAATATATTCCTCCCTAAATTTGGGGGTTGTAAGTATAGAGTTATTGTGATCGTGTTTCTATTATAGAAAAAACTAAAATTTATTAAATTATATTAAAAAAATATCCATTTATCCTGAGCTTATTTTATTTTAGAGCATTTATCATTACTGGATATTATATGACATATTCTCTTACATTGTTTATTTCTCTCTTCCTCCCTATAATCTCAACTCTGTGAGATATGGGGCTTTTTTTGTTTGCTGTTGTAACCAAGAAGCTCAAATAGTAGTTGAGATAAATAAGCTTTCAATAACGATTTGATATAAAATTAAATTTGATATTTAGTTTGCTTCCAATGTTTACTGTTATAAATAATTATACTATAGTAAGCATCATTTTCTAAACCTTTTTATAAAAATTCAGATCATGGGATGCCTGGGTGGCTCAGTCATTTAAGCTTCTGCCTTCAGCTCAGGTCATGATCCTGGGGTCCTGGGATCACGCCCTGCGTGGGGTTCCCTGCTCAGCAGGGAGTATGCTTCTCCCTCTACCTCTCTACACCTCCCTCTCTATGCCTCCTGTTTGTGCTCTCTCTCGCTATCTCTCTTTCTCAATCTCAAATAAATAAAATCTTTAAAAAAAATTCAGATCATTTGCTTTGAAAGTGTAAATATTGTATCAATGTATTTAAACAAAATATATTATATATACATATATATCTAGGTATTATCATTAAATGAGTTAAGGTCTTCAGATTGAAGGACTCTATGTAAGATATGGTTATTTTTCTTGCCCAGTGAAATATTAAATCTCAAGCTATACCCTGATAACTGACACATAAAGAGAAGAATACTGTGAATTTTGATTATGCGCTAAGACTTTTTTATGACAAGATATTTACAATCTATATAAATGATAAATAATTATATCCTTGTTTCCATCCTTGTAGAATGCAATATCAAGCAAACTGAGTTCAAGAAAGAAGTTACTGGTTTTTCCTTTGTCTTTTGCATAACGTCCTCCTCCACTTGCTAGATGATAAATTACCAGTAATATACAAATACTGAAAATAGCACAGTTAGAGGCTCTGATACAAATAAAAGCCGACAAAATATTGGTGACCGTGGAGAATAAAAATTCATACAGAAAAACCAAATTAACTTTGAATCATTGAGCTTCAAATGGTGTAACTAAACAAATTCTAACAAGTCACAGTAGTGGAGTGTGACAACGGAAGCAAACATAATTGTGAGGGTGACAGTGCAGGTCCCAGATTCACATTCATAATTCATATGGTACAGGGTGAATTTAAGATCAGATTCATGGCGTTTCTCCACCCCCACATACCAATATAAGGTATCAACATATACTAGAAAGTCCAAGATTAGGGATAATCTGAGTATCTGACTTGACCATTTGAAAGCATTCTCTAATCTTCTCAGGTTACAAATTCCCTCTCTTTTATTCTTGTAAATGATTATTTTGGGTAAAGTGAGAGGGAAGAAGCCCTCCTCAAAGCTAAGTAATAGATCCTTCCATCAATGTGGATGTTTAATTTAGGTCAAATGTCCATCCTTGGACTGAAAATAATCGTGTGGGATTGCACAAGCTGGTTGCTTTACCCTAAGCAGAAGCTGTGTGTGGGTGACTCCTGTAGGAAGGAAAAAGTCAGAAATTGGTGTCAGATAAACAAACTATCCCGGGGCACTCCATTCACTCTGGGGTGGGAGTGGAGCTTGACACTCTTTTCTCTTTAATAATGAGAGGCCGGCTACAGATTCTTAGCATAATTATCAGTTGTTCAAAAACACTTTCCCTAAAAACTTTCTAGACGATATTACCCTCTAGTAGGACCTCATGATGTTTCTTCTTTTTTTTGAGAGAGAGAGAGAGAGCACATGCTTATGTAAGCAGGTGGGGGAGGGGCAGAGGGAGAGAGAGAATCTCAAGCAGGCTCCACACCCAGCCTGAGCTGGAGGTAGGGCTTGATCTCATGACCCTGAGATCATGACCTGAGCTGAAACCAAGAGTCTGACACTTAACCTACTGAGCCACCCAGGTGGATTTTTCTTCTTGAGGAGTCATTTAAACATTAATTTAATTAACATTTTTCTATTATTTAATGATTTCTCTCATTTACTATAGTGTAAGCCTCATGGCAGCAGGCATGTTAGCCTGCTTTAGGACTTGACTTTTGAAAAATATTTGTTGACTGAGTAAGCAAGTGAGTAAATACCTGAATAAACATATTCAATGGGTGGTAATGTATGTAGTTTGCAACTAAATATAATATGAGCTATTTAGTGCCATTAATAGTGCCTCTTATGAAACCAACCCAAACTCAGTGGCTTCAAACAACAGTTACTCAATTTCATGGATCTGTGGATTAATTGGCCAATGGTGAACATATCTGCTTCAAGCTATGGCATCTGAAATGACTGTGCTTCTTGGGGAGCCTGGGTAGCTCAGTGCATTAAATGTCTGTCTTCGGCTCAGGTCATGATCCCAGGGTCCTGGGATCAAGTCCTGCATCGGGCTCCTTGCTCAATGGGGAGCCTCCTTCTCCCTCGGCCTGCCGCTCCCCCTGCTTGTGCGCTCTCTCTCTCTGACAAATAAATAAATAAAACCCTAAAAAAAAAGAACCTCAATTACAGTTTCCCCAAGGAAGACAATTGTTCCATTACAGACCTGGTCTTCCTTGTCATGGTTGCCACCTCATGTTGCTCAGGCTGCAGTATGAGTCTCTTGTAGTATGTTGAGTGATCCTGGTTGGAAGAACATAGGTCAGATGGAGGAAATCTGGGAAATGTAGTTTTCAGCTTCCTATCCAGTAAGAAAACTCTAGAAAAATGTTTCAGTGACTACTGAGTCAATCAGCATTGATGCCACAGAGTCATTGTTTAATTTTTCCTTTTCCTCACCTGTCCATTTATAAAAGTTGCCAGTTTTATCTACAAAATAAATCTTGAGAATGACAAACACCTACAGTTCTCACTGCTACATTCTCATCCCATCATGATTATTTCAACTAAATTACTGTAATATTTCTCAAAATCATCTACTGTCTTACTCTCTTGATCTTTTATATATGTTCTCCTTCATCAGCCAGAATGATATCTTAAAATGTTAAATCATGGTCCAGAACATGATTGTTGTGGTGGTTACATCGGCCAAAACTTATTGAGTAATAAATTAAAATAGATGAATTTTATTGTATATGAAATATACCTCAGTAAAAGTGACTGAAATACAAAGATCAGTAAGATCCTATTATTTCATGCTGAGAACCCTTGAAGGGCTTTTCATTGTAGGTGGTTCAAATCCAAACTTCTTGCCCTAGCCTTTGGAGTAATAAATGATCTTGTGGTCCCTTACTACTTCTCTGGCCTCTGCTCTTTGTACCTAGCTCCTACACATTTTTTGCTATTATTGGGCAAACACAAATATCTGGCCTGCCCTTATGTTTTTGCTATTCCCTTTATTTTTAACTGGCTCTGTATTTTCATATTAAATTCATATTAAATTTCATATTCCCAATGATGTCTTTCCTGGCCACCTCATAAACAGAATTTCTCCCCTTCCTTTGAGACTTCTCAGTAATCAGTGCACTTATCACTATCATATTTCTTCATTTGTGACATTATTTGTGTCCTCTGTCATTTGTTTTTTCCTCAGAAAAAGGCAAGTTTCTTCAATGCTTTTTGTTTTATATCTGTATGACCTACAAGAGCTTATGGTACATAATAGTTACTAAGAATTTCCTGGGAAAAATCTAATCATAAAATAATGGCCCTTATTGTGGGGAGAAGGGAAGCTTTCTCCAGAAATGAAATCATCTGTTTTATACCCATCACCTTTAGAAACCACAAACATTAGTCTTTTCACTTCTGGAAAACATTTACGAGACCCGTCCTAGTCCAAGAAGAAAGGGGGTGGTATCAGATTTTCCTTAAATATTGGTAATGATTTCACACATGGCTTTTATAAATTTCAAGTTCAGTTGAGCTTTCTTTCTTATTGTTCACAAAGGATTTTTATAAAGTCAACAAATAGTCAAAATAATGGAGGTGTAGACAGGAATCTATAGGATTGAAATTTTACAGAGATTGAGAAAGAAGCAGCAAATGAGATGATAGTTTAATGTCAAGAACTTGAGACCAGAGAAGTGATCTTAGAAAGAATGTAGTGAGGGTCATTGTTTGAGTGCTTAGGGGCTCTGGTGAATCAGACTCCTCTACAGCTGAAGCCAGTCTTTGGGGAATTTCATAATGTCAGTACCCATGACCTATACCTGACAGCAACAGAATCTCTATGAAGGTGAGGATTATTCTTTGCTCAGCAACAACCACACTCAGCAGCCTACTGTCCGGTAGGGGAAACCCCACCAAGTACCTCCTTATGGTACTTTCTGCTGGTATCCCAGAGCTCTCATATCTGTATTTAAAACATCTACTGTGTATACACAGTTGGAGGACAGTGGATTTTAACATTACAAAATAATTTCCCAAATGTATCTAGATGTCATAAAGGGGTATTTGGGGGGTTCTATAAAAACTCTCAGTTATTTACTCAATCTATAGTTTTTGAATTATTTATAATGCACAGAATCTCTAATTACATAATTGTGCTAATAAAAAAGTATGTGGTGGATTTGAGAGTATAGAAAAGGGTGCCACAAATGGGGGGGGGGAAGAAACAAGCAGAAAAATAGTAAAAATATCTTTATTTGCAATAAGAGATGTTATCCAGGAAATCAAAAGTTGATTTTTAAAATACCTATCAGCCTCTGTGTATCTAGATTAAAAAGATCTTTTACTGCTATCTCTCTTTTGTACACATCGTAGATACCCAATGTTTCTTGAATCCACCAAAAGTTCCGGTTTAATATGACCTGTCAGTATATAGAATTTTCAGAATTTATAAACTTACAAAGTCTATGACTGAAACTTGTAGTTTATGTCTTCTGGCTTGTAGATTTAAGTTAAATTTATTTTATATTTCACAGTCTGTTTACCATTTAGTTAAATAAAAAGACTGCTCACTTTCCATTTATGCCTGACCCCTTAAAACATTTTCTTTCTCCATAATTGTACTGACTGCTGCATTTTATTTTTTTTAAGATTTTATTTATTTATTTATTTTTATTATGTTATGTTAGTCACCATACAGTACTTCATTATTTTTTGATGTAGTGTTCCATGATTCATTGTTTGCGTATTTTATTTAGACAAATTGAAGGGTGAGGGAGAGACAGACGGAAAAAGAATCTCAAACAGACTCCACACTGAGCATGCTGCCAGATGTAGGGCTAGATTCCACAACCTTGAGATCATGGCCTGAGCTGAGATCAAGAGTCAGATGCTTAACCGACTGAGTCACCCAGGCACCCCTGACTGCTGCATTTTAAAAATCTCTCCTTCTTATATCGTTCTCTCCACAGACCCACTATTTCCTGGATAATTTCCAGTTTTAATGGCTGCTTATTCTCAGGATGTCTTGTGGTTTGATCTTTCTCCTCTTAGCTCCTAAATGTTGGTCTTCCCTAGTAGACCATCCTCCATTTTCTATATACTCCTGGAAAATTTCATCCATGTAAAGCATTTAATTCTCAACTATATTGTAAATCTGTATTTAATCAATATCAACAATCTATATTTCTGCCTCAGAAGGCTCTTCAACCCCGGGGACATGTCTATTAATGCATGATGTATGGTACAAATAATGCATAATAGTTGTTCCTGGACATTTTTTGGGATGTGCTCTACCAGCATCACAAATATAGCGGTTTTGCAAATAATCTTTTTTGTATTCTCAAACTTAGTGAATAGACTCACTGTCTTTTCATTTACCCTAGTCAGGAAACTGATTTATTGAAGATATTTTTCCTCTCTTATTCCCCAGAACCTATCACCAACCCTTATTATGTGTGCCTTGTTTCAGGTCAGTGCTCTTCTCTATCTAAACCACTGTTGATATTATTCAAGCACATTTCTATCTACCTCAATAGTCTCCATATCATTTCTCTCTCCTTATTCAAACCTTGTAATCCTACAGTCCAACCCTTACACTGCTTCTGAAGATATCTATTTGTAGTACCATTTTGAATATGTTGATCTGTGGTCTCCAGTGTGCAGTAGCCTCCTAGATTTCCATAGGATGGTTTCTAAATTCGTTACACACAAAAACTCTTTGTTATTCTGATTTCCCTACCAGTTCAGTCTGAGTTTTTATTTTTTCTTCCTTCTACATCTTATACACATGTGCCCATGCACACACACCTACACACACACACACGAGTTTTTGATCCAGTAACACTGAACTACTTCAGCTACTCCACACCTTTGCAAATGCTTTTCCTTCTGCTTTGTCAACCTGGCCACCTGGTGTAAGAACTCCCCTGACTCTTCCTCACATAGTTAAGTACACCTTTCTCTATGCAATCACTGCATACATGTAATTTCCTGTGCGTGTATCAATTATAGCCTTTCAGTGCGCTGCTTTTTTTCCCCATATGTCTGTCTTATCATGACACTCTTACATTTGAATACAAGAACCACTTTTTTTCTCTCTTTCTTAGAACCTAGCAAAATATCTGGAAGATATAAAAGCCTCAGGGGTGCCTGGGTGGCTCAGCCAGTTAAGCGTCTGCCATTGGCTCAGTTTATGATCTCAGGGTCCTGGGGTCAAGTGATGGTGAGGCTCCCCACTCAGCAGTGAGTCTGCTTCTCTCTCCCACTTTCCCTCTGTGCTTTCTCTATCTCTCTCAAATAAATAAATAAAATTTTTAAAAAATAAAATATAAAAGCCTCAGTAATAAATTGTTTGATAAAGAACTGAATATATCTTGGATAACATAAAATTATTATAGTTCACATTTAATTCTATTAATATATTTGTATATAGATTTAAAATATTTTGTACTATTTTATAATCAATGTTAACTTTTTTGTGTGTATGGCTTCATTTTTTTTTTTTTTTTTTAGTATTAGTTAAATCTCATCATGCAGCATTTCCTGGGATATATATATTATACTACTTAGTTTATGCATTCTCATAGAGTTCTCTAACAAGGACACTTTTTTTTTCTTCTGTTCAGGTAAGTGTTCTCAATAAACTGAAAAGTAGTTTATTTTAATAATTCACTTAGCATATATTCTGACACATTATAAATTCATGAGACAGCCACGTGAATGTCATAAGTTTTTTTTACATGATTTTTATTGTAATCTGCTGTATTTATGATACCATTGAACTAATAACCTGAGCTATGCAGTACTGAAAGGTTAGAACTCCCTTGAAGTATGTCCTTGGTTGAGGTGTTTTTGAGACTAATGGATAGAACAGCATAATATTTAAGTATTGTGAGCCATTTATTCACTGGAAAAAAATACATTTCAAGGTTAAATTTTATACTGAAGAGTTTTAGTTTTTTAAAGATGACTAAGAATTTTATTTTTTATTTTATAAATTAATCATTATATAGGTGATAAAATGGAGAGATAAAGAAATTTAGATGTAGGTGTGTGTATATGTATGTCTATCAAATCTGTAAAATGATTGAAAGCCAATTGATGAAGACAGGTAAAGAAATACCTCAAACTCAACATAATATTGTAGAGAATCTCTAATTTTATTAAAAATAATAGTATATAATAATATATTTATATATTACATAAATTTAACTATATAATAAATACTTCAAGCTCTTATTCTTTATTATCTTTTTTCAATAAGAAAAAAAAATATATATATACATAAACTAGAAACAATTAGTAATCAGTTGATAAAACACTGATCTCAGGAAATAAACTTCTTCTTTTTTAAAATATTTTATTTGTAATTTCTTTGAGCTAGAGAGAGCACAACTGGTGGGGAGGGGCAGAGTGAGAGGGAGAAGCAGGCTCCCCACTGAGCAGAGAGCCAGTCCCAGGGCTTGATCCCAGGACTCTGATATCATGACTTGAGCCTGAGCCAAAGGCAGTTTCTTAACTGACTGAGCCACCCAGGTGCCCCATGGAAATCAATTTCTTCTAACAGTATCCCCCACCTCCTCTCTCTCAATGTGAAAACTAGGTAATTTTATATTTAGGTTACCTTCTAAAATACAACCTCCACCATGAGGTGGGTAGAGTATACCACTCTTAGTCTTGGGGTAGTAAGTTTGAGCCCTATGTTGGGTGTAGAGATTATTTAAAAATAAAATATTTAAAATAAAACCTCCACCATTTAGCCAGAGGATGTTCAGTATTTTTAACAAAGTTTCTTTCACTTCTCCAGACGATTCTATACGAAAACCATTCTCTTGTTCCAATCTCAGAATCTATCAGTATATTCAACAAACTTGTAAAATGTTTAAGTTTTCTTATTATTCAATAGTTTGTGTTGAGGTCACTCAAAGTAAATTTGTAAACATTAAAGGACATTAAGGCCCTTGACCCAAGGCTTAGAAATTTCCAGAATTCTCTAGTGGCAAGATTGAAGAAAAATATATAACATTTATGGAGAAGCACCATGCAGCAGCCTTATTTATACATCATAATAAACCTAAAAAGCAAATAATTTTTCCTGTTTTACAAATGAAAAACTAGCTGTATTTTGGAGTTTCCAATTTTCTCTGATTGATTGTTTAAAGTTGTTTTAGGTTGGTTGCAGTATTTTCTCAAAATAAGTCCTCAGCAGAAATAAGAAGGTCATTGCCATGTTAGCTGTCTTTCAGCTGCACATTATGATATTTAAATTAACTCTTGCAAGGAAGTTCAATGAGTAGTATCTGATGGCTTTTCCCTTCTACTTTTCTCTTTCATATAACTTAAAATGTAGCTATTTTATTCTTGAAAGAAAGGTGTTGCCACATTTTAATAAATACCCTACTATTTTTAGGGTAAGCTCTATACTTCTTATATTATCCATGTATTCATTTGGATTTATGTTCTGGTATGCTTATGATCTGTTCTTATTCCAGCCTGCAGATATCAGCCATGATTCTTAAAGTAATAATAGTTAAAAATTGGCCTCAAGTTACAATAAAATAGAAACTGCAAAACTCTATGCCCTTGATCTTTAGGAAAAGTTAAAAAGCTTTGAGAATAAATCTGAATGCCAGTACCAAAAGGATGTCATTTTGATAAAAAATTTACACCAGTGTGCTTCATCTAGTATTAAGGTAATTCTGATTTCCCCTTTAAATATAATGTTTCTAATTATCAGTAATTGAAACTAATTTTGGTAAACAGCTCTTATTAAATAAGACAAATGCTGCATGAGAAATAGCATGACCTTTTCATTATTGCTTTGTCTGGACATTTCTCTAGAGATACTTATTCATTTCCAAAGCTTTCTATGTCTTCAAAGAGCTCAATAAGCTTGTTCTTGGTGCGACTCCAAACTTGTACATTCAAAAGGAGGACTTAAAATTTACCACAGACAGCAAGACATTGTAGTGTGAGTTAAATATCAAAACAGAATTTTGATTGTGGAAAGCTAAATCATACACATTTGAGCAGAACATCCTAAAGACTTCGATGCAGGCTGGTTGGGTCTGAGGACCCAGAGGGAGGGTCCCATAGGAGCAGCCAAGAGGGCCCTTGGCTTCGGGCAGCGTAGAAATCAAACACAAGCTGAGAGGAAGTGAGAGCAGAATTTATTAAAGACATAGAGTGAGTAGGTATGGACAGAGCGTTCGGGAGACTCAGAAAGGAAAGGAGAGTGAGTCTTGTGGTTGCTTGGGCCCTGGAGTTTTTATTGAGGATGGGGTCTGGTGCTTATGTCTTCTTAGTAATCCAGGAAAAAAGACAAGTGCTTAGATGTTCTCCATAAGTCACTTACGCCCTGGAGCCAGGGGTCTTGATGAGTTGGTCTTGGAAAACCTTCACAGCACCCGATCCAGTCACTCCTTAGATGTTACCTATTGTGCTGGAAGTCTCCCTTCCCCACTGCCTCTTAGCAGACAGTCTCTGCTTTGCTATCCTACCTGCTGCTCCCTTGCAATGTATTCAATACACTTTTATCACCACCCACACCACCAGCTTCCACCCAGTCTGGGTCACACCCACATTTGGGAGCCCCTCTCCAATTGGGAGAGACACCACATATAGATGTATATACCTATATGTAGCTATATATATTAAAGGAGCTTCTTTTATTTAAGATGAGGATTGTATGGTTAACTTTAAAATAGAGTTTGCTTCTTTTAATGATATAATCTTCCATGCATAGAAATAGTGTGGCTTTAATTAGAAAATTTTTGCACAGCTTCATTACTCAGAAAACTAAGTGACATGAGGGACCTATCCAGTAACATAGCACTAAATAACAGACAACTGCAACAAAGTGAACACCTTTAAAATAATCAATATTTTTTTTAACAGAACAACAATGACAAGAAAAAAAGACTGTCAAAAGCCCTTCTCTAGAGAAATAAAAATCTACCTAATAGCATCCCACCATTTTTCTGAGAAATTTAATACTGCCAATAGTAAAGTAAGTAGTATTTTCTTTCGGCCAGAAGCCCAGAAAAATGGATTCCACAAGGGCGCCTGGGTGGCTCAGTCGTTAAGCGGCTGCCTTCGGCTCAGGTCATGATCCCAGAGTCCTGGGATCGCATCCCACATTGGGCTCCCTGCTCAGCAGGAAGCCTGCTTCTCCCTCTCCCACTCCCCCTGCTTGTGTTCCTGCTCTCACTGTCTCTGTCTCTGTCTCTGTCTCTGTCAAATAAATAAATAAAATCTTAAAAAAAAATAAATGGATTCCACAAAATAGATTCAGGTCATTTTTATTTTTAATGCCTCCACCTATGCAGCTTTTATATCAGTATTCTGGTTGATTTTTCAAGTTTTCATATGGCTTTTCCTTTTTGAGATTAAAGAATTTGTGAAGCCTGAAATAGATGCAGTTCATTAGCACTGAATTTGATTTGTTACCTACGCTTATATCTGAGAGATAAGAGATCCAAAACACTATATAGCAATACTTTGGCTTTTGTTTTAGAGAGCACAGTTGAAGTAGCAGTCCTACCCACACATGCAAATAGCCATGGTTTATTTTCCATGTTTCTGACGTTCACACCTAATTTTATAATTAAATTTTTAAATTAACCTTATTTTTAAGAGACTCAGTTTTACATAGCATTTGTTTTATATACTTTTAATTGAAGGCTATATGTTCTTTTGTAATTGAACTAAGATGAGTTCACTCCTTACTGAGTCACAGGTAGAAACTACGCCAGGTGGAATTGTCACACAAAGTAGACTTTATTTGCTGCAAATGAGAAGATCATGGGGAATAAGTTCCAAAGCTGTGACTCTCCAAGCAAGGGTGAATGGGTTCCTTTTATTTAGGATTAGGATGAATATTTAGATAGGGGAACTATGTCATCAAATGTAGAGGTGTGTGTAAGGTTGCACATGGGCCTCAAGGAGATATGCCCATACATACATGGTATGTTATGTAAATGAAGCTTGTGCTCCTCCTTGGGTGTAGATTTTAGTATTATAATGAAGTAAAGGTAATTGTCAGTCATTGAAGAGGTCACTCCATGGTCTATCTGCTCAGGTGTGAGTCCAGGATTTAGCTTTAATTGGTCTAAGTGGTCTGGGCCACCACGATTCTTCCTCCAGGCAGTCATTATTGCTTGAAGGGTAGCTTTGGCTTCCATCACTGGGATATTATGCCCATGGGGTCTTTTGCCCAAGTTAAGAGATAAAGTGGAAGAAGAGCTTAAGGAAAAATGTGGGACAAATGTTGGTGAGTACAAGCAGGAAGGCAGTAAAAGTCAGGTCTTGGAGTCCAACTGATAACACTTTTTTTTAATTTAGAAAATAAATATTTAAAACAACAAAAAAATGAAATTTCATTTCATCCAATTAAATTTCACTTTCCTCCCAGAGATATGATTTAGGTGATATGTGTTCTTGTAGACCTTTTCCTGTGTGTTTCCATGAGTAAACAAAATGCTTTTTATTTTCATAAATGTCATCCTGCTATACATACTATTGTTACTCTGCCCCTTTTTAAATGGTAATAACATTAATTACACAGTGTTTTAACGTCATAGAAAAAGTGAAAGTACATGGTATTGAAGTTAAGACATTCTGATATTTTATTTTTTAAAGATTTTTTTTATTTATTTGAAAGAGAGAGACAGAGAGCATGAATGAGAGGGGCACAGAGAATCTCAAGCAGACTTCACACTGAGCATGGAGCCAGACATGAGGCTGGAGACCACAACCCTGAGATCATGACCAGAGCCGAAACCAAGAGTCTGATGCTTAACCCACTGTGCTACCCGGGCACCCCAAGACATTTGGATATTTCAAAATGCAGTAAAAGCAAGGCCAATGGGAAAGGATTCTGGAGATTCAGAGCTCAGGGCCCTGCCCTGGAGGCTGGCTCTGGATGATGGCCCCAGGCAGAAAGGGATACTACCTATCCTTAGAAGAATAGTAGTTCTTGTGATGGAGATCAGAGATCAGAGAAAGAAGAGGAAACCCATACCTTTTTCTTAAATTTATTCAGTGAAGACTCTCTTTATATACGGCATATTGATTTGAAAGCCTTTTTTACAAGGTGGTAGGCACTGGATTCTTTGTTTTTGCTGATTTTGCTTACTTTTCTGTTAATGCCAAAAAATGTTGGGGAAGCAGTCTCTACAAATAAGCACAGGATGATAAAATTGACTCTTCTTTCTTCTCAGTCCTCTTTTCTCCCATTTAAGAACATTGTTCCATAATTTCTACAAGATTCACTTGAGTTGATAGCTAGTCCTGGGTAAGAATACAAGTATTCATTCATATAATTAAATGAATAAATTTAATTCAAACCATTTAAATTCAAACCATTTCTGATGGAGTAATTCACTCTATTTTACACATAGTTTTTTTTTTATTAAATTATCATCACAAATTATGTTACAATGACTTAAAGACGAGAAGTAGAAAGGATTAAATATGCTGAAGAAGACACTAGCTACCTCTACAGGTCTGAGGTTTAATCAAGGCAAAAAATTAAGCAATTGCTCCTGTGGGGCGCTCCAATTGGATGGGGGACCACCAAATGTAGGGCATCCCAGTTGGGTGGGGGCTGGCGGTGTGGGTGGTGAAAGAAGTCACCCAAGTAAGAACAGCAAGAGATAGAATTTATTGAGTACATTGCAAGGGAGTAGTAAGCAGGACAGCAAAAGAGAGACTGTCTGTGACGAGGTGGTGGTGAGGGGCCACAGAGTGAGGGTGTATGGGGATGTATGGCATTTTCCCTTTTTCAGTAATCTTAGGAACTGTGCTTGGTTGTAACTGATCAGTTAGGGCCTATGGCTATTTCGAGGTAGGTCGCTTAATGAGCCTGTTTGCATTCAGCTTGGTAGTCACTGTGGGCTCTTTTGCCTTGATAAATTTCCATTGCTGAAGCCTGTTGCCCAAAAGCAGCCTCTACACTATATATCTGAAGAAAGAATATACATGTATGTCTCGCTATTTCTATAATTGCATCTAAATCTGTGTTTCTTTCTTTACATGCCCTAAAGAGGAAAGACCACTGAAGGCATATGTTTAAAGTCAGTTTTAGCTTAATATATCAGGAAGTTACTAAAGGTCTCATATCTCTTAAAATACCTACTCTTATCTACTGGACAAAATCAAATGTTTTTTTTTTTTTGTCCTTTAGGTCTACATTTAGTGAAATATTCTTTATATATATAATATATATATATACACATATGTGTGTGTGTGTGTATATATTATATATGTACATATATAATATACACATATATACACATATATATAATATTTATATATATAAATTATATACACATATATAATTTTTTAAGGCCAATTTTCATCACATACTTTTTAGGGTAAACAGTTGCAGATATTATCTTAAAGGTTAAAGCAGAAAGATGAATCCAATGTCCAGAGAAGTATAAGAAGCAATGTCATGAAGGTATGAAAATAAAAAAGATGAGGATATTGGAGGCCCCAAAGCACATCTTACAGCTTTGATGAGGATTTATTTTATTATAAATTTTTAATCTTGCTCTAAATATTTAAAATTATCTTTGTGAATGAAGAGAAGTTCAACATCAGTATAGATAATTATGATGGTCAATTTTGCAATCTTTTACAATGGTGTTGTATATGTGTGTATATATATGCTTTTCTCTTTCTCAGAAGAGTGATGAGGAACTTTTGCAAGAAACATTTCTATTTTAATCAAAAAATGAAATTTAGGCAATTTAACCCAAGTTGAAGTGAGCAATAATTTAAATTGTATATCCTCCTGACGTTGGCCTCTTCCTCTCTGAATGGTTTGTCCTCCATACTCAGTCTGTAGGCCCCTCCCCCGGTAATATGTAACAGAATACATCTGTTAGCACTTCTTTTTTTCCCTTAAGATGGTACTTTCAAAACAACACTCTTAGCATTTCTTAAACTTACACTAGTGAGTCTAATATAAAATGAAGAAGATTTCATCTTAATGTGTAAGCATTTAATGCAACTTTTTTTTTTTTTTTTTTTTTTGCCTCAGAGCATTAAATACCAATTTATTTGGGTTCCTCAATGTATATCTTCTCCAAACTTCTGAATCATATTCAACTGTCTGCTCAACAGAAGGGATCTTTCCCTTCCCTGATTTGCTCCATTACCTTGGGGCAATTAGCTCCTGCCTTGGCAAAGATGACACTGTTATGGCAGTGGAGAAAGTCCTGCAGCTGCCCCTCAAAGATCATCTTGCCCGTCAACACCAGTGCCCTGGCTCCCTAGCAAGATGCTCTAGCAACAGGGGACTTTTACTCCCGCGCTGGCTGCTGGACGGCAGCTCTGAATCAGCTAAACTGTCTCTCCCCAGTACCAGCTCCCATATAGGTACACCACACCTAAATTAGGACTTTATTCCTTTCATCTCCCCTTGCCTGGAACCATAGTATGGGGAATCTAACATTGGCTTAGAGTATATTATTTTGAAACTGCTTAAAAGCATAAAGTTGGGTAAAAATCAAAATGGCTGCGCTAATGCTTCTGCAAAGATCAATTTTAAAGTAACATTTTTCCTCTCTTCCGCAATCCTCCCCTCCTCCCTCGTAGCCTTCTGTTTTAGGAGCCTGGTACCACCCTGACAACAAGGCTGGCAGCACAAACACAATTCCTGTCAAAACCGGCTAGATCCTGTATTTCCCCATAAACCATGCCAGCCCCTTCCTCCAGGTGGGCTTTCAGTTTTTTGAGGGCGATAGCTTTTGCCGGGAAAAACAATAAGCTGTTGCTCCTTTTTATCCAACACTTTGTCTTTGTGTTATATTTTGGCTCTGAAACATGGAGGTTGGTTTTCGACAACAATTTCTTTATTAGTTAATAAGAGACATTATCCTATATAATTTTGGCTTGTGACATTGCCGCGGATCTGTGTTTAAATAAATTGTGGCAAAGACAAATTCAGTCTCTGAGCAGAATTTGCCTCCCAAATAGTACACATATGAAGTGAACAATACCCTCTCTTTATTAAAACTTGCTTTTTAAGAAAGAAGAGTTTATAAGGAATTATCTTCTGAGTGCAGAAGAAAAATTTGCCTCCCATAACCATAACCAAAATGAGCATTATTGAAGGCAAATGCCATTACTCAGTGTAATGAAGATAAGGCTGACAACTTACAGGACAAATTGTATGAAAAAGTTAAATCATTTATGGCATTTTCTATTGCAGCTGAAGAGCTCAGATATATATAGCACCATCCAATTAGTTCTATCATTTGGTGGTGTCAATGAAAATTTTGATGTGAAAGAGAAGCACTTAAACATGGTGTCCATGACAATCACAACTTAGTTCTGTGTTGAATCGTGTCTTAATGATTTTAATATAAACTGGTCAAAATTAGTACATACGATGACTGAGAGTGTTCCCAAAATGGTCAAAGCTAATGTTATCAAATTTAAACTGCAGTGGCAACATTTTTCAAGGCAAGAACTGAAGTCATTCTTTGCATGTGTGACCCAGAGTTACTCTGTTAGAAAATTAAAATGGAGCACACACTGGTTGTAATAATTAATCTATGAACTTTGTGTCCTTCTCTGGCCAGATCCACAGCAGTTCAATCCTTTGGTTGATGAATTGGATGAACAATAGCACTCTGTACATTGACATTAAGATGCTTAGATGTGGCATTTCTGGAAAGAATTGAAATTTTAAGAAAATCAGTTCATTTAAATAGTTAACAATGAATATTGGATCAAGATGAACTTTGTGACTGCCCTACAACCCAATACAACTAACCAAAATTCTTCTATTTTTCTCTCCATTCAAGAGTAATCACAAAAATATATTTTTTAATATTTTCTTTTCTAGATAAATTTCATCATTTTATAATTACATTTCTTATATTGAAATCACTCTCATCAAATCAAAATATCATGATCAAATTAAATTACAAAATAAGGCTAAAACTTACCCTTCCTTTTTTCACCCCCCCCCAAAAAAACCTTAAAACTAAAATTCTTCAGGCTGCCTTTCTCAATATTAAAAGTTTACATAAAAAGATACAGATGTAAAGTTACTGAATTACTATTCAAATACCACACTGAAAGCTAAATATAATAATGACGCAGCAATAACAGAATTCTATCAGTAGGTACATGAGTTTTTCTAAAATTAATTTAAAAATAAAAATAATTACAATGATTTTATCAGTGTTTGGAATTACCATATTTCTAAACAGCTGCCTCTTAAAAAAAATAAGTGACTGAAACGATTTCATATGTTTAAAGGATTAAAGAGTGGTACTATAGGCCAGATGTTCTTATTGTTATTTGTATGTGCTGTGATAATTTTACTTAATTATCACAGCCCTGTGAAGTACATGGTATTATTTCCATTATATCTATAAGGGTACAAAGCACATAGTAAGTAAGTCTATACCTCACAGGGAATAAGAGGTAGTGGTGAAATCTGAATCTACACAATCTGCTTCTAGGACAAAAGTTCTTAGCTACTAGGCTATTGCTGCATTACCAAAAATATAAATTAGGAATGGATCCAAATGAAAGTAAAAATGAATTACAAAAAAAAAAAAAATTCATTTCTGTCAAAACAACAAGATACCACCATGTACCTATCAGAATGGTTAAATGTCAAAACACGGAAAACATCAAATATTGTATTGGTAAGGATATGGGGCAACAGGAACTTTCATTCGTAGCTGTGGGAATGCAAAATGTTACAATCCCCTTGCAAGGCATTTTGGCAGTTTCTTTCAAAGCTAAACATAGGCTTACTATACAATCCAGCAAATCCATCCTAGTTATTTACCCAAATGCATCCAAAACACAAAAGCCTACACATGGATATTTGTAGCAGTTTATTCACAATTGTCAAAAATTGGAAGTAGCAAGATGCCCTTCACTAGGTGAATGGATATACTGTGATCATCCATTCGGTGGACTATTATTAGGCAATAAAAAGAAATGAGTTACTAAGTCACGAAAACATGGAGAAGTTTTAAATACATATTGCTGTGTAAAAGGAGCTGATCTCAAAAGCATATATAAATGTATACTTTCAATATGATGTTCTGGAAAAGGCAAAACTATGGAGGCAGTAAAAAGATCAGTGGTTGCTTCCGGTTTGGTGGGAGGGGGGAAAGAAAGATGAATAGGTAGAACACAAGGGATCTTTAGGATGGTGAAATGATCTGTATAATATTGTAATGGTAGACACATGGCATTATGCATTTGTCAAATCCTGTAGAGCTATACAACACAGAATGAACCCTAAGAGAAACCGTGGAACATATTTAACAATAATGTAAAGATAATGGTTTAACAATTGTAACAAATCTACTACACTAATGCAAGATGTTACTAATAGGCGAATGGGTGTGTGTAGCAGAGGTGTTAGAGGGACCCAAGGGGAATATGGGTACTCTCTGTATTTTCTATTCAGTTTTTTGGTAAACCTACAACTGCAGTTAAAAAAAAATCTATTAATAAAAAATGTATTTCTGTGGTGACTGTCAAAGATAATCTTTAATATCCCGTATTTTTTGCACAGAAATGCAATAAAAATGTACTTTGATCATATTTCTGGCAGTTGATTTTTCTTATACCTAGATCAAATGTGCTTATTTGGTAGGTTACTATAAACAGTTGAGCTTGTATTTATTCTAAAACCTTGTGATGCTCTTTTTTCATATAAAATTATAGCTCTCCCCATTGTCTCTGCACATTTATGCACTGTGTTTCCTAAGAAATGATAATTACCTTCAAACCCTGGAGCTGATTTGCTCTAAACCTCCCCTTGGCCAACACTTCCTACATCCAAGCTTGCTGGATTATGAAATGCCCACTTTCATAAATATGTAAAAGAGATAAAAATTGCTCTCACATGAGAAAGCTTGTTATTTGGATTTTATGCATCTATATTTGAAAAGAAAATGTAACATTAGTTGAATGGACACTGGAAACAAAAGTTCCAGAGGCAGATGTGTATGTGTTCTCATTGACATATCAAAATGCCGTTTAGTATAATTAAATGTTCACCTACTTTCAAAATGTACTTTTGAGTATACATAATATATTGAGTGATAAAAATATATATAAATTTATAATTAGTTAATAATATAGTCAATTTTATAATTGTTAACTTAGGTATTATTTCATTATTTCATTTCTGAATAAATATACACATACATACGTATTTATCCTAGTTTTATTTCATAAAATATAAATTTTAATTTTTGTAACTTAGGAGATACGAATTTTAATTCTACCTATGACTAGGCTTAATTATACTGTAAATTTTCTTTATCTTATATTTTTCAAATAATTTATTATAAAAATCAATACTATCTTTTAATTTCCTCCATGTTATATATAGTTATTCAAATTTTACTCCCCCCATCCCAGAGATTTCCTGACCTTTACTATAATTACAATCAGTTATACTTGTTTCTCATGGCAAAGAATGTGTGAGGATTACCTATTAAACTAGTTGACATTATTTTCTTAGTTTGCAAAGTATCCTCTCAGTTGCTGAAAACAATTTAGTATAAAAAGTAGCTTTTGAGGTTAATGTAATTTTATCCTTTCTTTCACCCATATTATAATTTAGTGGGAAGTATAGTATATCAGGCAAATCTAGTCAGACATCATGGAATATTTATCTTCATATATATTTGCATGTATGTGTGTGTGTGTATTTTGAATGCAAGAAAGTCATAATATACAAAAACGTAATTTAGAAAGAAGGAAAGAAAAAGTGCAAAATCATGTGCTTGTCATTATAATTTCCTAATGAGATTAATTCTTTTTTTTTTTTTTAAGATTTTATTTATTTATTTGAGAGAGAGAGTGAAAGCAAGAGAGATCACAGAGGGAGAGGGAAAAGCAGGCTCCCTGCTAAGCCTGCGGGGCTCGATCCCAAGACCCTGAGTTCATGACCTGAGCCGAAGTCAGACACTTAAATGACTGAGCCACCCAGGCGCCCCAGGAAATTGTTTTCTAACAAGATTTCAAAAACAATCAAAAAGTTTGCTAATTAAACAATTGCCTAAATTTGTTACACTGACACTCTATTTGAGCTTTATATATGTGAAAATCTCAACTTGCTTTCTATCTCTGATATGGTTTATGGGCAGAGTATATTAGGATCAGGTTGTAACATCATCAACCATACACTAAATCAACTCGGCCTACATATATATTTTTGAATTATTATTCTGTGGTAGTGCTGTACTATGCGGAATGATAGAAAAATGTATTTCTGGGCGCCTGGGTGGCTCAGTTGGTTAAGCGACTGCCTTCGGCTCAGGTCATGATCCTGGAGTCCCGGAATCGAGTCCCGCATTGGGCTCCCTGCTCGGCAGGGGGTCTGCTTCTCCCTCTGCCCCTCCCCCCTCTCATGTGCTCTCTCTCTCTCATTCTCTCTGTCTCAAATAAATAAATAAAAAAAAAAAAAGAAAAAAAAGAAAAATGTATTTCTGGTCTTCATTCTCGAAGTGTAAATAAGAGATCCAGGCATGTGAAACGATGACTAGGTGCTAAACGAGAGGTTAAAAGCATTGTCACATAGCTTCATAGTCAATTTCATCAAAACAAGTCCAAACAAGTAATTCATTATCTGTTTTCCTATGATAATTACAGCCGCAAAGTCCCTTTACAGCAGCTCCTAGATTAGTGTGTGATTGAATAATTGGGAGGGGCATGTACTCCGCAAAATAGTTTTGAGCCTCCTGGAATTCTCATGATAGTATATTTCTTGTAGCCAACCCTATGTAGAAACATACTAGAAAAGGAATTCTGGAAGATGTAGGTTAGCCAAGTCAAGTTGGTTCAACAAAAAAAACCCGATATTCCACACTTTGGTAATTTGGCATTCATACATATATCCTCATATATTTAATCTCCAAGTGAAGATAATCCAGTCATAATTCTGGATAACATCATACAACTACTCCATGTACAATTTAAAACACCACAACATTTTCCCCATAAAGATACAAAAACCTCTTTTAATGTACTGTAACTTTAATACCGAGATATAAAGTTAACTATTATTAATAACACTTCTCATATTAGATAATAAGGGGATACCAGAGAGAACATAGGAAAAAATATAAACAAAGGAAACATAGGAACATAGGAAAAAAATATAAATGCATAGATAGATAGATGATAGATAGATAGATGATAGATAAATGATAGAGATAGATACAGATATCTAGATCGATCTAGATCTAAATCAAGATAAAAGGGTGCCTGGGTGGCTCAGACAGTTAAGCATCTGCCTTCGGCGCAGGTCATGATCCCAGAGTCCTGGGATCGAGTCCTGCATCGGGCTCCCTGTTCAGCAGGAGTCTGCTTCTCCCTTTGCCTGCCACTCCCCCTGCTTGTGCTCTCTCTCTGACAAATAAATAAAATCTTTAAAAAAATAATAAATCAAGATAAAGACAGGTAGATATACAAACACATTCATACCAAAATAAGAAAGAACAAATCATAAATATTACAGTCCTCATTCTACACCTGTTCACTTGGGCACAAGTGTTATTTATAGCTATCTTCTTCAATTACCCATTTCATATATCCTTTGTCTTCAGCAAGTACCTCAGTTGGCTATGGTTCTCTACCTGATGAAGTGACCCAAACCTTGACTTCTGAAGTATCTGGACCATTAACAATCATGCCTTAATTATGTTTTTATAGTTTCCCTTCATTTTAATCACAGGACAAAGCAGAAATTAGAGACATCTTAAGGGATTTCCTGTATTCCAGACTAATCTTACTTATCTCACATGTGTAGTAGAAACCCTATTTTCTCTTGGTAATAATTATCAACCACACTAACCAGGACAACAAACACTTTCTTTCCCTGCCTAGTCAGAGGCATGAAGAAACTAAAATGACCAGGTGGCAGTCACAATTTTCAGTTCAATCGGATTTTTTTCAACTAAGTTCTCTAACCAGTAGAGGCTAAAGTCACATGGACAAGAAGCAAAATTTTGCTAGCAGAACACCAGGAGTCATGCTAAGAAGAGCCATTCCCATTCGCAGCTCTTGATTCCTAACCTGTGAATCCTGGTGATGGGAGAAACAACATCATATACCGGATGCCCATTTAGAGAATTTACTACATTCTGGAAGATATTACTTCAGACATGCAGGGTCTTGCCTTTCCCATTCCAGCAAGCCAGATGCTTGAGGGTGGTAGGGAACATGGTAAGACTAATAAATTCCATGAGAATGAGCCCACTGTCACTTTCCATTTGCTGTGAAATGAATTCCTTGTTCAGAAACAATACTGCCTGGGCTGCCATGAAAGTGGATATGACAGTCATGATAGTTTGAGTGGAAGCATTGTGGGCAAGGAAAGCAAATACATTTCTTTTTTTTTAATTTAAATTCAATTAGCCAAGGTATAGTACATCATTAGTTTTTGATATAATGTTCAATGATTCATTAGTTGAATATAAGACCCCCAGAGTAAGTTATATTCCAGTAAAAACAAGATCTTCTCCATCCCATATAGAAAGTGCTCTTACTTAACCTGCCACAGGTAGCTGGCTGATCACCCAGCAACTGGTGCCATATGAGGACTCCAGGCCAGTCTCTATTCCTGGAATACTGGACATTTAACACCGGCTGTTGCCAGAGCAGCCTTTGTGAATGAAGTCAGAGCTAACCCCATGCCAAACTTCTATCCTTGCCACTATTGACACATTGTTCGTGAGTCACTGGGCGATGACATAAATGGTCAGGGAAGATACTGACAGGTATCCACACAACAGACCATTTTATTTGATTATTAAAATACCCTTCTGTAAACCCATTTTTTTTTTTTTTTTTGGTAATTCACATAGAACACAAATATCTTTATATCTTGTGCCCAACTAGATTTATCCACATTTTTCTGCAAGACTCTTTTCATGAATTTTCAAATTGTGTACTTTTTAAATCCCTGTCCATTCAGCCAAACCACTGACCACATCTCATAAATCGATACTGACTTGGCCATTTGGCATCTCTCCTTCCAAGCAAAAATGAACACTGTTTCACTGACGGAAATTGTAGGATTTCCCTTCCCAACTGTCTTTTAGAGATGCCCCCCAAAAGAGACTACAGTGTTACTGCTATCAACTTTTGAGAGTCTTTTCATATTGTGCAGTAGTATCTATACTGGGCTCAAGAGGGTAGAATATCGGTAAAGGGGCCATGGGCATTGAGCTACTTCTTCATGCAACTTACCTTTTCCTTCTGCACCTGCTTAAGTCCCACCATGTGTAGCACTTCCATTTGACAATGGAGTATTGTCATGTAAGCCCAACTTTATGCCTCGGTAGGTCAGAAAATTCTCCTTTGTGATGGACAGCTCAGGTTTCATGGTAGCTTTTGACCCATAATTAGGCATTTAGTCTCTACTAAAGCCCAGTAACAAGCCAGAAGCCATTGCTCCAAAGGAGACTAGTTATCCACATATGATCTCTGGGCTTTACTCCAAAACTTTAAGGGTTTGAGAAATGATTCACCTACAGGGACCTGCCAGTGCTCTAAACAATGTCTCTATCTGCCAATAATACTTCAAATACCATTAGATTTCCTGGCTCATATGGCTTAAGTGGCAGAGCAGTTTCAGCCAGTGCCCAAGGGGTTCTAGTCTGCTCTTTCTGACTGCCTGTCCGTGGATATTAAGCTCTTCAGCCCAATGACAAATATCCCTTCAATGTCAATGAATATTGTAAGATGTGAGTAGAAGCAAGATATTTCAATGTCTCAGCATTTTATTATTATTACATATTTATCTGTTTATCTAAAATGTTTTGGCATTTTATTATTATTACATATTATTATTACATATTTATCTCAAGCAAACAGGTGCTCCTAGGATGAAAAGGATCTTTTTTTTTTTTTTTTATACACAGTTTACCACCATCTTACATTTAATGCTTGGTGTATAGTAGGCACTTTAAATTTATTGAATTCATCTGGATTTAATATATATTTCTGATAATTATAATTATCCACATTCATGTACAGATTGCTCAGATGCAGTCATGTGCACACACGGGCCCAGTCGTTCACAAACAGAGTCCAGAAGGAAGAAATCACCTATTCACTCAGTCTTTCTGCATGAAGCTGTATTCGATACTCTTTCTTTTAGCTAAGCCCTGGGTAGCTGAAGATTTTTGAGATCATGCTATCTTACCAATTTCATATCTACTTATCTATACATCTGCTTTAAAATTCCTAGTCTGTCTACTTATCATAAACCACACTTAGTGAATCATACATGGATAACATTTCCTAGTTGAACTAAGGTCATTGCAAAATCACAAGGTTATACATTAGTTGTTTCTCATGAACATATTTTAGATGATTAATATAATTAGTCTGAGTAATTATGGGATTGATACATTCACAGATTGGTCTAATTAGCCTTTGAACGGACTGATGGCCCAATTGAAGAGCTAATAAATTATCTGGATGAACTCCACACACCTTTTATATTTGGCTTGATTAATAACCAAGCTTTTGGCAAAGTAACTGGGCAACAGGCTAAAACTTACCTTATCAATTTTCAATAATCACATTGCCTTAATAAATATTTATGCCTCCGGAATACTTGATTCTTTTTGTTTTAATACGTATTTTTGATGCTTATGACAATGATCAGACATTTTCACTTATTTGTGCATAGATTAGGACTATTAGAAGACTTCTGTGAGACTGTTTCCTTATCATGAGTAATTCTAGAAAACTTAGAAATACCATATAAAAATGCATGCAATTAAACAATAATTTTAGTTCTCTGTCATTTGGCATTTCTCATAGAATTTATTAGCAAACTTCTTTTGCTTTTAACGAATAATGTTGTTTCCCCCCAATTTTTATTTTTACCTAATTCTATTTATGAGTAGCACTGTAAATAAAAGTTTGTCTTAAAGTTATTTGCATATCTTTGTAAAGAAATCAAAATAATAATAATAATAGTAACTAATAGTAATGTATGTGTACAACTTCTGATATTGTTTCTTTCTTACTGAGTAAATCTATCTATGCTGTATTTACATTTGTTTAATTAAATTTTCAAAATTTTAACTATTATATATATGAAAATCTCCTTGACACTAAGTTAAGGCTATTTTCAGTGATTAAGCCGCCAATGCATAGCACTCAGCTCAGGCAGTAAATGAAAACTACTTAAGTGTAACCCTCTAATTATAATGCTGAAGCTGGTATATGATCAGAGCTCATTCACCATGCTGCGAGTAATATAGATTTTTATTCATTCCTATATTGCCTTAAACCTAACTAAATTTGTACCTATTCTTAAGATACACTCTTACAACAACTTATGTAAACTCTGTAAATTATGCATTTAATTTAGAAGCTATTGATCAACTATAAATCATGAACTGTCTTTTTAGCAGAAAGATATTTTAATTTGATGTTATAATATTGTCTCTTCAATTATAGAAGTAACTGGTGGTCGTTCAATGGTATGTTTAATAGAATTCTTATTAGTAACACAGTAACTTGCCTTCTCATATACATATTATCATCACTCAAAGCCTTAATTCTGCCTATTACACACAACTTATTTGCCATATATCTATCAATTGATCGATCGATCGATCTATCATCTATATATCATACCTGCTCAAATTTTGAGATTCTTTCTCCCTCTTTTTCCCTCCCCCACTGCTCCTACCCTTGCATTCTCTCTCTCTTTCTCTCAAGTAAATAAATAAAATCTTAAAAAAGAAAAGAATGTCTTTTATTAAGGTGAGGAAGTTTCCTTCTGTATTAGTTTTCTAGAGCTGCTATTACAAAGTAGAACAAACGGGGTGGCTAAAACAACAGAAATTTATTCTCTGTCAGTTCTGAAGCCTGAAAGTCAAAACTCAAGGTGTCCGTAGGGTTAGTTTTCTCTAGAAGCCCTGAGTGAAAAATCATCTCATGGCTCTTTCCTACTTTCTGGTGGTTATTAGCAATTCTTGGTGTTTCTTGGCTTGTTCATGCATCTCTATAATCTCTGCCTTCATCTTCATATTACGTTGTCCTCTGTGTGTGTGCTGTCTCTGTATGTCCTCTCCTCTTCTTATAAAGACACTGCTATTTGGATTTGGATCAACTATGACTTCATCTTAACTAATTACATCAACAAAGACCCTATTTCCAAATATGGACACATTCTGATATTGCAACTGCTACTCTATTTGTTATCTCATATACGTATATGCTTATTGTGGACATTTTATATAAATGAAATCATACAATATATGGCCTTTTTTAACTGGCTTCTTTTACTTAGCATAATATCATCAACATGTATCTATGTTGTGGAAGATAACCGTACTTCATTTTATTTTTTACTGAATAATATTCCATTATATGGATATAATACATTTTACTTACCCATTTTTCAGTTGATGGGAACTTGTCTTGTTTCTGCTTTTTGGCTAATTATGAATACTGCTCTGGACATTTGTTACAAACTTTGGGTGGAAATGTTTTGAATGATCTTAAGTATATGTCTAGAAGTAAGATTGCTGAGTTATATGATAACTCCCTGCTTAATTTTTGTTGGACTGCAAAACAATGTGGCTACACAATCTTCTCCAGCAGTGTGTAAGGGTTCCACTCCTCTCCAACAGTTTATATTTTTAATATTATCATCTACTTTTTTGACTGAAGCAATCCTCAATAGTGTGAAGAGTATCTCATTGTAGTACTGATTTGTGTTCCCCCTATGACTAATTTTGAGCATACTTTCACATGGTTATTGGCCATTTGTATATATTTTTGAAGAAAGTATTTTTCAAATCTTTTGCCCAATATTTAATTAAGTTGTCTTTTCATTATTGAATTGTAAAAATCTTTATATGTCTTAGGTACTAGGCCATTACCTGATATATAATTTATATATATTTTCTCCCACTCTCTGGGTAGTCTTTCACTTTCTTGATAGTGTTCTTTGACAAATATATTTTTTAATTTGATGTAATCAAATTTATGTACTTTTTCCTTTTTTTGCTTTTGTGTCATACTTAAGAATCCATTGCCTAATCATTGCTCATGAAAATGTATGCTATGTTTTCTTTTAAGAGTTTAGAATTTTTTACTCTTACATTTATTATACCTACACCACATTTTGAGTTACTATGTAGATGGTGTGAGATAGGGACCCAACTTCACTTTTCATGTGAATATGTAATTGTTCTAGCACTATTTGTTGAAAATACATCTCTGTAATCCATGTGAACTCTGGGAATTATCCAGTTTATATCATCACCCATCATCTTTCCTAACCTCATGAAGTTTCATCATACTCATATGCCACTTAGCATTCTGTGAAGACTCAGTACAGTTGATCTGTAGAATGCTCATGCTCTTTTCCTATGTAGAACTAGGTTAACTCTACCTTGCAAATTAAGCCACAGCATTCCTGAATTTTAATCTCTACTTTCTTAGCTCAGTGATATTACTGTGGTCTATTTGGGATCCCTGCCTCTGCGGTCCATAATATAACTCTAGGCAATTTTATTTCTCACATCACTGATTCCTACCTTTTGGGATCACAATCCTGTGCTTTCATTTATCCAGTGTTTACGTTTGGTTTTTTGTTTGCTTTTGTTTGAGTTTTTTCCTCTGTTCTCTAATTGTTTATGTTGAAAGTTAAGTCTGGAAATTTTACTCTATCATGGTCAGAAGCAGACATCTATTTTATGATGTGGTAGAATGCTCTTTAGCCTCCATGTATTTGAGTTCTTTCCAACTTCTTCTTGTGATTGAGTTCCAGTTTCAAAGCATTGTGGTCCAAAAATATGCAGGGAATGATTCCAATCTTTTGGTACTGGTTGAGACCTGATTTGTGACCCAATATGTAATCTATTCTGGAGAATGTTCCATGTACACTTTAGAAGAATGTGTATTCTGTTGCTTTAGGATAGAATGTTCTGAATATATCTGTGAAGTCCATCTGGTCCAGTGTGTCATTTAAAGCCCTTGTTTCCTTGTTGATCTTCTGCTTAGATGATCTGTCCATTTCAATGAGGGGGGGGGTGTTAAAGTCCCCTACTAATATTGTATTATTATCAATGTGTTTCTTTAATTTTATTATTAACTGGCTTATATAATTGGCTGCTCCTGTGTTAGGGGCATAAATATTTACAATTGTTAGATCTTTCTTATTGGATATACCCTTTAATTATGATATAGTGTCCTTCCTCATCTCTTATTACTGTTTTTGATTTAAAATCTAATTTATCTGATATAAAGATTACCACCCCAGCTTTCTTTTGATGTCCATTAACATGGTAAATGGTTTTCCACCCCCTCACTTTAAATCTGGAGGTGTCTTTGAGTCTAAAATGAGTCTCTTACAGAAGTATATTGATGAGTCTTGCTTTTTTTATCCTATCAGATACCCTGTGTCTTTTGATTGGGCCATTTAGCCCATTTACATTCTGAGTAATTATTGAAAGATATGAATTTAGTGCCATTGTATTACCTGTAAAGTCCCTGTTTCTGCATATTGTCTCTGTTTCTTTCTGGTCTATATTACTTTTGGGGTCTCTCTTAACTTATAGGATGCTTTTTAATATTTCTTGTAGGGCTGGTTTGGTGATCACAAATTCTTTTAGTTTCTGTTTGTCTTGGAAGATTTTTATCTCTCCATTTTGAATGACATCCTTGCTGGATAAAATATTCTCGGCTGCATATTTTTTCTCATGTAGCACCCTGAATATATATCATGCCAGTCTTTCTGGCCTGCCAGGTCTCTGTGGATGGGTCTGCTGACAGTTTAATGTTTCTACCCTTGTAGGTTATGGTTATGTCCCGAGCTCCTTTTAGGATTTTCTCTTTGTCTCTGAGATTTACAAATTTCACTATTATATGTTGGGATGTTGACCTATTTTTATTGAATTTGAGGGGCTTTCTCTGTGCCCCCTGGACTTGGATGTCTGTTTCTTTCTCCAGATTAGGGAAGTCCTCTGCTATAATTTGTTCCAATATACCTTCTGCCTCTCTCTCTCTTTCCTCTTCTTCTGGGATCCCAATTATTCTAATATTGTTTTGCTTTACGGTGTCACTTATCTCTCAGTTTCTCCCCTCATGATCCAGTAGTTGTTTGTCTCTCTTTGTCTCAGCTTCTTTATTTTCCACCATTTTGCCTTCTATATCACTAATTTTCTCTCCTGCCTCATTTATCCTAGCAGTTAGAGCTTCCATTTTTTATTGCATCTCACTAATAGCCTTTTTATTTTTAACTTGAATAGATTTTAGTTCTTTTGTTTCTCCAGAAAGGGATTCTCTAGTGTCTTCTATGCTTTTTTTCAAGCCCAGCTAGTATCTTTATAATTGTTATTCTGAGCTCTAATTCCGACATCTTACTTATGTCCAGACTGATTAGGTCCCTGGCAGTCAGTACTGCCTCTTGTTCTCTTTTTTGAGGTAAGTTTTTCCATCTTATCATTCTTACAAAAAGTGGTCACTTTTCTATTTGTAGAGTTGCAGCTATTCTTTTTAGATCTCCAGTTGAGTTCGCAGGTGTTCAGAATGATTTGACAGCCATCTAGCTGAATTCCTGGGACCAGATGAAGCTAAGGTCTCCCACTCCTTGGCTATCTTCTCATTTAACTTTGACTTTTGATCTTTAATAATAAGTATGTTGTCAGAAGTTCAAAAAATATGTTCTTCATTTTATTTTGAATTGTGTATGATTTTAATGAAGAAATTGGTAAAAACTCTAAGTGAGATATAGAAGAAATGTTAGAATCAGACTGCCTGAGTGTGAAGCCCTACTCTACCATTTACTACTTCTGTGACCTAAGAAAATTTAGTTACATTTTTTGTACCTTATCTGCATAATGTGGGATGTAATATCTACTTCATATGGTTATTGTGAAGTGTAAAATGTGTGTGTGTGTGTGTTAAGAGTTGGTACAATCTAATAGCTGTAAAAGTACTTACTATTCCTGTACACAGAGAAAATATAAAGGGGAGAAAATACAGAATTAAAGTTTCAATGTAGGAAACATGAAAAAGTAACTTTTGAAGTATAATTCAAAAGTATGAATCCATTTTTATGATCAAAAATAACGTCATTTATGCATCCCAGTAAGTAACAATTCTGTTCATCCCTCAATTTCTGAACCAATTGAAATAAGACCAAAATATCACTAAGTAGAAGAACAAAATATTACTTCTATCACTCTATAAAGCTGGTTAGGGTATATATATATATATATATATATATATATATATTTTAAAGATTTATTTATTTATTTGAGAGAGAGGATGAGTGCATGTGGGGGAGGAGCAGAAGGAGAGGGAGAGAATCTCAAGCAGACTCCCTGCTGAGAGCAGAGCCCTACATGAGGACTAGATCCCATGACCCTGACATCATGATCTGAGCTGAAATCAAAAGTAGTACACTTAACTGAGCCACCCCAGTGCCCCTAGAATATATTTTGATGTGAGAGTTCAAATAAGCTAGAGGAATTCTGTACCTATGTAGATCTTATAAAAGATGGAGAGAACGAGGGAGACCAAGAGCCCTGAGTTCAGTAATATTGATGTTAGTTCCACCCACTTGAGAAATATATAAGCCATTCTAATTCTCTGAGAAAGAGTAAGGAATGGGGCAAAGAGCAGAATATTTTGACACAAGATATCTCATTTTCATAGAAAGAAACATAATAAATGGGAATAATATAAAAATATTTTTTAAAACAAATAATAGGCTCATAATTGCCACTAGTACTGCTTCCCATCTAGGATCATTTTTGCTCTTTTGCTTTTGTTATTTTTACCCCTTCCATCCTTTTTGTCCTTATGGGCTTATGCATTTAAAAAATTTCATTATGTTCTGAACACATTTAGGTTTGGGGATAAGTAGGACTGAATTCATGTATTTAATCTGCCATTTTTAAGTGGAAGTCTTACTTAACATTCCTTAATGTGATATGTATAAAACTTGTGACTAAACCTTTAATTGAGAGCATTTTTATACTGTAGAAAATAACCACTCTATGGTTAAAACTTTTCTTTTTAAAATCACATAGCCCAACCAAAATAAAACAGATTATTATATACTGCTCACTAAATTGGCTATACATCACTATCCTACCTAATTTGCCTAACAAAGTTAAAAGTTGTTATTCAGGAGACTTTATGGCTAACATTAGTTTATGATGGTGAGGTAGCAGAATATATAATTTGTTTTGCATAAGCCAAGAATTGTTGTAAGTAATGAAGAATTATGTTAATAGCAAAGTCAGCATAACTGACACTGTAGTTGAAGAGTAAAGGAATTTATGTACCATCAAGCTATCATTTTGATAAAGTGAATTATCCCCCTAGAGACATTTAAATGCCTTAGTAAACTAGTGCATAGAAGCAGCTATTATGTACTCTGGTTTTTATCAAATTATGTTTTCTCAAAACAGGTATCTGATGGGAGTATCCAATTGCAGGGTACAGCAAATGCAGGAACAATTAGGTTAAAAAATTTTATAGCAAAGTTACTTAAATTTGAATATAAGTTTTAACTGCTAATGTAGGAATTTTACATTTATTTACAATTTTTAATGTAAAAATTATATCAATTTACTTATACATTTTTGAATAAGTCTCAATCATGAAATCTAATTTGCTGTGAGATTTTGTAAACACAAACAAATGTGCTCCTTGTTTGTCTTAACTCTAAGATAAGTTACTTGGGCTGAATAGTACTTAACTAATATTAAGCAAATAGATCAAAATTCATGAACAACTGAATACAATTATCAAATGAACACTAATGATTGCTAAAAGCTTACATAGTGTCTTTCCCAAGAATATTTGTTTCCCATATTATTTGAATCTCCAATGGTTTCTTTACAAGCCAAAGTAAGAGAGTCAACAATCATGTGGCTCCTGTTGGGCATTATGTATAAATAAATTTATTTTTATATTACTTACTTACTGTAACTATACCCAATAAGAAAAAAGAAACAAAATGTGTAACAGAAGTAGTTCAAAGTAGAGGATAAAAATGATGCAGTATACATATTAGTGTATACAAGATTATACTAACAATATTATTGAGGAAGTTATCATATACAAACCTAAAAAATACAAAGCTCTGTAATCTAAATTATCAAATTAGCATGGATAAAAATGTTATTACTCCTACATAAAAATTGTCAGTGGTTCCTGAAAATTATAAAGATGAAGTTAATATGACATAGAATGACCCTTGTGATACAGTCTTTGGTTACTTATTGATTTTTAATAACCACCCAATCCTCACTGGATTCTCAAGAAAATTGAACTTCCTTCTAATAATTGAAAAGTGTGTGCTCTTTCTCACCTTCAAGCAATGTTGACACTCAGCCCAAACAACTGGGGCAATATGACAGTTATTTTTAGCTTTGATGTTGCCCTTTTCTCTGAACCCAGAAAGTACAAAACACATGTTGGGTTCGTGTATGAGAAAAACCTGGGGACAGAAAATTTGTCTTTCACATGGATTTTGCTCCTGCTTGGTAAGTACCCTAAATTACTCTTTATAAATCTGGGGACCTGAGATTAGCTCTGCGTGCAGCCAGTATTTCCACTTTTATCAGTGAACAAAAGGAGAAAAAAATTTTAAACATTACTAAACACATCATAAGGCCATAGTTCCTCATGAGGCACATGATTTAAAAATAGTAAACAGAGGGATAAAGAAACAAAATCTCTTATTGAAAACGAACTCTCAATAAAAATTTTTAAAAAATAAATGGAATGCTAAAATTGCCAATGAAGTTAACAGCTAAAAATTTAATGTGTGCCTGATAAAATTAGCTTTTAAAGAATAATATTTTAGGGGTGCCTGGGTGACTCAGCCCATTAAGCGTCTACCTTCAGCTCAGGTCCTGATCCCAGGGTCCTGGGATTGAGTCCCATGTCAGGCTCCCTGCTCCACAGGGAGCCTGCCTCTCCCTCTGCCTCTACCCTCCTCTTTCTCTCATTCTCCCTCTCATGAATAAGTAAATAAAATCTTTAAAAAAACAAAAGGATAATATTTTAAAGACTTGATATATGTGGGGAAAAAGATGTTCAAAATTATAACTGAGAGCATTACTTACATTTAAAAAATCAACAAATTATGAAGCAAAATAAGGTAAAGTTGAATACTGATAGAAATTCAAAAAGAACTCTTACCTAGAAATTTTGGAAGTAAAAAACATAGTCATCGAAGGAAAATAAACACAGACCTGAAAAACGGGAAGTGAATTAATGAGAGATGATATTACACTACTTATAAATCCTTTGGTATGAAAATAAAACATCAAGGATATGTTACACACAATATTATCAAGAGTGAACCTCTCTGGAAAGTAAAATTATATATTATGCTAGAGCAAAGATCTAGATTCAATGCTAGTGGTTATTTTGTAGTTCTTAAAATTATTGGTAGATGTTCATTTTCTGACTACTTTTCATAATTCATTTATATAAATATATTATCTTAAAGTTAACAAAAATATAATGAAAAGAAAGAAATCCTAGATAAGTTTTGTTAACCAATTACTTATTTTATAGCAATTATTAACCATAGATGAAGCTTATTAAAAATGTCAGGTTAGTTCTCCATAACTTCTGAATTCAAAACCTGGGAAAAAGGATTGGGGATTGAAAAAACATAAAACATCAAATTTTTTTTTATAATTTTAAAATTATATTTTTTTATAATTTTAAAAAGCTAAGAAGCTATACTAATGTCAGGGAAAAACTGTGTTCACGCAAAAAACAATAGGGTCCGTGGAAAAATGACAATATCATGACAGCGTCAGTTTTCCTTACAATAATCACTATAAGAAACATAATCTCAATCAGTACAAAAGAAGAAGTACAAGGGAGGAATCATTTGTTTTACAAGCTATAAAGACATTTTAGTAGTATGGTAATCAATATAGGATATTATGAAGAGAACATTAAAGGCAAATAAAAAGAACAGAAAGCAGCTAATAAAAGCATGGAAACATAACTTATGATAGATAACATGCATTAATCAAGAGAAATATAGTATTAATATAAGCTTCTAGAAAAATTAGACTTCTAATGAATACACGATGCAATAAAACTTTCGAGGAAAAAATCATAAAAAATCAAAATATTCATTTTACATTTTTTGGAAGATAATTGGTAATATACTTATGATCTGTATATAAGGAAGAATTTACTAGGAAAGACAGAAAACTGAAAGATATAAAAGACAATTAATCAATGGCTATATAAATAATAAAATATTGTCACAAAAAAGAAATTATAGAAAAAATACTTTTACTTGGAAAGACTCCCAAAAATATTTCAATGTATATCACCAACAAATATTAGTTCCAAAGATATATATTAAATATTTATACATACATAAGAAAAAAAGACCAATGATACAATTGATAAAATCTTTGGGTTGGCAGAAATTCACAGAATACCTAAATAGTCAGAAAACAAACCAAAGGATAATTAATCTCATTGACATCAGGAAAATTCAAATTAAAAGTGCTATATGATACCATTATACACCAATAAAATTGATTTAAAATAAAAAGTCTGACAGTACTAATTTTCTATGAAGATGTAAAGTAAAGGGAACTCTAATACACTGCTGGCATATAAATAGAAAAAATTTTAGAGTACTTTGGATTACATTTTGTCAATATCTGGTAAAGTTGGAATGCCTTTATTCATGACCCCAAAATTCAATTTCTATGTATACACCTTAGAATTACTCTTATCCAAAGACATAAGTACAAGAATATTCAAAGAAGCAACTTTTAGGGGAAAACAAATAATTTGAAAATGTATATCATCATTTCATCATTACAGTGAATAGCTAACCAAATATGCATTAAATGGAACATTACAGAGTGCTTGTTTCTCTCTGGTTCCCCATCACCTTCTTTTTTCTTCCAAAATGGCAGTGATACTCGGTCTATGTATCCACAGGACAATATCAGAAGAAATGAATATTGGTGTATAAATGAAGATGAATAAATGAAGATGTCCCTGGGCATTCAGTTCTCTTTATTTTTTCTCTCTAAATCACCATGAATAAAATGCATCTCCAGTTGTTATTAATGGAATTGCTCTGTAGGATGACAGAACATGCAAGTAATTAAAAACAATCTTATGGCAGTTCTAAGAAGCAATGTAAGATAGCAGCAGAACTGCTTTCAAGGTTAACCAAAATTCACAGATGTTTAAATGAGAATTTAGGAGTGCCAGAATTTCATTCTGTTCAATGATCACTATACTATATTCAGTGCAGACCATTAAGTCTGGGGATAAGATAGAGAAACATGCATGAATTCCAAATGACAACAATTAAATCAAATAACATAGAAATAGTTCCATCAATATGCCTGTTTATAGACACAGATGGCCATAGTCTAAGTGAATCCAAATTTATTTTAAATCTTAAAACATGTCACATGTTCCTACAGAACTATTCTGATTCATGGGACTCCTGTATCATATACAGTATTCATTTTATATTTACAGAGTTTAACAGAAGGGGAAAAAAAACAAAAGAATATGAGCTTCTAGTTTAAAACAAACTCACAAAAAAACAAAACAAAACAAAACAAAAAACCACCTTAGCTGTAAAGTTAAAATGTCTGCAATAAGGTTCAACCACAACCATATGAATCACACTGGGTAGTTCTCCACTTAATGCCACCAAATGTAAGCTCAAAGTGGAACTTCTGACTACACACAAGCTCTTAGATTATATTCTTTGCACTGACAACTTTCAGCACTTTAATATTCATTTTCCAATTTATACTCAACATAAACTCTTAAGAATATATATGCACATATCTATATATCATAGAAAGTATTCAGGTCATTGTCAATATCAACTATAATATAAAAACTCTAACTGAAAAAAGTCTTTTTATATCGTCAGATTATCTAAATTTTACTCTGAACAGTGTAATTTTGAGAATTAGGGTCTTAATCCTATGCTACTTGAAAGAAAAAGTATTATGAAAAGAGATGTAACTTAACTAAATTTACTTTCCAATGAAATGTCAGTTTCAAAGTTTTAGCAAAAAAATAAAAGAGGTCTTATGGGTTCCACTAAATAATGGGGATGTGTTTTAAACTAGCCACTTATTTTTATATAAACTAAAAGTGAGACAAGTTAGAAATTTGCCTGTAACTGTTTCCTCATCCACAATTTCAGACAACAGGACTGATATGCCCAGGAATGGCATGACATCTGAGATTCTATCTAAAAATAAAAATAATAAAATATTATCTAAAACAGAATCATAAAGTGGCCTAATTTATTAAAGCATATATTTACTTAAGATAAATAAATATCAAACAGGTATAAAAACAAGTACCTAATCAAAAGGAAAGTTAAAAGTATGGAAAAAATAATTTAAATAATAAATAGAATGCTGGCACCAATAGGAGATTGGACACAGATGAAAAAAATACATTTTTAACTTGAAAAATAGAAAAACTCCATCAAAGTAGAAAGAGATAGATATAAGATAGGAAAGATAAAAGAAAACTTTATAGATAAAAAATATAGTTGTAGAAGTGTCAAACTGGGACTGTAGGAGCTCTAGTAGAAAAGTCAAGATAGAGTAATTGGAATATTTACCCAGAATTAGAAAGAGATGAAAAACTACACATCAAAAAGGCACATAGAGTTGTAATGAGCACTGGGTGTTCTACGCAAATAATGAATCATAGAACACTACATCAAAAACTAATGATGTGGGGTGCCTGGGTGGCTCAGTCGTTGGGCGTCTGCCTTAGGCTCAGGTCATGATCCTGGGATTTAGCCCCACACCGGGCTCCCTACTTAGCGGGAAGCTTGCTTCTCCCTCTCCCACTCCCCCTGCTTGTGTTCTCTCTCTCACTGTGTCTTTCTCTGTCAAATAAATAAATAAAAATCTTAAAAGAAAAAAAAAACAACTAATGATGTACTGTATGGTGACTAACATAACATAATAAAAAAAATTAAAAATAAATAAATAAATAAATAAATAGCGCATAGAGTTCCAAAATGGAGACAAAATGGGAAAATAGAAAAATTTTAAAAAGAAAAGAAAAATGAAAATACAGAATAAAATTTAAGCAAATAAAAATTTTGTAAATGTTAAAACTTCCAAGAAGAAAGGAGATCATCAATAAAGAAATGAGAATTGGGCAGATATCTAGCCTCTTAATAGCAATATTGGATATGGGAACATAATATTTTTAATGTATTTAAGAAAATAACCTTGGACTTAGAATTTTATCAACTGGATTGTCTTTAAATATGAGGGGATATTTCATATATTTTTTTTTCTCAGATATGGCCTTGCTCAGAAGAGTTATCACATAAATATCCACATTTAAATATGTATTTGAAGGAATAATGAGAATAAAATTATACAACTATGAATTGTGTAGGATATATGAGAAGTAATGTGGTCAAGTATTTAACATTTTGTTTTCTAGAAAAGTTAATCAAGGAGAAAAAGAGAATATGAAAATAGAAAATATATGGTACACATGGTTCCAGGAAATAAACCCTTTACAGATGGGAATCTGGAATTGCTTATCTGATTTGGTTAGATTCAATGAGATTAATGATTTTAATTTAATGGAACTGGGTTACTGGAAGTCGATGGCCTGCAGTGGCAAATAGCTACTTAAAGTATCACCTGAAGTCTTCTCGAATGATGATACAGCTTTAGGAGAACAATAACTATTGCAACAGATCTTGATGAAACTGTGGACAAGAAGGATTGCTGGGTCAGATGACTCCTTACTAACTTACAGATAATATAGTGAAGAAAATGAAAAATTCAGCACAGGGCAGAAAAACCACAGACTTCTATGAATGCTCTGAAAGAATCTTATGTTTTCGAAATGCAGAAAATAGTATCTGAAATCAAGACTTTGAATTTTATCATGCAAGTTGCAAAATTATAATGTAATTCAAAATGTCCTTTATTTATAGTATCAATTGGGAAAGAGTAGTGTCCTGAGAATTACAGCAGTAACTCAAATTGGTAGATTTCAATTAATCTTAGTACATGAGTATATTCACTCTTGCATCCCTTTTCTCACCTTTGGGGAGATTAGATGAATTTTCAAGAGTCTCTAATGCCTTCAGCTGAGGCAGGCTTTTGCAAGAGGATGATGATTCTTTTGGAAATATTAACTCTCATTGCCCCCAGACTGAGAGCTACAACACAATTCCAATGGAAACCAAAGTATTGAATAAAAAACCTGACCCAGGAAGAGATATTATACATACTGAAAGAATTTTGATATTTTCTCAAGGCTGAGCTTATAAACTAGATACACTATATGGAATCCATGGATTGATGTGGCCTCCTTCCAAAGGTTAGACAGCCCTAGGCAGTTGGTATTTCTAATTTTGAAGGACTGGGTAGATACAGGAGGAGAAGTTGAGTTGGCAAGGAGACAGGATTGTAGGCTCTGCACAATTTATTGTGCCATGATAGAAGGTTTTTTGACACTATTTTTCTTAGAATATTTTGGAAAATGATATGGCATCTCCAGTGCAATGAAAACTGTGCTTTTTATTGTTTTGAAGAATGTGGAGGCTTTTTAGTCTGATAAGATTGCAATTACTGCCCAGAAATATGCAAGCATCTATCCTCCTCCTCAACTCCCTGTGTATCCCAGTGTCTGAACCACAAGGTATCCTTTCTTACGTCTCCTCAGTTACTCATTTATTCTGATCACAGAATAAAGGGGAGGAGGTTGTATGTGTGTATGGTGTGTGCACACGTGTGTAAGAGTTGGAAAACACCTTGGAATTTTAACAACATCTATTTTTTCCTATTCATGCCAACTCCTTTAGACCTTAACAGATCCTTCAACTTCTAGGAATGCCCTCTTCCAGAACTCCCCCTTATATTGCTCCCTTCCATGACTGTGTTGAGAAAGGTTTACTCATGTTTCAAGATAAAACCATTCTTACTTTCTACAAGATATTTTCTCTTCCTCCTTTAGTTTGGGTTACATTTTTAGGTCTCAGTAACACTTGGACATTAAATTTGTCACCATTCCACTCAAGTTTATATATGTAATCCTGCCTTCCATCTACCTCTGCTCTGGCTCCTTCTTTTATATTTTGAGTTTTCTTTGGGAAAAGAATGGTTGTTTCTTTTCAGGACAGCTATGGGATCTAACACAGTTGGCATTAGATATAGTCACTGCAATTTTTCTATTTGGTTTTCCATTTTATAAATATATGAATAAAAACATGATTAAAATAATGAATAAATTATCTACCATCTAAATAGAAAATAAACCCTATTAAGGACTATGACTTCTCTTTAATTTTTCCTTAATCTTCCATTATTTAGGAGAAAAAATCATTATTTTATGATTTTATCATGAAACTAATCCTCAAAAAGAATAAAATATTAAGCCCCCATATTTTAAAGTCATATCATGTACAGCTACTGAGAACATTTTAATGTTGAAAATGTATTCCATCTGCCATTGGAAGGTTGATATATAGTGATATAACTATTTTTACTGACTATGAGAAATATATAACTGTTAAATATGTGGTAACCTGAAAACTTAAAGTGTTTGTGTGGTCCCAAAAATTATTTTTTTGTTTTTTTGGACAGTGGAAAATGTATCCAATATTTATTGAAGCATTTTTTTTCTACATCTTTAGTTAACCTAGTCTTATCCCTTTTAACTCTACAGTGTTTTTTATCATGGTGACTAAATAGTATATAAACTGATTTTTTCTGGGGCATAGAGCCAAGTAAATATATAGATCACATTAAAGTTTTTTTTTTTTTTTTTTAATTAAAAGGAAAGATAAAAAGCACATCTGGTAAGCAATGGTAGCCAAAGGGAAGAAACTAGAGAATAATACGATAAAACAGTAAAAATACCACCTGCTTATGTTTTCTGCCTCTTTTTCTAGGAGTAGTTCCGTAGTATATTAAAGAACTTGGCACAACCATCTATTTTATGTATGTTAGGCAGCTGTTCTGCCCTGGACATCTTCAAATGTGTTAGTCAAATACAGTCATTAAAATTTCTATTTATACAATTATCTTGGTACATAGAAATCTAGTCAATGCCATATAAGCAGTAATATGCAAATACCTTCAATCTGCTTGAAAATTTTGAATCTATATATTATTAAGATACCTAAATAGATATGTGACTTTTACAGTTATCAAATATTTATGACTACTTATTATGATATTGTTAAAATGTATCCCTTATAAAATCACAGGTGAGTGTAGCCATTTGCGTGAGGTTAGATTTCAGAAACCATTTCCTCAAAGTCTTAAAAGCTGCTAATGTGAGGCATTAACTATTTTTCTTACTGAGAAAAAAATAATTTGTCTAGTTTCATATGGAGTATATTATGTCTGTAACAACTATCTCTGGGCTCATGAATCATGAAAGGTAAAAACAGGAGAACATATGGTGGCTTTGCATATTTTCTCCAGAGAGCTCATTCTAAAGTTTTTCAGAATTTGTCTTAAATTTGACAGAATTACTCAACCAGTTTTCATAAACGGGTTTCTTTTTAGATATTGGAGAGGAAAACTGCAAAGGTAAATTTTGGTTATATTAATGTATATATATCAACAAATACTTGTTTAACACTTTATAGTTTGCCAAGAAATCAACATATATTATCCCAGTCTTTAATACAACCATCTGATTAGGTTAAGAATCTATTTATTTTCAAGATTAGTAAACACAATTTTAGCTCTAGGCATTGACTTAGGCTTAGATTACATGAAAACTGATCTGTCCCTAATAAGTCATGGACAAGTCACAATTTTTCTTAATGGGCTTACAATATCTCAGAAATGCAAGATGAGAGAATCAACAATCATATTGCAATAAACAGTAGATGTATGACACTATTAACAATAGATATTGGGCTCTTATTATGTTCCTGGAACTAACCCAAGCATATTGTCATCACTATCTCATTCAGACATCATAATGCATTTATGAAGTAGGTTCAATTATGGCTTCCATTACACAGTTAAAAATTGAGAAATTAAAGTATTTTCCCATTAATAATAATAGAAGTTAAGGATACGGTCCAGTCCCACAATAGGACAACAGAACCCAAAAATCCATGAAAAGGCACACTCGGTTTAGTGACATTACTGTTCGTGCCAGGGAGGACAATGTGGAGGGTAGATGTGATGATAATATTAAGAGTTAAGCACAAGCTGATTCTTGAAGTGTAACCACGAATTCCATGTGGATGAGGTGAGAAAGATACTGCAAACAAATAACTCATACAAAGAAATGGTCTTGTTTTGTTTTGTTTTTTTAAGATTTCATTTATTTATTTGACAGAGAGAGACATAGCAAGAGAGGGAACACAAGCAGGGGGAGTGGGAGAGGGAGAAGCAGGCTTCCCGCTGAGCAGGGAGCCTGATGCGGGGCTCGATCCCAGGACCCTGGGATCATGACCCGAGCTGAAGGCAGAGGCTTAACGACTGAGCCACCCAGGCGCCCCTATACTTACTTTTGTAAAAAGATGTTGATATGTAGCTAACAATATCTTTCAGTGACATAATATTTACAATGAGCTCTGTCATAAAAAATATCAAAGACAGAGTTTCAACCCTTATATGCAATATAGTTATAAGGAAATAGAGAAAAAGTAAGCAGTGAATGGTATGGATATGTCTTTAATTGTAACAGCAAGTCATAGATGCAAAGACCAGTAAGGCAGCTAAAATTGCAAAACAAAACAAAACAAAACAAAACGTAGAAGACATTGTATTCAAGTTGAAGTAGAAGGATATTACATTTTAAATAAATACAGACGTCAACAAACTTTTTGTTTATAGAACCCTACAGTAACTTGTTTTGGTTTTGTGGACCATACAGACTCAGACACACTACTAACCTCAGCTTTTGTAGCACAAATGCAGCCTTAAATGATATGTAAACATATGTAAACAAATGTACAAGTGTGTGTTACAGTAAAACTTTATTTTAAAAAGAAACAGGTGGCCAGATTCAGTCTGCAGGCTATAGTTTTCAAACTCCCAAAATAGAGTATTATGAGACTTAGATTCTAAGTTTTTCTATTTATTAAAGGTTTCCTTTTATTAAATCTACTTCACCCCCAAACTCTTTGAATCTATGGACCTATTTAGTTTAAGAAAAGTATTTTCATTCCAACAACTATTTCCCAATTTAGAATGCTTTTTCCCATATATTAAACTGATGATATCTCAAGATTTGATAGCAAACTTAACATTTCTACCACATTTCCTCTTCAAGTTAGCCAGGAAAATAAATGAAAGAAAATTCAGTTTTTGTGCTTTTTTGTGTAAGCCATTGCTATTTACTAAATGGGTAGTAACTGCATACACAAATCTGTTGGCAGAAAATCAAAGATGAATTTCTAAATGAATACTCTTGTGTATTTTGCCAACATGAAATTTCCCCTTAAATTCAAATATGTTTTTTTTTTTCCACTATACTGGTGAATTTGAATATATGTTTTTTTTCCCTTACACTTCCTTTTTCTTCCCTTTTCCTTTTCCTTTCCTTGCTTTGACTTTCTTTTCTTTCTTTTCTTCTCTCTTTACCTTCTCTCCTTCTGGCATCCTTGAAATTAACTGTATGTGATCTATAACAGAGCTTGTCACCGGACAGAGCAGCAAAATATCTTTCTTCCCTGTAACAAGTTAATTAGGAATTAACAAATTTCAACTCTTCTATCACCAAATCAGCCAAAGGTATTATTAAGGATGAACAGTGAAGATAAGTGGATGTTTTATAAGAATGTATGCCAAATCGAAAGCACTGATAAGGAAACCAAGACTTAAAGTTTGTTTCCTTATAGTTAATAGTCTCTTATGTTTTCACTTCTAATCACACTCTTTCAATGATATATCACAAACATCCTAAGAACCCTTTAATAGATGTGGATATGGATTTCTATTTGAAAATGGCCATACTCGTAGCTGAAGAAAATGTTTCAGTTTATCAAGAAATTCATACAAAAAATTTAGTTTTCTGCTTAGATGTGTTAATTATAAAAATGCATAATGTTATTGGAGACAAACATATTGGTAACAAAAGTATGTATTTATTCAATTACCAAGCCTTTGAAAAGACAACAGAAATAATCTTCAAACCAAACAAAAGTAAATTACATTTTGAAAATTAATTTGTGAAACAGGATCTCTTGGCATCAAACTCACGTAAACTATAACTACTTTGGAGAAGTCTTCTTTGCATTTATTAGAATTTTATTTTCCTTCATGTATGGGTGACATAAAGATAATTCAAATATTTAAATACTTGTTAAACTATACATAAATAAAGCATTGAAAATGTGCTAAGCTATAAAGAATATTACTTGCAAAAATCTTGTTCAGTTATATTTAATATTTGATAAATTAATTCAATAGTAACTATAAATATAAACACTTTAATTTTTAACCTTAAGAAAGACTTTATTTTATTTAGTCAGTATGTATCAACTTAGTATTTCCTATTACTTGGCAAGATCCACAATACAAATGTGACTTGTAGTATTTTTTACAGTATTTATTAGGAGTCAAGAGAAAGCAAGAGAAAACCCTGAGGGCCAAGTCCCCCCTGCCCTTACCATTCCCCAACATATTTTTTTCAGAACAGGAGTTGAGGCTGAGTCATGGGGACAAGAACGCCAATACTGAGGAAGTTTACAACTACAGGACTCACAGGGCAAAGTGAAGTACAGCACACCATGAGAGGAAAAATGAGCTTTTGTGCAACTGATAAGAGCAAGTACCAGGTAAAGCTGACTGTTCAATGCCTGAAACCCACTAACAAGTGGAAACTTGCCTAACAAGTTGTCAAACAACGAGTAAAACATACATAAATAGAAATAATGACTTTTAACTTATTCCAAAATATTCCTTTAGCAAACAGGGATTAGATTACAGACAAAACAGGAAAACAAAAATTTTCAAAGAATGTTTCTGCATTAACACAACCCTTTCCCAGGTGTTGCTTCTGCACACTCACGTACACAAATCCTGCCAAAACATAACCTGTTGCAACCTTACATTAAGGAGCTAGTCATTTTTGTTAGTAATGAAGTCATCACAAAATCAGATTTAATTGTAGCTTTAGTCAATAACTGACAATATAATATTGAGACTTGACTATAGAGAATCTAACAATTCTTAGCAGATTTTTCAACTACAAAAATATTTTTGTGTAATTTGTATTTCTTCTTTGAAAATATATTTATTGTCCATATCAGCTCAGGTAACAAGGTGACATACAATTAACTGCAAAGAAATTTGCAAATCACTTTATATCTGAACCAACAAAAGTTTCTCGACATCACCCATGCAAGTTAAGTATTAATATTCATTCTTTAAAGCAGAAAAACAGAGATAGAGCACAAATGGCTTATTATGCTTGGGATTTGGTCTTAGATTTTTTTATTAGGAAAAAAAATATTCTTTTTACCAAATAAAATACACATTTTATTTTCCTTCTATGAACAAGTAAATGTTTCTTTTTGTGCCTTTGCATAAATCTGGCCTTTTGTGCACTCCCATATTTTCTCAGTCTCTTTTCTCCATAATTCTGCATTCTAGCCTTTACCTTCCAATGAATCCTCTAACACAGAAACAAATTTTCTTTGTAATTAAAATGGTTTTTATTGTAACTGCTTTTATAGTTTTTATATGTGATCTATTTATTGTCACTCTAAATAGTTCACAGTTACAGAAAATATCAACTCTAAGTATATGAATTAGAATCATCAAAATTTAAAAATAAAGATTTTATTTATTGATTTATTTATTTGAGAGAGAGAGAGTGTGTGTGCAAGGAGGGGGAGGAGCAGAGGGAGAGGGAGAAGCAGAATCCTTGCTAAGCACTAAGCCATTAGCATGGGGCTCAATCTCAGGACCCTGAGATCATGACCTGAGCAGAAATCAGGACTTGGACACAACCGGCTGAGTCACCCAGGTACCCCTCTCATCTCCTTCTCTTCATTTCTAGAAGAAACAACTTCTTTAAAGGGCTTCATTGGCTCTACAAAAATCTTAAACAAAAATTAAAATTAAAATCTTAAAAAAATTTCAAATTTTTTTTTTTAAGATTTTATTTATTTATTTATTTGAGAGAGAGCACTGTGGAGGGGAAGGGAGGGAAAAAGAGGGGAGGGACAGCGGGAGACAGAGAAGCAGGCTGTCCCCTGAGCAGGGAGCCCAATGCAGGGCTCCACCCCAGGACCCCAGGATCATGACCTGAGCCAAAGGCAGACGCTTAACCAACTGACCCACCCAGGTGCCCCTCAAATTGGTTTTTACAAAGAAAATATACATATCTTTGTGTACACACAAACCCCCGTTAAAATAAAGCTACCCCTATAACCTAAGTTTTATCAAATACTGCTACACTAATGAGAAGCACTCACATCTAAGGGCATAAGGGCAAAGATGACAAAGAGCCTGAGATTGAAGGAAAAAAACTCAATATTTACATGGAAAGACCTGGTCTCTATAAAAAATGCTCAAAATAGTGAGTCTTTGTGTTTAAACAATTCAGTGTTACTTTACATTCTAAAGGGCTTAATATAAATATAAAGGTAAAAAGAATGATTTCATTGTCTATGATACGTTCTTCATTTTTCTCCATTTTATCATTACTTGTAGACAACTTTGGTATTTTGCTCATGCAGAAGTATTTATTTTCATAAAGCCAACTGTGTCCTTTCTCTTCTACATTTTTCTGGACTTTAAATCCTACCTAGATCACATTTAAATTGGCTACTTCAGTCTAAAGTAATGCATGAATTCACCCATATTTTCTTCTAATATTTATATGGCTTTGTATATAGCTCTCTGATCACTTGGAAATTTTTTTTCTGGTTTATGTAGTGAGATATGGATGCAATTTCCTTTCTTTCCTTTCTTCCTTTCTTTCTTTCTCTTTCTTTCAAATGGCCACTCAGTTTTCTCGTTGTGATTTTTAAAATGCTAACATTTACCCCACTGAAAGGAGATGCTGTTTTTATCATACACATTCCCATTTGTATCTGGGTGTAGTTCTGGACATTCTCATCCACTCATGTTGTCTGCCTATTCATGTGCTAGGGATCTTCTCATATCATTCACCTCTAGACTCCCCAGAGAAGGGAAAGCTACTCAATTTGGGTGATGCTTACAGAATTTCTTTCTCAGGCTGGGCCTCTCTCAGTAAACCCACAGATATTTGAGATTCATGAGACTCTTCACCTTTTCAGAACATTTCCACTTCTTGCAAAGACAGCTTACCACTCCTCATCTGGCAGTACTCATAAGCACTAGGATTTTCTGTCTCCTAATGTCACTGAAAATATACTCCTGGGAGTTTGTTTCTTATTCTATTTTTTCCCTCAAGGGTTTTTAGGAAATTGTGAAGGTTTCCCAAGCTTGAATATTTGAAAGGGCTCACTAGATTCTGCATAAACACATAAGGCTTTGGTTTAAAGCAGAGTATGCAGTGCAGCGAGAGTGAGTACAGGCAAGAATTGCAAGATGCAGGTGCCAGCTCGCCTGGGTGCTTATTCACTTAAGCCAGTGCTTGTCTCTAGATGGAACCATGAAGGTCTTCACAAGGGATCTTGGCTTGAGAGATCTTAAGGTAGAAATTTTCAGGGTTTTTATTTTCTTATTGTTGTTAATGCCTTTCTGGTGATATATCCATGCCAGGCTAACTGGTTAAGCCAGTGAAAACAGTCAGTGAGCCAACTGACCCCAGGTGGCCAGGAGAATTTTGGACTTTAAACAGCACATCACAATCTCTCTGCTCCTATCTTGATCAAGAGTCAAACAGGCTTCTGCAGATATAAAGACAGAGTTTGCTGGGTCTGGAGTACATCAACTATATTCTCCAGGGAAGAGGGAAAACTCAGAATGAGACTGTTATGGTATTCCTAGTGAAACTTGAACCTAATGTGTGCATTTTCAATTTTTATATAGTTAATTTATCCTCCAAAGCAGCTGTGCTAATTACACTTCCAGCAGCAAAGGGCAAGTGCCTCTATCTCCACTTCCAAAACATCACTGTTTGTTACTAACCTTTAATTTCTTTTGCCTATATGATAGGTTAAAAATTATAGCTCATGTAGCTTTAATTTACATAAATCTTATTATAAATGAGAATAGTTTTTTTTTCATGTTTAACTTCCACTTGGGCTCTTTCAGTTTTCCTCCTCATAGAAATTAATGATTTTCAAGTGTATTGCAACTATTTTTCTAATTTGTCATTGTCTTTATTTTATTACAGAGACTTTTACTTGTATCATGCAAACATTTAATTTTATTTTTAAATAATCATTAATTCATTTATTAAAGCAACTAGTTCTCTCTCTTTCACTTTCTCTCACTCATCTGAAGATGTATGTCAAGAGGGGTTAATGAATATTTTAGGATAATGGCACAACTTCTTTCTGAGAAACAATATATGAGTCAGAACTATCCTGGTGCATTCATAAAATGAGCTATTTTATAAAGCACATGTTGTAATTTATATATCAAACCAAAAGCTCAGAACATTTTGGAAGTGATAATCATGGTGCATCAATGATTTATTCATTTGAAAAGATTAGATTTATGGTGTACCTATTCATCTGATAATGAACTTGTAGATGTTTGCAGAGAAAAGGGGTCATAATAAATGTTAGAGGACATTGAACGAATCTGTGATTAAAATAAATTTGTAAATGTCTTATTATTGATCTCAAGAGTGGAGAATTAACTGAGTTTTAATATAGATTCAATTTGCCAAGTAGATTGGTATTTTCTTTGACCAAACAACATATTGGTTTTCTAAAAGTTTTCCTATAGTTAATTCAACAAAAGTTGTAAAAAGTTGATGAATTTTTAAAATAATTAATTTGGGCAAATTAAGTAAAAATAATAAAGCCAATTGGAGAATATTACTCTTTAAATGTATAGTTCCTAAACATTCCAAGTAAATCTTTCTGACCATAAATAACACCAGCTATTGTTATGGGCTATATCTTTGTGTCTCTCTAAAACTCATATGTTGAAACCCTAACCTCTCGGGGGATGATATTAGGAGGTGGAGCCTTTGGGAGGGACCTAGGTCATGAGGTGGAGTCTGCATGTGAGATTAGAATTTTTATGAGCAGAGGAAGAGAGCTAGCCATTTCTCTCTTTCTGCCATGTGAGGATACAATGAGGAAACGGTCCTGCATAAACCAGCAGGAGGGCATTCACCAGACCCTGAACATGCTGGCACCCTAATCTTGAATTTCCAGCCTCCAGAACCGTGAGAAATAAATATCTGTTGTCTAAGCCACCTTGTTATTTTGTTACAGCAGTCCAAACTAAGACAGTTATCATTATGGATTTTGAGAGTAGGATTTCTTTCTTTGGTTAATTATTTTTAATAGACAATGGGTCACAGATCTTCCAAAGAAAAATTGCATTAGCCAGAGTTAAATAATAGGCAAAGAAGGAGTCTTTCAACACTATTGCAATAAGGGTCATGACTATTGCCAAGGAGAGAGAGATTGAACTCAACTGCACAGAAAAAAAGATAGAGGATTTTTAAACACTGAGGTGGACTAATGAAAAAGTATTGCAGGACCGGAATTCTGAAGGGTGTCCATCTGTGCTTGTTCGTTGGCACTTATGGAAGTTAGGCTCCTACCCTCCCACAGAGACTGGGACACAGGGGTCCTATCTTTCTTGATGATGACATTTCAGAGGGACAGCTTCCAGATCCTTGAGAAAGACATTCCTGGCTGTAAAGACTTACATCTCAAAAGGACAGAGAAAGAATTTACAATTGCAAGTTTTCTAAAGTAAATAAGGAGATCAAGAAGAAACCTACTTGAATTTTAGTCCTTGTTCTTGCTCATAAATACTTGAAAGGCAAAACTAAACAAACAAACAAAAATCTGTTGAAGTAATAGAAATGTAGCACTGATCATTTACCTTATGGATTATTCATCAGGAACATCTGCATTAATGAGGTAACAAAAGCAATTCTTAAGCATTCCCCATAATACCTCCCTATTAATACATGGTTTATAATTATACCTTTTTATGAGTAATAAGTGAAATAATAACCACAAATCATATCTTCTGGATGTTTTTATAAATTATAATTATATTATATATTATAATGACTATTCTTATAATGGTAATAGCAGGAGGGGCTGGAAATAACATGAGGCATGCCAGCCATCCTCTATTGGCTTGAGATCCCACCCACATACCAGAGATAATTATGCCCTGAACACATAGAGATGACTGCTTATTTGTTATGTTCAACCATATTGGCTTGGGTAAAGTTAAAGTAAGATTATTAAAATATAATGATATATGCTATGTGGTATTAGGATGATAACTAAATTCACTAGTGAGTACTTGACATCACTTATTTCTCACTGAAAAATTTTTCTGTGTAATACAATTTGCTAGGTATGAGAGTGTAATCTAAAAGGTCTTGGTCTCAGTTTTAAGTCTAAAAGTGATTAATTACTCTGTGACACTGTATAAATTACTTAATGCTTCTATGCATGAGTATTTTATATGTAAGATTGAATTAATCATATCCCCTACTTCCATAAATGTTCTGAGTATTAAATGAGATTTTATATAAAGGCTAATTATGGTTCCAGTGCATATTAGGTTCTCAGTGTATGAGAGCTAGCTAGCTGTTGTAACAACATTGACAAGAGCAGCAACAGTAGTAGTAGTAGTAACAATACTCAACAATACCTTAACCATATTTCTGGCACTATGCTTTGATTTTGTGATTAAACGGCTAATTCTTTGATTATATTGTTTCCAATATGTTGCCTTCATACATATTAGGGTTGGTAGAGGTCTTTAAATTGTTTATGATATCTGAAACATTCCATGGATAATCTTGAGTAATTTTAATAAGGATTTATATTTCCCTTCTTGACTGACAAGTGATATGCTCTTTCTCAGGAAGTTTGTGAGTTCATTCTCTACCCTTTTTATAAGAAGTAAAACCAGAGATAATCTTTATGAGAAGCTGACTATCTACATAAAATGCTTCACTCTTGGATAACATTTCATTCTTTTGGGGGGTTATGGTCGACTACAGTAATTTTAGAAGTATTCAATATGGTGGAAGGAAATGAGGATGCATGAAGAACAGACCCAGGTCATTAAAAAAAAAAAAAATTCCTTGTGACTTTCCTAAGTAGAAATAGGACTGTCCTAAGTAGAAATTCACCAAATAACTTTATAGGATTAATGGTAAAATTGCATTCATCTTACAAGATGAAGGAAATCAATGTAGAGTAAATGTTAGTAGCCAACCCAGTGTTGTCAATTAATAGGCTAAAAGGACAGCCAGTTGATTCTTGTAATTAACTCTCTGGCTAACTTACTGTATAGATACAGTAGTAATTTTTAGTTAAAAACAGAACATATATAAATGTGGAGCTATATCTTAATAAAAAAAGGCCATTTGTTAAAGAATTTAAATTGAACAGAACAGCATAAAACTGCATGACCAAAACCTAACAAGTATCACTTGATATATTGTTTAACAACCAGAAGTCCTAACCAATAAAAGAGAGGTAAAATCAGCTGAGAAAATAGCCTGACCTATAGATTCTAAGTTCTATTTGCATCAAAAAAAAAAAAAAACCCAAAATCAACTAGTAATAAATTTAATTAAAGAAACTAAAGAACTATACACTGAAAACTATAAGGCACTGATGAAAGAAATTGAAGAACACACAAATAAGTGAAAAGATATTCCATGCTCATGGATTGGAAGAATTAATATTGTTAAAATGTCTATACCCACAGTGATCTATAGATTCGCTGTACACACCCACTATAACTCATATTTTAATTTTTCACAAATTTACATTTAATTTTTTAAAAAATACAATGGTTGTACCATTGGCAAAAAATTACTTAACAGGAAGAAAATTTCTATCTTAACATTCTCTGTGTCATATAATTTAGGCACATATTTTGAAGAGAAGTTTGTATAAATCCCTAGTGAAACCACAGTCAATTTTTACCTTATTACAAAGAGCTGTTGGTGTTTTAAGTTTGTTATTCCCTTGATCATGTAAAAAATAAACAAGAATATGCATGTATGTTTATGCAAATAACTATCCTTGGTAAAAAAACACTGAAATTTGATATGACTTACTTTTACTTTTTCATTTATATACCAAAATGGATGTTTAAATATTGTGATATGCATAAAACCATTAATAAAAGAACATAAAAAAGAAAATATCATCTAAATGCCAAACAGTCACTTATATCTAGTCTTTTCATAGTATTTGCTGATTTTAAATTTAATTTTATAGGAATAATTAAGCAGACCAAAAAAAAAAAAAAAGGAACTGTGAGGTAAGGTTGTCTTTTGCTGCAAACAGTATTAGAACTTTATCATAGACAAAACTAAGGAAACAGACTTTTCATTCTGTGGTTTACAATAATGTTCCAATTCTGAAAACATATTAATACTATGGTCAGGGTTGAATCAGTAAAACATGACATTTAAAAATAAGTACGAGAAGGGGCATCTGCGTGGTTCTGTTGATTACGCCTCTAAATCTTGGTTTTGGCTCAGGTCATAAACTCAGGGTCAGGGGATGGAGCCCCACATGGGGCTCCCGCTCAGCACAGAGTCTGCTGGGGATTATCTCTCTACCTCTTCCTCTCCCTCCCACTCCACCCCACCCACCACCCTGCTCACACTCATGCTCTGTATAAACAAACAACTAACTAACTAACTAAATAAATAAAATCTTAAAAAAAAGTTTAAAAGTACATGAGGTTACTAGCCATACAAATATTTAAGGGATATGTGTCCAAACAGAGGGAGTAGCAAGTGCAAATACCTAGAGGGTTTGAGGAACAATGGGGGAGTCTGAGCACATCATAATCAGCAAAGAGGCTAATAGTAGAATATGTAGTTTATATTTAGATCACCATGAAACTATTGTCAGGGCCACCACTTTTTCTATGAGTGAGAGAGATGCTGACAGTTTGAATAAAGAGCTGACATGATTTGATTCTATTTAACCAGATCACACTGGGTGATATTTTTTAAGAACAGACTTAGAGGGCCAAGAACAAGATCAAGGAAATATATTTGTTTTTTTAAGATTATTTATTTATTTATTTATTTACGAGAGAGAGAGAGAGAGAGAGAGAGAGAGAGAGAGAGAACATGAGCAAGAGGAGCAGAGGGAGAGGGAGAGAGAATCTCAAGCTGACTCTAAGCAGAGTGGAAGATCACAACCTGAGCCGAAACCAAGTCAGTCACTTAACCGACTGCGCCAGCCAGGCGCCCCCCAAGTCAAGGAAATCTATTAGGAAGTTTTTGCATATTCCAGGTAATAGATGGTGATGGCGAAGGGAATTTGTTGGTGTATATTTGAGTAAGTCATCAAGGATGGCACCAAGTTTTTGTCCTGAGCAAGTAAAAGATGAATATTGGGCAAATTACAGCTAATTTTAGTTTGAAGTGGAGGCGAAGGGAGCAGTTCAGCTTTAGACATGATGTTTGAGAGGTCTCTTAGAGAGCCCCACGGAGATGTTTAGTAGGTATCTGGTGTACAGATCGATGTATTCATGCATTTGCACACCTATATACCTACCTATACACAGATTTTAACTTTTCCATTGAATTGTTTTACTTGATTATTCAGATTTCTGTGCCCGACTGAACATCTTTCATTTTTTTAACAGGTTTATTTTTATATTTCTCTTTCAGTTCTGTGATTTTTGTAAACAGAAACCAGGAAACATGGCTAGAAGAGTGGTTTTTAAGAGATCTGATGTCACACACACAAAAAAGAAGCTTTGAACCCCACTTCTGTTTACTAACCATACAAATATTTAAGGGAAAAGTGTCCGAACAGAGGGAGCAGCAAGTGCAAAAGTTTAGGCTGTTTGAGGAACAATAAGGCAATTGATGGGATCACAACCAGAGACTTTCCCAGTTAACTCACCCTGTGACAGATTACAATTTCCCCAGTGGTGGTTTTCAGAATCTGTTTATCTGATGTAAAGCACTCAGGGATTTGCCAATTGAAAAATTCAACTTGCCAGATGTACAGTTGACTGTTTTCACTGAGATCAGTGCTTACGGAAAGATTGTAAGCTACAGAAATAAATCATTATTTGACATTTTAAGGATCGTGTTAATGTGTTCCTGTACATTTGCCAAAAACTAAATTTTTTCCCATGGAACAAAATAACTGGTAACATTAAATATTCAGATATAGATATATATTTTTATATGTAATTATATAATAGAAGCATGAAACTGATATAGATTTTAGAAATATTACTGTATTATACACAGAATTTCAAAACAGTATCAGTTTCGAGGGAAAGAAATTTTGGCTGAGTAAATGGTAAACTGGCTTCCTGACTCAATCAGGATTTACTCTGGAAAAGAGAAATCTTAAAGGTTTTTCAAGCAACAGGTATCAAATAACAGAGTCAGACACATATAAAATTGTTTCAGAACTAAAAGAGTGAAAGCCAAGGAAAGATGGTATAGTTTTTAGATTTTACTCATGAGTTGTTATCCAGAGAATCAAAAAATTGTTGCTTCTTTCCTCCCTACCTTGACAGGTGACAGGTCAAGACACTGTCACCACTTATGATAATATTGCCAAGGCAAGTGAATGGCAGAGGAATGACCTAAAGTTGCCAAAAAAAAAAAGAAAAAAATTAAGAAACATTTAAAAAACACAAAAACCTCACTTTTATAAAAGCACATGCTTCTGCTCACCACCTCTAGAGGGAGATTCCTTCTGAATCTCAAGTAAGTTTATGTCATTGGTGAAACCTAAATATCATCCAGAAATCTGGAGGCAAGGGAATTGATATATGTAATTCCCAAATTTACAATCCTTGCACCAGAAGGGAGAGCACAGAGGATTTTGGAATTGAGGTTCATTGCCAAAATTCCATTATTCCCCATAGTTCAACCTGATGGCTTACCTTTTAACTTTTGAACAATGACACAATCAACAATAGCATGCTTTATTCTAACATGACACACCCATTCCTCATTTCGGTGAACTTAAGCTCTCTCTCCAAGGTAGAGACCCACAGTTGGATGACATGTGTGTTTGTTTTCTAGTTAAGATAAACTGTTCTACAGTAATCACAGATAAAATTATAAGGTAAATGAGCATCAACACATCTTCCATGTAATATTTAGGAAGAGAAGCAATAGTAGCTAATATATGCCATAAAAATGAAAGAATATGCCTACCTATTACTAAATGCCTGCAATTAGTGAGGGGGTGTTGATGTTCTTAATATCCTTCTTCCACTGCTTAGTCCATTTCTTCTTTGCCCTCAGCTATCATTTTTAGTTGTTTATGATTCCTTATTTGGTGAAGTTTCTTGGTGGCCTTGACTACATTAGATTCAGTAGTCTTCACCAATTAGACAAGGAAGTACAATGAAGTACTTATCCTACAGGACTTATCTGTACTACAAGTATTTATCTATAGAGACAGATATCTGAAATCCAGAAGATTTCCAGGGGAATTGAAATTGAGGTTCCAATTTTGTTTGTTGGAAATCTTCTGGATTTCAGATATCTGTCTCTGGAAATCTTCTGGATTTCAGATATCTGCCTCTACAACTATTGTGTAGTAGGATCAAACATTCCAACCAGTAATAACCAATACCAGGGCCTATTGGTTTCAGAGGTAGAAACCCCAAAATATCCAGCAGGTCATCTCAATGCTCAGTTGAATCCAAATCCTTCCATATATATCCAGTTGAAATTTAAGGATGAAACTTTTAACTAATTAGTGATCTAAATTTCATGTAAAAGACAGCTATGCTCTGAATTCATTCACCTCTTGATTCTGGAACCTACAGGATTGGGAAGGTCTGGCTTACAGAAAGCTCTATTCTGCAACTATAAAATATAAAAGATCACTTAAAAGTAAGCATAGAAGTCTTGTTATCATTCTTGGGCTGAGAATTTAAAGTCATAAACTAATAATTTTTTTATCTATAAGCTATGGCATTTGGACAAAAGCAACCAAGTCTTATAATGACTAATCCTTTATACTGCGTTTCGATAACAGCTAGTTTTAATCTTCCTTAGCCTTCCCTTCAAAGGGTACTTTATTCAGGCATTCATAATAATTTAAGGAGTTATTTGCAACTGTATGCCATGGAAAGCTAGTATACATTTTTCACTTAGAATCTTCCAAAACCACCTGGAGAGATCAACAATTTCCAGCTGCCTTTTTTTCTGATGGTCTATTTCTTGGAAACACTATTAGTGCTCTATTCTATTTCATTCATAATTGTATAAAGAAACCAAAAACTACTTTATGCACTTCAAGCAAAAATACACTTAATATAGAGAATTGGTACTTACAAAAGCATTAGAAGTCTTGGATGAGTAGTTACTACATTCCTCTGTATTTTTTTAGTTGTGATCCAAATAATCAGAAATTTGCTTTTACCACACATTATAAAATGATTCCAAATCCCCACTGATTATCCCTGGAGTTAAGGGAGAATAACTCACAGCGCCTGTAATGTGTGGTGATAGAGATCACAGAAAAGGGGAGGAAATAATTCCATTGAAAAAAAGGAAAACTGAGAGGAACGGAAAGAAAAGGAACCTTAACATAGACCCATAGTTGTCAACCTGAGGGTTTGGATATAAGGTGACATGGAAAAGATAATAGAGATTGTTGTATTTTGATTCAGATTTGTATAAATATTTTCCAAATGATACAATGTAAAAGACACTTTAGTCAACTCTGGGACTGTTACAGCAAACTAGCAAACATTATCCTGCTCCTCCTATATCATACAGTCTATTGAGAAATACAGATAAGTAAGCAGTTACAAATGAAAGTTTTACCTGTATTGTTGGTGAAGAAATAGGAGAGCAATGTTAGAAAGTTTAATTTTGAATTTAATTTTCAAAATCTTCAAATCGTTTAAAGTATTGCATGTTTTTGTTTTTCTTTATGTAACTCTAGATTCTAAGGATTGGCTAATTTCAAGAAAGACTGGATCCTCTGATATGATATTGTCAGGACTCTGCTTTTCACTTGCACTCTGTCTTTGCATTTTGGTTTCTGTGATTAACTTCTTTTTGTAATATTTTCCTGTATCGGGGGCCTGGGTGGCTCAGTTGGTTAAGCGACTGCCTTCAGCTCAGGTCATGATCCCACGGTCCTGGGGTGGAGCCCCACATTGGGCTCCTTACTCAGCAGGGAGTCTGTTTCTCCCTCTCCCTCTGCCTGCCATTCCCCCCTGCTTGTGCTCTCTCTCTAATAAATAAATAAAATCTTAAAAAAAAATTTTCCTTTGGGCGCCTGGGTGGCTCAGTTGGTTAAGCGACTGCCTTCGGCTCAGGTCATGATCCTGGAGACCCAGGATCGAGTCCCGCATCAGGCTCCCTGCTCAGCGGGGAGTCTGCTTCTCCCTCTGACCCTCCCCCCTCTCATGTGCTCTCTCTCTCTCAAATAAATAAATAAAATCTTTAAAAAAAAAAAAAAATTAAAAAAAAAAAATAAAAATAAAAAATAAAAAATAAAAAAAATTTTCCTTTGTCATTTTAGTAAAAAAAAAAAGGTACAAAGTGTTTTGATTGCCTTCCCATAGACCTAGCCTCTTGGAATAATCCTGACTTCAGGGAGAAAGAGAACTCTTGAAAAGTAGGGGCACCTGGGTGCCTCAGTCAGTTAAGTCTCTGACTCTTGATTTGGCTCAGGTCATGACCTCAGGGTGTGAGATCAAACCCCACTGGGCTCCACACTCAGCGGGTAGTCTGCTTGAGATTCTCTCTTTCTCCCTCTGTCCCTCCCCCACTCGCACACTCCCTCTCTCTTCGCGCCCTCTTTCTCTAAAATAAATAAATAAATCTTAAAAAAAAAAAAAAAGAACTCTTGAAAAGTAGCCCAGCAAATATTACCCTGGTGGAATAGGAATCCCTTTGTTACTAACAGATCCACCAGAAGCATATTGAGTAAGGGGAGGCAGAGTTCACAAATGGAAAAGAGGTACTGTACCACAAGAAGAAATGGTAAAGGGAAATTGGGCAGAAAAAATCAAAAGATCTCAACTGGAATCATTTCACTATTAAGGATGACTATCCATGGAATGAAAATACGTAGTTGATTGAGATGTGAAGACATAACCAGGAGCTCATCTTTTCAATGTAAGGGACATAATGGATGGACAAAATAGTTCAGGCAGAGTGAACTCTATGAGTTAAAGCCCAAAGTTAAAAGACAAAATTTTGTGAAAATCATGGGTGTGCTTTATGAAAGGAGGAGGGGCCAAGATTAAAAATACACTTTAAGTGAGAAATTACAGCACATTAGCTTACCAGTCTGGAGATGCACAGACAGATTTGAGAGAGATTGGGGAAAGATTTCCTGTCTAGGCAAATGAGATACTCACCACAATTATTATATCCTCCCCTTACCCTGATCCATGCATTTTGATTACCTTTTACATTTACTCACACTGCATTCTCCTTAGGAAGAGTTGTTTATGGAGCCACCATGACTCTTTTACCCAAGATAGTAATTCCCATCAATTTTTCTCCCCTTATTCTTAGTTTTCTTTATAGTCCTTAGAAAGAACTCAGTCGTTTTATATTACATGCTTATTTGCTTATCTCTTTGTCTGTATTTCCTGTAATTCTCTTGAAAGCAAGATCTGACTATTTTGTTCACTGCTAGATCCTAGCTAGCAGCGTGGTTGCTACACATTATTTGGAATAACAATGTTTCAAATGATATAATCATAGGCTGCATCTCAAAACACAGGTATTAACAGACTCTGAGGAATGATAACTAGTCATCACCAGTGACTGGTATTATGCCCCTTCACCACCCACATGGCTCCCCTTTGTCCTGTGCCTAGAATAGCTCGTTATGGTCATCAGCAGTGGTTCAAGCTGGACTCTGACTTTCTGACCACTTGTGTTTTGCCCTTACCTCCTGTCAAGAAAACATTATTCTGGTTCATTGGGAAACTGGTGACAAGAGTACATGAAAGCCATTCATTGGAATTGCTTTTAGTCCTTAGCATCCTGTAGAAAGAAAGTGAATATGGAAGGCGACATGGGAGTGGCTTGTGATTAGGTCTTCTCCGCACATGTTTTCAGTTCCTCCCTAGAGAGTAGGCAGAGGCAAGGGACAAGGGTCAGCAGCTCTAACACAGCCCACAGACTGGCAATTAATCTGCTATAGTGGCTGGAATCTTGAAAAGTATGTAATGAAGTCCTTTGCCATTATTTCATAGGAAAAATTGCTCTTGACAAGCCTTTCTAAATTCAGCACTTTTCAAGAATGCCTCCTTCTGTTGTCAAGGAATGCCTGTATGTCATACTTAGCTTCCCCTCTACTTATCTCCAGTCTCAGGATCATTACTGCGGACCTTTTTTACAGTCCTTCATAATGCTGTTTCAGACGCAATGTACATCTATGCTTAGACTGGAAGTATTAGAGGCCAAGTAAAGTAATATTAAAATAGGAGTTTTCAAAGTATTTTTGAGACTCATTACTAAACAAAGGATTGGTATTTTACCTTATTTTCCTGAAGGAAACTGTTTCTTTTCTTCTTTTTTTTTTTGCATTAGTAATTATTTATAACCAGAATTTGTTTTATAAGTTCTGTGCCTTAACAGTCATACGATTCTTCTTGTTGCGTGTGAAAATTATTTTCTTATAGCAAAAAAGCATGAATGTGACTTTTTAATACCTTGAATATCAATTGCCCCTAATATGGAGAATTTCAGAACTCATTTTGAATAGGGTGTTTCTCTAACACTCTCTTATATAGTACAGCTTGTTTAAACACTCAATGTAAGTAGTGGTCTGAGGATATTTCTTACAACTTAACCTTTCAGAATTTCTTAAGATTGTTGCTCTGATTTTCCAGTTGTTTTTAATTTTTTTAGCTCTAATAGTACAGCCAAGCTTAATTTGATTCAAATAATAGTTCAATTTTGAAATTCCATACTGTCTCATTCTCAATTAAAATATTGTCTTAACAAATCTTCCAACAAAATATAAGTAATTTTCTTTTAAAATCATTGCAAATTAAGTCACCAAGAAAATATTCTGCTAAAAAACAAACAGGTTTAGGCTTCAACTATTCAAATATAAAATCCAACACAGTGAAATATGTTAGAGCTAATTAAATTACTTGTAACTACTTTGACATTAAAGACATATGTTTGTTATAAATTTTGCTGCAATAATATTCCGTTATACATATTTTAACAGATTTTATTCCTTAATACTACTTTAATCAGAATCAGTTTTAATGTTCTTAATGAATTGATAAGCCTAAAATTTTTCAGGGATCTAAACAAGAATCCACTTTGACTCTTTTCTTACACATTTGCACATTAATACATCAAAATAATTTTAAATACACTCAAAAATAATGTCCTCCTTCATACAGATACCATGTCTTTTTGAAATAGTCTGGTTTCCTAATATAATCTAAGTAACCTAGTATAAAATAGATCCTAATAATAAACCTATACAATAAATAACACCTTCAGGTTAACTTCTGTCATTAGAAATACTGAATTGGTTGAAATAAAGAGCATTATATAGCAAAACTATGGAGGCTAATAGTATCAGGAGAAGGATTTGGCTTGCATTTGGAAGCCGTTTTGCCTGACACATGCATCCCATGGGGTGGAGTATAATTGTACCTGTCTTAGAAGATTAAGCAAGCATCAATAATGTGCTTCAGCTAGTGTCTGGGATTTCAAAGTTCTAATGAAGTATATGTTATTACTTTTGCAAGTATTAACTCTCTGGCTTCAATTCCCAACTCCATTCACTACATTCCTGCCATTCAAATCTCTGTATATTTTTATTACAGAAAAACAGATTTTCTTTAATTTATATTAAAGAAATGCATTTGATTCCTGAGAAGTGACAGCTTTAATCTTCCTGCTGCACCTCTTGAGGATGCCTGATTCTGCTGCCTCCTAAGATTCATAACAGAAACTTAATGGCTACAGTGGCTCTATGATTTGGTCTCTGTTATTAAATTCTTTAAGCTCAGCTTAGCTGTGCCCTAGTCACCACAACTCCACCCATGATCTCTCCTCTTTATGGGATACTTCTTTACCTTTTTTACACCTTCAACTCTTCTTGCCCTTTAAGACAAAACTCATCCCTCCCTTCTGAGAATCATGGTTTATATTCCTTATCTTCACCTTAGGAAAGCTGTGTGTGTGTGTGTGTGTGTGTGTGCATATGTTTTGTCTTTATTCCTCTGAGATTATTAACAATAGGTTCATTTAATTATGAATTTATCAAAAAATACTGAACTCTCATTCTGTAGAGGCACTCACCTATACCCTGCCTATGTGTGGCTACTCCACAGGTCTTTAGATTCCTACTGACAGACACTATGGCTTCTTTACATTTGTAACTTCTGTCCTCTTGCCCCTTCCAACCAACTTTCAAAGACTTAACACTGTTTCTGACATTAAAAGGTCATTTAAATAAGCACCTATATTTGTCATTTATAAATAAATAGATGAATGAACCTTGAGCTTCATCAAAAAAATAAGGCTAATGGGAAGCAGTAATTCATAAATTTGTTTCACAAAATTTCCTACTTGCATAACATTTTAATGTAACTTGTTTTAAAAATTCATCAAGAAATCGAATTCTGCCACAACGACTTGTGCTTGGAAAAGGAATCCAAGTTCCAAATGAAAATGTTACCCAGCCTACACCTCGACTTTTTAGATTTATGAGAACTCCACAATGCACTGCTTGAACTTCTGATCTACACAACTGTGAAATAGTGAGAGTTGATATAAATAATGAAGTGTGTGGCAAATTTTTATTCAGCAATGGAAAACTAATGCACATATTTAGAGGAAGAGTAAAAGGGTGGGAGGAGGAGAGAGAGAGGAAAATACAGGGAAGGAGAGAAATAAAGAGGGAGAGACAGAGGGGTTTAAATCATATAAATATTAAAATTAACAATTCCTTCCTATACTCAGAAAGATTCTACCTTAGAGTGAGCAGATGATGGAAGGTATGATCCCACTTCCTCATTTCTCCACCACTATCACAGAATGAGCTTCACACATCACTGAGACTGATTTTTTTGTTTAAGGAAAGCCATTTTGCGTTAAATATGATTGTAAACACAAACTAGTAGCATCAGCTAATGTTCGAACTAAGACAAATTTATCCGCTTTAACACTGGAAGAAAACAGGGCTGAGTTGGATTTATTAAGAAATGCACATTATTGATTAATGTGAGGTATAAGTATGCACATGTATTCAGTATAGGTGATTCAATAATCTATGTCTTGAATTAGATCAACCTTTACTATGGTCCCAAGTCTTTTGGCTGTTGTGAATTCAACAGGGAGAGGTGGCTCTAGTTAAAATTATTTATTTTTATAGGATTTATGAAGTAAGAAAAATAGGTTGTCATTTTTTTGTTGTCATTCAATATTTGTCATAAAACAGGTTTTTAAAAGAAATGTTTTTGCAAATAAATTTGTTAATCTGTCTAATCAGAATGTTGTTTTATAACTTGGTTAATTTTTATTTATTGATCGCACAAAATGTGTCAAGAAAATTTTTCTAGCCCCTCACTCTCAGTTATGTTCTGTTTTTGTGTGTTTCTAGCGTGTGAACTTGCCCTGTCTTTGGACCTCTTACAATGTATTGAAATGACCTATTTTCTTGACTTTCTCACTCACTGAACTACACGCTTCTTGAGGAAAGAAGTCTGGCCTTATTCACTACTGAATGTTTGACACAAATATGCACTCAATACTTGCTGAAGAAGTATTATTTTTAAATTCAAAAATAAAATTGATCATGACTTATTTTTAATTTTAACTGCATCAGTTCAGATATTTTCAGTGCAGGAAATGTGGTTGGTAATGGAGATGCAAAAAAGAATGTCACATTAGTTCTGCGTTCAAAGTGCTCACGCTCTAATCCCACAAAGCTACAAATCAAGTTTAGAGCCCAGCTTTAATAATTAGCTCATTCTGGGTGACTTGTAACATCCACTGCAATGTATTCACCTCAGATTGTCTGCTTCATGTGGTTCCCTAATTATGTTATATGGTAACCTTAATGAATGATTTCAAATCCATTAGATAACAGGCATGATATAAAATTAAGAAATAGATTTAGTAAAATAAAGGGTACTTGGCAAAATAATGTGCTTCTCTTGATTTATAAATCAATTAATCTTGATTGAACATCTTGGTAACATTTCATTCTGTTTGCCACTCCATTTTACAAATATAAGGAGTTCACTTGGAATGATTTTGTTGATCCCTGCTGGGTTTAAAACTTCAATTAAGTGACTACCCTTCTATTTTTTATGAGAACTAGCTTAACTCCTTCGATTTTTCTTCATAATTCACATCTCTGAGAGTAGGAACATATTGGTTGGGATAATTTTGTATCCCAGTAGGAGCAATTATATATTTTCTCATGTGATTGATACTGAATGTATGTCTATTGGTGAGCCATATCCTGTGCTTTGTAATTCCTTTAATTTCATTTATATTCATCTGGGATGGGAGCCAGTTTTCTCTTGGCTTCCACACTCGTTGATGGTTAGACAGTAGAGAAGGTTTTTTTTCCCCCACTTCTGTAGTTGTAGGCTTGCCAGCTTTACACCTTCTTTTTGCAATATTTTCCATCACTATCTATTATTCACCCTGAATACATTTTCTGTATTTATTATGTTTACCCAGCAACTTTCCCATTCCATTACTTACAAATGTTAAGTTCATCTGAATCTTTTTTAAATAGCTTAGATTTGAAACTACTAATTAAAACTCCTTAAGATAAAAAGTTGCCGAGAGGCTATATTTCGGAAACATTATGTTTACTATGTTTGTCAAAAATTTACATACTATTGATATGCTCCATTTATCTTGGCATCTGTTACCCAACTTCTTAACTATAAATGAACACATTTCAACTTTCACTGTCTGTTCTCCTTAGCAAACAGTAATGGCTGGCCTCATGGTCTCCACTTTATAGGGTAACATGCCATTTTCATCTTTAATTCGAGTATGGCAGGACTATTATTTGTATATGCAGGTTTTCTATGTTTGTGTCTTTTGTAAGAGGGTGATAAGTTTGAAGAGCATCCTCACTCTCAAAAAATATAACAATCAAAATAAAAAATGTTACCGAAGGAGAGAGAGAGGAAAATACAGGGAAATACCAAAGCCTGTGGATTTTAAAAATTAAAAATATTCTCTTATATAAATTTCCTGCTCCTGATACTGTAGCCAGATAACAGTATGGAAGGATACAGTATTTTTCTCTTGTTTTCCCCTTCAATTTGACTCTATCTACACAATGTGCATTCCTCAAATTCCAGCTTTTACAGTGTAAATCATTTGTAGATGGACTGGTTGCATGCCTGGCCAGTACTTACGGATTTTTTTTTTTTTGATCAGTTTGTAGCCTAATTCCTATTTATCTCTTTTTAAACTAACTTAGCTCACAATACTATTTTTGGCATATCTTGCATTATACTCATTGCATGATTAAAGTCTAGTGTTTGTGATTTTGTAATTATGAAAATTTCTAAATGTATTGCATGACATTTCTAGTTTTTGAATGAACCCTTGAAGAACTGAGACTCCATGGTGCACTCCAATGACTACAAAAGTGCTCTCTGCCCAAACTAATCCAGCGGTTACACACAGTTAATAAGCTAACAGATCCACCAAATTATGCTCCAGAGCATAAATAGCAAAAGTTCATCAACCTGCTTTCCTAATAAATCACTTTCTTAATAAATGCACTAATTATATAATTGAATATGTTAATGTATAAGCACACACACACATAGGTGCAATATGAACATTTTAAGAAACATTATATAGGGCGCCTGGGTGGCTCAGTCAGTTAAGTGTCTGCCTTCAGCTCAGGTCATGGTCCCAGGGTCCTGGGATCAAGCCCCACATCATGCTTCCTGGCAGCGGGGAGTCTCCTTCTCCCTCTCCCTCTGCCACGTCCCCCTACTCTGCTCTCTCGCTCTCTCTCCCTCTGACAAATAAATAAAATCTTAAAAAAGAAAAGGAACATTATATAAAACAAGCAAACACCCATGTACTCATAACATCCCATTTAATAGATGGGAGAATACCAGTATCTTTGGAGCCCATTTGGGCCCTTAAGTGATTGCAATATCCTGAAAAGAATTGTCTACTTTCCTGAATATTTTATTAATCATTATATTTTTCTCTATACTTTTACCATGCAGATATACTTTCCTTAATAATATATTTAAAATACAGTGTGTGTGGGGGCCACCTGGGTGGCTCAGTTGGTTAAGTTCTATCTTTGGCTCAGGTCATGACTTGGGGTCCTGAGATCGAGCCCCCCTCTCCCCTCGGGCTCTTCTCCCTCTCCCTCTGCCAGCCATTCTACCTGCTTGCATTCTCTCTCTCTGTCAAATAAATAAAATCTTTTAAAAAATAAAAATAAATAAAATATAGTGTGTGGATTCATTTGTGGCTGTTCTTCAATGTTTTCTCTTTGAGAGGCAAATATGCTGTTTTATATTACTGTAATTCACCTGATTTTATTACTAGTAATATGCCACAAATCATTTATTTTTTGTGACGGGCATTTCATTTGTTTCCAGATTTTGGCTATTACAAATACTGCTGACATGAAAATTCTCACCTGTATGTGTGTGTTTAAGGCTTTATTCCTGGAAGTAGAATGGTTGGACCATAGTGAGTGTTTATATTGCAATACACTGTATAACTTCAAAATTCTTTTCTTAAGTGGATCAATCTGCATTCCCATCAGCACTATATGAGAGTTCCTGTTCCTCAGCTTCATCATCACATAACATTTTCAGCCTCTTGATTTTGCCAATATGATTACAATGAAACTGTGGTTTAGCTTCTTTTATCTTAATTACTAATAGTGTAAATGTTTTCTTATTTTCCAAATAATTGTGTTTCCTTTTCTTTGAAAAGTGTTTTTATGCATTTTATCTATTCCAATTGCTTTTATTTGTTATGCTTTCGATTTATAGAAGTTCTTTATAATTGCTGGATCATTGCTTGATTATATATTTTGCAAATACCTTCTTCTATTGTCTATATTTTCATCCCTGGTTTCTTGTCTTTTAATAGAAATTCTTATTTTTTCTGCCATGTAGTTGATGTGACTTTTAAAATAAATTCTTTACCATGAGATCATAAAGGTATTCTAATACATTTTCTTCTGAAAGTTTTGGAATTGTCCCTTTTATGTGTAAATCTTTCTTTCATCAATAATTCAGTTTTTGGGGGCGCCTGGGTGGCTCAGTCGTTAAGCATCTGCCTTCGGCTCAGGTCATGGTCCCAGGGTCCTGGGATGGTGCCCTGCATCGGGCTCCCTGCTCAGCAGGAAGCCTGCTTCTCCCTCTCCCACTCCCCCTGCTTGTGTTCCCTCTCTCGCTGTGTCTCTCTCTGTCAAATAAATAAATAAAATCTTAAAAAAAAAAAAATTCAGTTTTTGTGTGTCTGGCAACATAAAGAGGATCCATTTTAATATCCTCCCCAAACAATTTTCTTACTGTTTAATAGTTTATACTATTTCCAGTTATTTTCACTGTTATCTTTCCATATCAGAATCTGTATCTGGGCTTACTATTCTGTTGCTTGATGTAATATCCTAGTCTCAGGTAAATATCCAACTATCTTATTGCATATCCCTTTATAAAATATCATGATAGCAGAAGGAATGGTTCTTTGAACATTTTATACTTCTTTATTTGTGTCTTGGCTCTATTGGCTTCTTTATATTCAACATACATTTTATTTTATTTTTTTTAAAGATTTATTTATTTATTTGAGAGAGCGAGAATGAGAGAGAGAGTACATGAGAGGGGGGAGGGTCAGAGGGAGAAGCAGGCTCCTCGCTGAGCAGGGAGCCAGCTGCGGGACTCTATCCCAGGACTTCGGGATCATGACCTGAGCCGAAGGCAGTCGCTTAACCAACTGAGCCACCCAGGTGCCCTATTCAACATACATTTTAGAGTAAGCCTTTCATGTATTTTTCCATAAAAATATATTTTGGAGATTTTTATTCCAATTTTTTTTATATCAGTAGATTAACTGAAGAGAATGGATATCATAATGATATCAATCTTCATATCCGTGGATATATAAATCCATTGATTTATTTGGATATTCTTTAATATTTAAACCAAGGTTTATAATTTTCTACATAGATCTCATGCACATCTAGTCTTAGACTTATTCCTACATAAGTAATTTATTTTCTTTTGGATTGTAGTTTTACTCACTATTCCATTTAGATGAAATTTATCTTATATCTGGGTATATTGCTTAACATTTTATTGATTATTTTGTATTTTTGACATCAGTAATATTTTCTGTAAATCATGATGTATTTATATTTTTTTCTTTCAAACCAATATATTTCCTCCCCTTATTGAGTTGACTATATGCTCCAGTAAAATGATGACTAGCACTGCTGACAATGAATATTTTAGTATTATTGCTGATTTTCAAGCAAAAATTTTGACTTTTTAGCATTCAACATATTGCTTGCTAATTCTTCTGTAGATTCCCATTTTTACAGCTTTTATGTTTCTTTCTACTCCTAGTTTGGTACAAGTATTCAATACATTTTTAATTTTTTTTTAAATATGCATCTATTGAGTATATAGTTTTTTCTCCTTTACTGTGTTTATGTAGTAAGTCATATATTTTCTAACATTGAATTAACATTGCATTTCTAGAACAGTCAGATGACAAATTTTGGACACTATTTCATTCAATTTGTTGATAACATTTTGTTTAGAAATTTTATATATTTGCTATTAGTATTAAATTTATATTGGAATTATAAAATAATAAGCTTTTTTTCATTCTCTAAAAATGTTTGAATAGTTTTAAAAATATGTATTCCTTGAATGATTATTAGAATACTTTAAGAAAACCTTGTGGTTTGTGTTTTCTTTTTAGGGGAAAAAACCACTATCTTAATTTATTTGTTATAGACTAGATTTTCTACTTCATTCTGTATCAGGTTTATTACTTTTTTTTTTTGGTCATTTCACCCATTGCATAGTGCTATTGCAACATCATCGAATTATTTCCGCAACAATTATACCACTATGTTTTCTTTTCCATTGCTAATATTGTAATATTGTTCATTGTTCTCTTTTCTTTGCACTTAACTATTTGCTTGAACTTTGTAAATGTTGTCTTTTCAAGGAACCAAATTTAGCTTACTGATTCTATCTATTGTATTTCAATAGTATTTATTGTGTTTTGCTCTTATGGTTAACATTTTCTTCTATTTCATTAAGTGTTATTCTAACTTTTTTATCCAAGTGCCAAATTGCTTTCTATTCATCTTTCCTTTTTAATTAAATATATGTGTTATTTTGTACAAAGTACCACTCCAGCTTCAATAGAGAAGTTTCAATGTGCAGTATTTTTATTACCATTAAATCATATTATTATTTCTTCTAAGGGTTATGCACAAGAACGGCTTTATTTTTTTCTAACTTCATGACATGGTTTTTCCCTAATAATCTCTTTATATGGATGACCAACTTAATTGCATTTGATTAAGAATGTGCTCCGTAGGATACTGATACTTGCAAATATAATGAGGCTTGCTTTACCGCCTTGTAGCTGATCAATTTTTGTAAATATGCTATGTTTATTTGAAAATAATATACTTTCAGGGTGCTTGGGTGGCTCAGTCAGTTAAGCGTCTGACTCTTGATCTCAGTTTTGGTCTTGATCTCAGGGTCATGAGTTCAGGCCCCGCGTTGGGCTCCACACTGCGTGTGGAAGCTACTTAAAAAAAAGAAAGAAAAGAATAGAGAAGAAAATAATATATTTTCTACATCTGTTCGGTGCCGTGTTCCATCAATATTCATTATATCAAGATTTTGTTTAGTTAAAATCTTTTATATGGTTACTAATTTTTAACAGCTTGTTAATATCCCTGACTCAGATTTGTCCTTTTTTTTCCTGGCATTTCTACAGTGGTAGATATCTATGATATCTATGATGCTTTTATTAGGTACATGCATATTTATAGTTAATCACACTTTAATTCTTAACAGTACTCCTTAAGGTATGATTTGCTCCACACGAACATAAATGTACCATCAATATTTTTAATATTTTTTATTTTTGCATTTTTTAAATTTCAAATTCTAAGTGTTTTTGTGGTAAGTTTTAGGACCTAAATTCACCCCCTTGCAAAAAAGTATATAACTATTTATTTTTTTAATTGAGTTAAACAACAATTTTTTACCTGTATCATTTATTCATTTTACACAGTTGATTTCAAATATATTAGGATCCATTCCTACAATCTCTTTATTTATTTTCTGTTTTATTTTCTATTCATTTGATTTTTGACATTTCTTTTGCTGCTTAGTATGTATGTGTGTTTGGGTATGTATATGTATGTGCTGTTGTGTCTTGTCATGTTTTGATGTCACTTATATATGACTCTAATTCTATTTTATGCTACTATTTTGGATATTATATCCATTTTTTAATTTTACAGTGGCTAACTTATAAAGTCTATCACGTTAAAAAAAATAAAGTAGGGCGCCTGGGTGGCTCAGTCGGTTAAGTGGCTGCCTTCGGCTCAGGTCGTGATCCCAGGGTCCTGGGATTGAGTCCCGCAGCCGGCTCCCTGCTCAGAGGGGAGTCTGCTTCTCCCTCTCCCTCTACCTGCCGCTCTCCCTGCTTGTGCACTCTCTCTGTGTCAAATAAATAAATAAAATCTCTAAAAAAAAAATAAAGTGTATCATGTTAAAATGTTAGTAATTATTTTCCAAATTATATAAGAAACCTAGCGTTTGTTAATTCAAATTTCCTGACATTTTTTTCACTTCAGTTCTACTATGATTTGTAAAGCCAAGTATTAGATACAATGTTATTGATTCATACATACAAAAACAGTTTGATTCACCAACATGATTATTTTTTCAACATTAATACTTGCAGTTGAGACCTTTATTGTAGGGCTATTATTATTTTTTCTATCTGAAGTTCATTCTTTAGAAGTTTCTTTAGCGAATGTCTACTGTTAATAAATTTCTCAGCTCTTGTTTGTATGAAAATGTGTTTAATCTGACCTAATTTCTGATAGATAATTTCATGTGATGTACAATTCTAGAATGATAGATATTCAAATATTTTGAAGCTATTGTTCATTATTTTTATATATTTTTTCTATTGAGAAAATATACAATGGAGAAAAATTATTTGTCTGCCTTTTATCATTCTAGCCATCTTCTTTTACCTGTAGACTCAAGCTATCATCACGTCTCACCTGGTTTCCATGATAAAATTCTAACTGGTCTCACTTTAACTCTCCCTGCCCACTTTTTCCCCATACGTACATTATCCATTATTACATAGTAGCTGAATTGATTCCTTTAAAGTATAAGATAAGTCACTTCCCTGCTTAGAACCCTCCATAGAGCTGTCCTTTTTATGCTGAGTCAAAGCAAAATTATGACAAAGATCTGGCCCCACCTGGCCTGGCTCCATTAACTCTCTGACCCTATCTTTCTTTTTTTCTCTCTTTTGCTAACTTTGCTTCAGGCACTCTGGCCTTCCTGCTGTTCCTTTACCAAGGTAGGTGTACTCCCAACTTAGTGTCTTTTTACTCATTTTTACTTCTTCATGGAAAAAAATTTTTCCGGACTTTCATTGCTTAACTCTTTCATTGCATTCAAGAATTTCCTCAAATGTTCAGATTACTGTCTTCACAACCTCATTTGAAATTACAAGCCTTCCTCTTAGCGCTCCCAGTGGACCTGACTCTGCCTTAATGTTACAGTACTAATAGCCTTATAAAAATATAATGCACTCATTCCTTGTGCATATTATTTATTTTCTACTCTCTCTTTATACAATGTAAGCTCCCCGAGGGCAAATTTTATCTATTTGATAATGTTGCCCTGTGTCTTAAGCAATGCCCGGTGTGTAGTATGTGGTCATTAATTTGTTAAATAAATTTATCAATGTCGGGATACAGCTTTTATCTCTTTTTTGTTTGTTTGTTTTTCCCACAATTATTTTTGCTACAACATTGAATTTTGAATAATGGTTGAAAAACCCATGTCAACAAATTCTTCCCATATGGCTTTATATCCCCTCACCCCTCCAATCCAACACCATCAAAATACATTCTCAGTTCTTTAGGCTAAATATCAGCCAGGTCCTGCACTTCCTTTAGTGTGTGAGGTATGTCTTTCTGGAACAGGGATTGCACATCTCTGTGTGAGCTTCAGTTAAAACTTCTGGCTATGAATGGATAGAAAGTAGTGTTGGTGGAGGAGAGGAGGAAAATAAACACCTTGAAATAGCTCGGTTTTATATTTTTCCTGGCATAAGGTGTCTGTTTTCTTCTACAAAGGCAGCGGGGACCATTTCTGCCAGCTAGGAGCATTCAGGTGAATTTGGGGATTCAAATGCTTTTGATCATTGCCATGCTGTGCTTCAGCAACCTACGGATCTCATATGAAGGTTCTGACTTACACATAGGAGGATATTTTGTCTGAAAATTTTGTCTCATTTGCAGTTCTGTCACCCTCATTATCAGTTTCTAAACAAGATTTTTGGCAAAGTCAGCCCCACAGCTGCAGGAGATGAGCATCTCCTTTAATGCTGTCGTTGAAGTTCTCTGGCGTTCAGAACACTCTGTTACTGGGCAACCAACTGTCTTTGGCTTGTCTTTTTTATTTTGACAAAGTTTTAATATGGTCAAAAGACATAATCTGAAAAAAAAAAAGAATTAAGAAGTAAGGGGACTGGAGACAGGGATGAGAAAGATGAAAAATAAGTGCTATATGGAACTGGCCACAGCTCAAAGTGCAACCAATTATTCCCTTTTAAGAGGCTTCTTTGGATAAGCATACAATGGCTTTCTTTGTGTTAGAACAGACTGATAGGAAAGGGGAAGATTTTATCTGCTAGTTCCTTCTCACCATTGTCCTTGTGGTAGACACACCTTAAGGTGGCCCTGCAACACCTCATTCTGTAAATCTTTTGGAATGCAAGGGGAATATCCAATTGAAAAAAAAAAAAAATCCCACCCTCATGGTCCTTAATTTTCCTACGTTTCTAGGTTTTGTCATCCGGCCTCTCCAGGAAGACACTGGGAATCTAGAGCATTAGCATCCCATCCATGTGTCCAGTTGGGTAAGTGTGAGGGCTCAGAAATCTCTCCATGTCATTGCTCTGTGCAGGGCTCCCTGATCCACATCTGTGATATATGCAGAGGTAGCCCAGGTTTGCATTTTATTGCTTTACAATAAACTGTAATTTTTATTCCCAGTCACATCCTCAGTTTCTAAGTGTCTAAATGGTGACAGAAAAGGTTATGAAAAAGACAAATTTAGTTAGTCCTTTAACTGGATCTTGTTCAATGTTATGTGCAGTGATAAAATAGTGACCCAGAACATCCATAGTCTATGCCTTCATGGAGGTTGAAGGCTGGTGAGCAAGGTAGAGAGAAATCAAATTATCCAACAAAAGAATTACATTTATAACTTTTCTAGGTGTTATAAGAGGAAGAGATAATTGTGATCTCAGTATAAAGATACTTGGTATGTAATAATCATAACTATGTTTAGTTTTAACTATGTTTCCAACACCACTCAAAGTATTTTAGATGCATTAGCTTTTTTATCCTCAAAACAACCATATTATGAGGAAAACTGAAATACAGAAATGTTAATGTATTTACCCAAGGCCACATAGCAAGTAACTGGCTTAACTGGAAACAAATTCCGTAAGTTTGGGGACAGAGCCTGAGTTTTGTGGGTTTTTTTTTTTTTTTCATAAACAAGTGGTATTTATTGCCTTCCTGCTTTTATCCAAGGCATTCTACCTTTATATTAATACCTAAGGGTTTTTTTTTTCTTTTCTCTTTTATTAATTTTATTTTATTATCTTATCTTAGTCACCATACATTACATCATTAGTTTTTGATGTAGTGTTCCATGATTCATTGTTTGCATATAACACCCAGTGCCCTCCTTAATAACCATCACTGGGCTAATCCATCCCCCCATCCCCCCTTCCCACTAAAACCCTCAGTTTGTTTTTCAGAGTCCATAGTCTCTCATGGTTTATCTGCCCTTCCAATTTCCCCCCTTTCATTTTTCCCTTCCTACTACCTTCTTGTTTTTTTTGTTTTTGTTTTTTTGTTTTTTAACATATAATGTATTATTTGTTTCATAGGTACAGGTCTGTAATTCATCAGTCCTACACAATTCACAGCACTCACTATAGCACATACCCTCCAAAGTGTCTATCACCCAGCCACCCCATCTCTCCCACCCCCCGCCACTCCAGCAACCCTCAGTTTGTTTCCTGAGATTAACAGTCTCTTATGGTTTGTCTCTCTCTCAGGTTTCATCTTGTTTCATTTTTCCCTCCCTTCCCCTATGATCCTCTGTCTTGTTTCTCAAATTCCTCATATCAGTGAGATCATATGATACATGTCTTTCTCTAATTGACTTATTTCGCTTAACATAATACCCTCCATTTCCATCCATGTCGTTGCAAATGGCAGGATTTCAGGTTTTTGATGGCTGCATAATATTCCATTGTATACCACATCTTCTTTATCCATTCATCTGTTGATGGACATCCTGGCTCTTTCCATAGTTTGGCTATCGTGGACATTGCTGCTATAAACATTGGGGTGCACGTACCCCATCAGATCACTACATTTGTATCTTTGGGGTAAATACTCAGTTGTGCAATTGGTGGGTCATAAGGTAGCTCTATTTTCACCTTTTTGAGGAACCTCCATACTGTTTTCCAGAGTGGCTGCAACAGCTTGCATTCCCACCAACAGTGTAGGAGGGTTCCCCTTTCTAAACATCCTCGCCAATGTCTGTCATTTCCTGACTTGTTAATTTTAGCCATTCTGATTGGTGTGAGGTGGTATCTCATTGCGGTTTTGATTTGGATTTCCCTGATGGGGAGTGATCTTGAGCACTTTTTCATGTGCTTCTTGGCCATTTGGATGTCTTCTTTGGAGAAATGTCTGTTCATGTCTTCTGCCCATTTCTTGATTGGATTATTTGTTCTTTGGGTGTTGAGTTTGATAAATTCTTTATAGATTTTGGATACTAGTCCTTTATCTGATATGTCATTTGCAAATATCTTCTCCCATTCTGTCGGTTGTCTTTTGGTTTTGTTGACTGTTTCTTTTGCTGTGCAAAAGCTTTTTATCTTGATGAAGTCCCAATAGTTCATTTTTGCCCTTGCTTCCCTTGCCTTTGGCGACGTTTCTAGGAAGAAGTTGCTGCGGCTGAGGTCGAAGAGGTTGCTGCCTGTGTTCTCCTCAAGGATTTTGATAGACTCCTGTCTCACATTGAGGTCTTTCATCCATTTTGAATCTATTTTTGTGTGTGGTGTTAGGAAATGGTCCAGTTTCATTCTTCTGCACATGGCTGTCCAATTTTCCCAACACCATTTGTTGAAGAGACTGTCTTTTTTCCATTGGACATTCTTTCCGGCTTTGTCGAAGATTAGTTGACCATAGCATTGCGGGTCCATTTCTGGGCTCTCTATTCTGTTCCATTGATCTATGTGTCTGTTTTTGTGCCAGTACCATACTGTCTTGGTGATGACAGCTTTGTAACAGAGCTGGAAGTCCAGAATTGTGATGCCACCAGGTTTGCTTTTCTTTTTCAACATTCCTCTGGCTATGTGGGGTCTTTTCTGGTTCCATACAAATTTTAGGATTATTTGTTCCATTTCTGTGAAAAAAGTGGATGGTATTTTGATAAGGATTGCATTAAATGTGTAGATTGCTCTAGGTAGCACTGACATCTTCACAATATTTGTTCTTCCAATCCATGAGCATAGAACATTTCTCCATTTCTTTGTGTCTTCCTCAATTTTTTTTGTGAGTATTCTATAGTTTTCTGAGTACAGATCCTTTGCCTCTTTGGTTAGATTTATTCCTAGGTATCTTATGGTTTTGGGTGCAGTTGTAAATGGGATCGACTCCTTAATTTCTCTTTCTTCTGTCTTGTTGGTGTATAGAAATGCCACTGATTTCTGTGCATTGATTTTATATCCTGCCACTTTACTGAATTCCTGTATGAGTTCTAGAAGTTTTGGGGTGGAGTCTTTTGGGTTTTCCACATAAAGTATCATATCATCTGCAAAGAGTGAGAGTTTGCTTCTTCTTTACTGAATTGGATGCATTTTTTATATTTTTGTTGTCTGATTGCTGAGGCTAGGACTGCTAGTACTATGTTGAATAGCAGTGGTGAGAGTGGACATCCCTGCCGTGTTCCTGACCTTAGGGGAAAAGCTCTCCATTTTTTCCCATTGAGAATGATATTCACTGTGGGTTTTTCATAGATGGCTTTTATGATATTGAGGTATGTACCCTTTATCTCTACACTCTGAAGAGTTTTAATCAAGAAAGGATGCTGTATTTGTTAAATGCTTTTTCTGCATCTATGAAAGGATCATATGGTTCTTGTTCTTTCTTTTATTAATGTATTGTACCACATTGATTGATTTGTGGATGTTGAACCAACCTTGCAGCCCAGGAATAAATCCCACTTGGTCGTGATAAATAATCCTTTTAATGTACTGTTGGATCCTATTGGCTAGTTTTGCATCCATATTCATCAGGGATATTGGTCTGTAGTTCCTCTTTTTGATGGGGTCTTTGTCAGTTTTGGGATCAAGGTAATGCTGGCCTCATAAAATGAGTTTGGAAATTTTCCTTCCATTTCTATTTTTTGGACAGTTTCAGAATAGATATTAAATCTTCTTTAAAAGTTTGGTAGAATTCCCCTGGGAAGCCATCTGGCCCTGGGCTCTTGTTTGTTGGGAGATTTTTGAGTAATGCTTCAATTTCCTTACTGGTTATGTACTTCTATTTCTATTTCTTCCTGGTTCAATCTTGGTAGTTTATACGTCTCTAAGAAAGCATCTGTTTCATCCAGATTGTCTAATTTGCTGGCATGTAGTTGCTCGTAATATGTTCTTATAATTGTTTGTATTTCTTTGGTGTTGGTTGTGATCGCTCCTCTTTCCTTCATGATTTTATTTATTTGGGTCCTTTCTCTTTTCTTTTTGATAAGTCTGGCCAGGGGTTTATCAATCTTGTTAATTCTTTCAAAGAACCAGCTCCTACTTTCATTGATCTGTTCTACTGTTCTTTTGGTTTCTATTTCATTGATTTCTGCTCTGATCTTTATTATTTCTCTTCTCCTGCTGGGTTTAGGCTTTATTTGCTATTCTTTCTCCAGCTCCTTTAGGTGTAGGGTGAGGCTGTGTGTTTGAGACCTTTCTTGTTTCTTGAGAAAGGCTTGTATTGCTATATACTTTCCTCTTAGGACCACCTTTGCTGCATCCCAAAGATTTTGAACAGTTGTGTTTTCATTTTCATTGGTTTCCATGATTTTTTTAAATTCTTCTTTAATTTCCTGGTTGACCCATTCATTCTTTAGTAGGATGTTCTTTAGCCTCCATGTATTTGAGTTCTTTCCAACTTTCCTCTTGTGATTGAGTTCTAGTTTCAAAGCATTGTGGTCCAAAAATATGCAGGGAATGATCCCAATCTTTTGGTACCAGTTGAGACCTGATTTGTGACATAGGATGTGATCTATTCTGGAGAATGTTCCATGGGCACTAGAGAAGAATGTGTATTCTGTAGCTTTGGAATGGAATGTTCTGAATATATCTGTGAAATCTATTTGGTCCAGTGTGTCATTTAAAGTCTTTATTTCCTTGTTGATCTTTTGCTTAGATGATCTGCCCATTTCAGTGAGGGGGGTGTTAAAGTCTCCTACTATTACTGTATTATTGTTGATGTGTTTCTTTGATTTTGTTATTAATTGGCTTATATAATTGGCTGCTCCCAGGTTAGGCACGTAGATATATACAATGTTAGATCTTCTTGTTGGATAGACTCTTTAGGTAGGATATAGTGTCCTTCGTCATCTCTTATTATAGTCTTTGGTTTAAAATCTAATTTGTCTGATATAAGGATTGCCACCCCAGCTTTCTTTTGATGTCCATTAGCATGGTAAATGGTTTTCCACCCTCTCACTTTCAATGTGGGGGTGTCTTTGTCTAACATGAGTCTCTTGCAGACAGCATATCGATGGGTCTTGTTTTTTTTATCCAATCTGATACCCTGTGTCTTTTGATTGGGGCATTTAGCCCATTTACATTCAGGGTAACTATTGAAAGATATGAATTTAGTGCCATTGTATTACCTGTAAGGTGAATGTTACTGTATATTGTCTGTGTTCCTTTCTGGTCTGTGTTACTTTTAGGCTCTGTCTTTGCTTAGAGGACCCCTTTCAATATTTCTTATAGGGCTGGTTTGGTGTTTGTAAATTCTTTCAGTTTTTGTTTGTCTTGGAAGCTTTTTATCTCTCCTATTTTCAATGACAGCCTAGCTGGATAGTTATCTTGGCTGCATATTTTTCTCGTTTAGTGCTCTGAATATATCATGCCATTCCTTTCTGGCTTGCCAGGTCTCTCTGGATCGTTCTGCTGCCAATCTAATGTTTCTACTTTTGAAGGTTACAGACCTCTTGTTTGGAGCTACTTTCAGGATTTTCTGTCTCTGAGACTCGTAAGTTTTACTATTAGATGTAGGGGTGTTTACCTATTTTTATTAATTTTGAGAGGGGTTCTCTGTGCTTCCTGGATTTTGATGCCTATTTCCTTCCCCAAATTAGGGAAGTTCTCTGCTATAATTTGCTCCAATATACCTTCTGCCCCTCTCTCTCTTTCTTCTTCTTCTGGGATCCCAATTATTCTAATGTTGTTTCGTCTTATGGTATCTCTTATCTCTTGAATTCTGCCCTCGTGATCCAGTAGTTGTTTATCTGTCTTTTTCTCAGCTTCTTCATTTTCCATAAGTTGGTCTTCTATATCACTAATTCTCTCTTCTGCCTCATTTATCCTAGCAGTTAGAGTCTCCATTTTTGATTGTACCTCATTAATAGCCTTTTTGATTTTGACTTGGTTAGATTTTAGTTCTTTTATTTCTCCAGAAAGAGATTCTCTAGTATCTTCTATGCTTTTAATCGTCATTCTGAACTCTAGTTCCAATATCTTACTAATGTCTGTATTGATTAAGTCCCTGGCAGTCAGTACTGCCTCTTGTTCTTTTTTTTTGAGGTGAGTTTTTCCACCTTGTCATTTTGATTAGAGGAGAATAGATGAATGAGAGAACAAAATACTAAAAAAAATGCTAAAAGCATAACAATGACCCCAGAAAAATATACACTATACAAATCAGAAGAGTCCCGAAAGGGGGGAAAAAAAGAAAGAATATGATCAAGCTGGTGAATATAACAGAGCCACACACTAGATTTTGGGTATCTTTTGGTCTGTTAAAAGAAATTGCCTCCCAAAATTTTAAAGAAATAAAAACTTATATATATATACATACACACAAAAAAAATAAGGGTAAATATGATGAAGGGATGGAATATGATTGTAAAGATGAAAATTAAAAAAGATTTTAAAAAAGCAATTGATAAGAAGTTGGTTGAAAAAAGAATGAAAAAATTTAAAAAAGAGAGAATGTTATCAGGTGGGAGACTAGGATATCATACACTAGATTTATGGTATATTTTGATCTCTTAGAAGAAACTGTATCCCAAAATTTTAAAGAAAGAAAAACTTATATATATACCAAAAATAAGGTTATATACAATGAAGAGATAGAATATGACTGTACAAATGAAAAATTAAAAAAGATTTTAAAAAAAAGGAATTGATAAGATGTTGGTTGAAAACGGAAAAGAAAAATTCAATAAAAAAATAGAAAAAGAAAAAAATAAAGAAAATTTTAAAAATTAACTTTGAAAGACTAAAGTATCATGGGAAAAAAGCCATGAATTCTATGTGCTGTATTCCCCTAGCGCTGGGGTTTTTCAGTTCTCATTGATCGGTAAACTTGGTCTTGGCAGGCTGTTCTTCCTGATCTTCTGGGGGCAGGGCCTGTTGCCGTGATTCTCAAATGTCTTTACCCCGCTCTTGCCAGGGCGTGGGCTAAGTAATCCACTCAGGTTTGCTCTTGGTAGCTTTTGTTCCCTGTAAGCTTTCTGTACAGCTCTGGAGGACGAGAGTGGAAATGGGGGCCTCCCAATCTCTGCCCGGTAGGAGCCAAGAACTCAGGGCCCCACTCCTCAGTGAGCCCCCAGAGAAAAGCAGTCAGCCACTCCCATCTCCCCGTCTCTGGCCGCACTCCGTGCTCACCTGGCCTGTGACCAAGCGTTTCTATCTCTGGCACACGACCCCGTTTGGTCTCCAAACCCCGCAGATTCCTGCAGTGAGCTCCTGTGCTGCTCCACACCGGGCGAGGAAGGGGAGTCTCCCCAGATCTGCCGCTTGTTGGGTCCCTGCTCAAAGAGCAGTGGCACTACTGTGCCGGGATCACAGTTTATGGCAACCCAAGCTGAGAGCCCACTCCTTGGCTCTGTCTTTGCAGTCGGCTTCCCTGCTCCATTACCTGGGAGCTCTGCCACAATCAGGTACCCCCGGTCTTTCTGTGACCCTGAGGGTCCTGAGACCACACTGTCCCAATGAGGGTTCCACCCCTGCTTAGCCACTGGAGCGACATCCCTCCGCAGAGCCTACTTCTAAAAGTTCTGATTTTGTGTTCTGCTGCTCTATCCCTTGCCAGTAGCGGCTGACGGAGGCCCCCTCCTCCACCGTCTATCTTCTCGAATATCGCCTCGGATTCACTTCTCCGCATGTCCTACCTTCCAGAAAGTGGTTGCTTTGCTGTTCAGAGAGTTGCTGCTATTCTTTTCTTGGATCTCCTGTTGAGTTTGTAGGTGTTCAGAATGGTCTGATAGCAGCTATCTAGCTGAATTCCTGGGAAAAGACGAAATTTTGGTCTCCTTCTCCTCTGCCATCTTGCTCCTCCTCCCAGAACCTGAGTTCTTAACAATGACCCAATACTACATCAAATCTGCATCAAAATAATAGATTTGAAAGATGAAGAGAAGGTATTTAGCAAGAGAATGGGGCAATATATTTTAGGCAGTATAAATATTATGTACAAAGGCCATGGGATGGAAGAAAATAAGGTATTTTAAAAGAACTTAAAGGAAAGAATAGCTGGGTTTGGGATGTATCAATAGAGTATGATGCAGGATAGAGCTGGGAGATTTAAGCTCCATTAGAGTTATCTCTTGAATAATGCACAGTTCTTAAAAGCCTGTTCTAGTCACTGCTTCCAATCCTATGTTTTACTGCTACTTATTTACATCTGTTTTTAACCTCCAAGTAATCATTACAATAGAACCTCCAAATAATCATTATCATTATTGATTTTGGTCAACATATTTGCTCTCCCCCTTTTTTTCTCACTATCCCTGATTTCATTCCACTCCTGCATAATTTTTCCATGAAAAATATCCTTAAATATTTCCTTCAAATGCCAACGGAGGTTATTAAGAACCACAGGACTTTATTTTTTCCTTTATCCTAGAATGATACTTTAATACTGTATACAATTCTAGATTGAGCCTCAAAACCTTTGCCCCAGTCCCATGTGGGCAGTAAAATCCAATCACTACCTTGGATCCAGTAACTCCCCAGGGTAGATGAAGAATCTTTAGCTCATTAGTCAGAGCTATGGTTTTCAGCTCTTTATTTTCTTCTGAAATATGGGAATTCCTTCATCTTTTGTAAACTCCAGGCATGCCTTTCAACAGACATTTTTGTTATATTTTATCTACATTATATGTTTTTTGAGCATTACAGCAAAGCTTAGTCTTTCACATTACAGGCATTGCAAGTTTCAATGAGATTTTAGTGAAGCTAAATCATGCCTAAGGAGTTACAACAATGTCACTGAGATTATACTTCCATATAAAAAGATATTGAAAGATGTAACATGTTAACACTTTGATAAATCTTTTCAAAGTTTTCTCTCCTAAGATATTAAAATTGGGGATTAGCATGATAATTTCAGGATGATTGAAATTGTCCTCAAATCCTGCTCCCAAATCCTCCACGCACCCCTAATTTTAACAAGAACACATTTGATAAAGTTAATTCATGTATCAAGACCCACAAGATGAAGGCTGCCCCAGGGGCTTGTCCCATGCTACAAAGCTGAATGTAAGTCAGCCTGCACTTACAAAAAACACCTCCCTGTCAAGGAAACCTAACATCAATCATAATGTCTTCAATTTTATTGCCCACCCCCATTTTGAATGTTTTTGGAGTTTATGAGAAGAATTTTTCTACAGATCTTGGTAAAGACCTTAGATCCTTGATAATTACATGAATAGTTGAAGATATGAATCTACAAGTTATTAATAACATCTGGGAGCATTTATATTCTTTCCTGTCCAATGTATAAAAAACTTTAAAAATTGGTAGTGGGGAGTTTAATTTTGTTCATTAAAAATATATAATATTTTGAGATTTTATAAATTTCATTTTCAATGTCTATAGGATTATGTCCCTTTGATTAAGAAAATTAAATACTTATGACCTATTACTTATAGGAAAATAAATGAGGGCACTGTGCCTTCTAAGGTCTTTACCAAAAAAAAAAAAACAAAAAACAAACAAAAATCCTATTTGCTTCAAGTTTCCCAATGTCTTTTGGTTTTCTAATGGTCTTCCTCTCACATTCTGCACATGGAAAAACATGGCAGTGGGCATGGAGGAAAGGTAGGTAGAAGCCAGAGAATCGCCATTTATCATAAATTTATTTTTAAAGTAGCTCTGAACTAGTGGATTTCATATAATAGCTTTTATTTATTATTTATTTTTTATTTTTATTTTTTAAAGATTTTATTTATTCATTTGAGACACAGAGATAGAGAGAGAGAGAGCATGAGCAGGGAGAGAGGAAGAGGGGGAGGGAGAAGCAGGCTCCCCGCTGAGCCAGGAGCCCGATGTGGGACTCGATCCCAGGACCCTGGGATCATGACCTGAGCCGAAGGCAGACGCCCAACCATCTGAGCCACCCAGGTGCCCCAATAGCTTTTATTTTTAAAAAATTACAGTTATATTTCATAGATATAAAAATTGATATTTGGAAAGACTAAACAACTTGCAAAAGGACAAGTATATTTGATGCTGAGGACCATGTTTTTCTAGTACATTTATCCTGGGATTTTCTTAGCCTTCATTAAGCTGTTTGCAAATATTCTTACTTTTTCTTCCATTGACTCAACTAAAGCACAGATAGAATTAATATAGTAGAGAATGTTAATAATTTGGAGAAGATTGTGATACATGTCCAGTGAAAGTACTGAAAAACATGCAAGGCTATGATTTGCATCCCCTCTGATAAAAGCAATTCCACAACATAAGCAGGGTAAATGGAAGCAGCATCGTAAAACAATGACTAAATAGCAATCTCATGATTAAGCAGTGGTGATGGGTGGTAGCAACAATGTGACGTCGGATCACATGGATGACACAGCGGGGTTTGGCAGTCAGACTGGATCTTATGAAAAAACTCTTTGCATGTGTACATGCAAGAGATTGTGATGTGCTATACTTCATATTGTCACACCAGTTTGATTGTGTTCCATAAAGATATGAAATACATAATGCCAAGAGATGATTTATAGCATCACTCTTTTGGACTTCTTTCTTGGAGTATATATAGTAACCTTAAGAAACAGAGAAGTCATGATCTGAGTGTTCCACACAATGGGTCATATTTACCTGTTTAGATGATCCTGGACTATTTTTTCCTGTTAGCATTTCAAAAACAGTTGATTTTTTTTGACTCAAGATTTATAATGGTGTTTGGGAGATAGATATGCAAAAATTTTATATCAATCCCAGTATTAGTTGATATAGCATATTCCCATTGAGATAACTGTTGCATTTTCAGAGAAAAGCAGTCTCTTAATTCCCATCTGCCATCAATTAATTTTATTCTAGAATGCAGGTAAACTTTTAATTATCTAAAATATCCTGATTGGAAAGAAAATTATAGGAATTCTCTAAATAACTGGTTATAAGTGGTATCTATTATATAATCACCTAATACACAGAGCAGAGAAATAATCTCATTAGTTGCTATAATTCATGTCCAGAATATTGAACCAATGTGATTTAATTACCATACAGAGTATAACCTTTGAACTTAAATAGTTACAGTGCAGCTTTTATTGCTTAATTATGGCACAAGACAAATGTTTCTGAGTTCATAAGTAAGGAAACATCTTAAAAATTGTAATTATTCCAAATTTATTCAGTTAACAGTCTACAAAAACATTTCAGTAAAGCAATCTTGGAATTTGTTCTTTAAAAATATGCATTTCTGAAGAATTTGTGATTGCAATAATATTCTTATTTTATTTTATTTTATTTTATTTTATTTTATTTTATTTTATTTATTTATTTGTCAGAAAGAAAGAGAGAGCACAAGCAGGGAAAGCGGCAGGCAGACGGAGAAGGAGAAACAGGCCCCTCACTGAGCAAGGAGCCCTATGCGGGATCCCAGGACCTAGGGATCATGACCTGAGCCAAAGGCAGACGCTTAACTGACTGAGCCACCCAGGCATCCCTGATTGCAATAATATTCTTAATATCAGTGCTGAAGTTTGGAAATGATCTTCTAAAATTCTATTGCTTTGTTAAATATTTAAAAAAAGGAAGATGTTATGAATCATTTAGAAGGGACATAATTCATTCATTAAATAGCTATTGTTTCATTATTTTTTAAATTTTGATTTGAATAGTCTAGCATGGCATAAAGTTGACACTGGTATCTCATTTCAACCTTAAAGTGACACCATATGGTAGATATTGCTAATCCACTTTTATGGGTGAGGGACTTTACCCTTACAGAGGTCAGGTAAATTTCCAAGTTCAAACAGCTACTTTAACCGGCTAATCTGGAAATCGTACATGGCAGATTGCTGTCAATATGCAAGCTCTAAATCAGGCCACTTTATTGGCTTCTTGAAAACAGTACATTAAATTGAGATAAAAATCTAAAATGATATGTATGTTAAGAACAATAGGCATTGTGTTGTAGAAAGAACATTAGATCTAGAAAGATAGCATTAGACTAGATTCTGTCTCAGCCACTTACTGGGTGTGAAAACCAGGTTAAACCACATTCCCCTCTGTATTTATTTTTCCACGTGTGAAAATAAGTTTGCATATAAATTTGTTCTGCCCTTGTACCAGCTACCCCCCGAGACTGTCTGAATGAAAAAAGCATTGTACCTCTGATTATGCTATAGAAACATCAGTAAGTATAATTAATAATGCCAGGTATTTTTCAATTAACTAGGCTCCTGTATTTCTAGACTAAAGGATTTCCTGCCAAACCTACATTTTCCCTGTTCAACTCATCTGAATAGAACATTTTAATTCACACATCTTCCCTTAACGTTATTACAAATATATTGTATTTTCAAAATCCACTGGATAGCCAATGCCCTGATCTTACAGCCTCTAAAAACCTTTGCCATTGTTGACAATTTCTTCTTTCTGAAAACTGGTTCTCTTCTTGCCTCTTCCTTGTTTGCCACCAACTTCACTCACAGTTTCTGAGAAGTCACTGTAGTGTAAGTCTTGACAGTGAGCTTTTGATTGCTGAGGCTCCTTTGTTTTAGTGATCTGGGTTGATTTTGATAACTGACCATGGGGGCCACTTGTCTTTTTTCTCCCCTGTGCTTTAAGTTCCTGCTCTTACATTTTTTTTTTTTTTTAAGTTTTTTTTTTTTTTTTTTTTTTTTAATTTATTTGACAGAGAGAGACACAGCGATAGAGGGAACACAAGCAGGGGGAGTAGGAGAGGGAGAAGCAGGCTTTCCGCTGAGCAGAGAGCCTGATGCGGGGCTCGATCCCAGGATCCTGAGATCATGACCTGAGCCGAAGGCAGATGCTTAACGACTGAGCCACCCAGGCGCCCCTCCTGCTCTTACGTTTTAAAGTCAGCAATAAAGAGTGAGCCTCGAAACCCTAGGCCTCTGCCCTTGACCCAAATAAAACAAGAACTCCTGGCCCATGTGCTCTTTCTCTTTCTCTACCATAACCTGTGTGGCCCCAGCTGTGTGGTGAGTTTCCAGGTCTTGTAACTAATAAATAATAAATCTTTTCAAGTTTCCTGATGGTTGTTGCTGAAGAGCATCTTGCCATCATAAGAACCACAAGGGTCTGTCCAGAAGGAACCTTGATTTGGAAAGGGGAGATATCTGAGGGAAGATTTCTGTGAAGGAGGTGAGTGCCCCCAGGCATTTCTGGCCGAGAGCATTACTCTCCATAGGCTGAGACCAGCACAAAACAGTCTCATATGCTGCATATGCTTTTACCTGACCTCTAAAATATTGGAGAGAGTGAACTCCTGCTCTACTCATGCTCTTTCTGAAGCTAATAGCTATAAAGGAAGCTACTTATATCTACTATTGAGATGTATAGCTTTATCCTGTTTTGATCTTTAAGCTCTAAATTTCTCTCTCCAGCTGCTAACACTACATATTCACTTGGATGTCTATATAAATATGTCCAGTGACCTCAAAAGAGAATATGTTTCCCAAGCCCTCCAAACATGCTTTAATTCCAATTCTAACCTCAATTTAGGATACATGTTATCTATACATTTAATGAGGACCTAAACTTCAAAGGCATTCTATATTCCATTCATTCTCTGACCCATTTTACCCACCAATCTTTTGATTTGTGAGTCCACATCTTATTATGTCAACATTTCCCATCCATTACTCCACTCCAAGCCACCAAGTACTTTCCCCTAATTTAGAAGACTCCTAATTAACCTACCTCTTTCCACTGTTGTAGTGGTAATCAATTTTCACAGTTTATAAAAATGTTTTAAAACTAAATCATTTTATTTTTTAAGGATTTATTTATTTTATATATATATAGAGAGAGAGAGAGAGTGTGTGAGCAGGCTGAGGGGCAGAGGGAGAGAAAGAATCTCAAGCAGACTCCTCACTGAGCATGCGGCCTGACACAGGGCTCAATCTCATGACCCTGAGATCATGACCTGAGCCAAAACCAAGAGTTGACGCAACCAACTGAGACACCCAGGTGCACCGAAAACTAAATCATTTTAAACCATTCTTCTACAAAAAATAATTAAAAGACAAACTAAAATATATAAAAAAACAGCAATGCAACACCATATTTCAATATCTTCCCTTAAATAAAATCCAAAGTTGTTAGTGTGGCATACAGGCTCTGAGTATCCAAGGATCCTATCTCACCAACCCCATAACTCATCAAAGGGGAGCCCATCCTTTGTGCTCCAGCCACAATGGCCATGCTATTTTTTTCTGTTATTTAAACACAATGATTTGATCCCCATTTCAAGTTGTTTGTATTTGCTATTCAATATTCCTGCAAAGCCATTACCTGGAGTATGGTAGTGGGTGATTCCTATTGATCAGTGTGGTCTCAGCTCAACTCAGTCGTGTGTTCCTATACATCTAGGCACATATTATTTTCCTTCCTTACTTCCTCCCTCTTCCTTCCCTCTCCTCCCTTCCTCCACCCACCTTTCTGTTTTGATCTGGCCAAATTCTGAAACTGCTTGTGATTTCTGAAGTTTCTCTGCCCTGGTTGGAGGCAGCACCTGCTTCCTCACATGGTAGCCAAGAAACCTAAGTATTTATTTCCTCAGTTCCCCTTGCAGTCTGCATTGGTCCAATTTCAGCTAACTAGATTTTATTCACTTCGAATCAAAAGATCTAGGGCCTGTCAGGACAATGGAAAATGCATTTGGGGAGGTTCAGCAGAAGTAGTAAGAGCATCGGGTTTTGAGAGTCCACAGCATCAGCAGAGCCAGTGAGAACATTCTGGCAACAGCTCCAGAGGCCAAGTCATCAGGACACAAGGTCAGTGTCTTCACTCTGGGTGGGGGTTCTGGCTGCTTAGTGTCCCCTTCTTTATTTCTGCTCTCTTTTCTGAGCCCAGTTCACCAAGCTTCTGCCGAATTTTTTGAGTTCCCCAACATCTATACAAATTTTCTTGTCTAAACGAGCGGCAACTCCAGTTGCTTGCTGGGAGACACCACCACAGACGTTCTCTATTCCATTACTCAATTTTATGTACTTCAAACAACTTATTAATATCTAAAATGTTCTTATTTATTGATTTTTGTGTTTGTTTTTTGTGCATTTTCAATTTTTCATTCTACATCTGCCATGGTTATTAAGAAGGCACTTATAAATTTTAAACACAGAGAAGAGAGAAATGCTGTATATTCTTTACCACATAGTCTCCTTCCTTGGTACACCTTCAGTCTGAAGAAAATATGTGTCTCTCTTGAGGATCCAGTATAGTTTTTAAATTACCAATAAAATAAATCTTACAGTTGAATGTGTTCTTTATTTACTGATGTTATTTAAGAGCATAGAGCTAAATTGTGGGCAAATAATAGCACAAGGTATTAGAGCTTTAATTTAGATGTAAAAATTTTTTCCTAATATGTATTTAATTTTAATTTGAAACTTTTTCCTTAAGGTTATTCTGTCCAGTCTTCTCAGGTATATTTTAGAAGTTATTTCAGTGTTCTTAAGAGTGAGGGTATTATTTAATCATTGTATCATTTTATATTTCTATACTCTGCCATGTCACCCTAATGAAGTGACCTAATGAGGTTATAAAAAGAAATCAATAAATCTAAAAACATACAGAAATATGTAAATTTTGAACAATGATAAATCACAGATATTTGCCCTTACAAAATGTGTATATTTGTAGTTTTTTTTAAATTAAATTTCTTTTTTTTTTTTAAGATTTTTATTTATTTATTTGACAAAGAGAGACAAAGTGAGAGAGGGAACACAAGCAGGGGGAGTGGGAGAGAGAGAAGCAGGCTTCCCGCTGGGCAGGGAGCCTGATGCGGAGTTCGATCCCAGGACCCTGGGATCATGACCTGAGCTTCGCGAAGGCAGACGCTTAACCACTGAGCCACCCAGGCGCCCGTGTATATTTGTAGTTTTATTCATTTTTTGAAATAATAAGCTTCCATATCTTAAGTTCTCTTGCATGATGCCCTTCTTGCAGTTTTTTTGACATATCTGTTGGTTTTTAATATCATATCCACTTTTATTAATTTTATCCTGAATGTACTCATACGGTGTTCTGTATCAAAGATGAATTTTGCATTAAACACTTCACAGTTAAATAGTACATGCGTCAACTTCCCTTTGCCCTAGTCCTTATGCATAGGGTGGCATGATGAGAGCCAGGTCAGTTGTCCTACACCAGTAGCTGGAAAGCCGTTAGGCAAGGGATAAAGAAAAATGATTCTCTGCTTATGAAGAGGTAGAAGGCACCAGTTTCCTTCTCTTCCTAAGTGAATCTCCCTGGAAACTAATGGGCCCGAATGCTATTTCCAACCCTTAGGTCTGTGAACATTGTCTCTAGGAGCCAGGCATCTCTAGCATTTACAACCAGGTTGTGTCTCTGTATTCAGGACTTCATTCATTTTGACAGATAAATACTTAAATAGTCTTCCAGTCTTTCAGAACTTTGTCCAGCCAGGCTGTAAGTATTTGGCCCTTTTAGGAAGAGATAAATTTTTATCTGATTCTTTTGGATCAGAACAATTAACCAGATAATGGCTATAGTTCTAATTCTCATGGTATGTAAGGATACTTCTAGGGGAAGTGAAATCAGTTCCTGGCTTTATAACCCATGTGTTTCCATGTCCCAGAAAGCTAGGGCTTTCAACAGGAACACTGGAAAATCCAGGAAACTTTATTTCTCTACAGTATGTTTCCTACTGTCACTGGTCATTCCATCCCTTAAGATTTTCCGAAGTCAGTCACCTTTAGTTTCAGAGATTGTCTTGCACACTGTTATGAAATAGGAGCAATCAAAAGTCGTATGATACATGACTTTATTCTAAAGAAATTTATAATGGATTTAAGGGACAAGATGTATAGAAATTAAACAATAATATTAGAAACAATTCAAGGTACAAAAATACTACAATGGTATAATAGTTAAATGTAAAAATAATGGCAGTAATAGGTCATAAAAGATAATGGAAATATCACCGTATTTACCACCCAGAGCCTGAGTAGCTATCTATGTTAATAAAATTATATATATTTATATTTATATATTTATTTATAAATATTTTTCCCCATCAAGCTCATTTCACGTAGGCATTTGGTATATTTATTTGATAGATTATTTACTTTAAGGGGATTTTTACTTTATTTCCATGTCTTCCCACATGAGTTTTATAAATGTAGAGCTCTAAACTCTGATTCTCAACTTTTTTTAAATTGAAGAAATTGTGTTAGTTTATCCCAAATAATACTTAAGATGATTTACAGTTAAATCTAAAATCAGCATGATTATCCTAAAAGTAGAAAGGATAACAGATTAGTCATTCTTTTTGTGAAAACTTGAACTGCTTTTACAAAATAGCTGAGTGGCTCTCACTGGGTATCTTCAAGCAAGGGTATGATAACCACTTGGCAGAAATGTTGTAATGTTCTGGTATATCTGTTGAGTTTTTAATATTCATCTTTAACAATTAATTCAAAATTAACAAAGATGAATATTAAAAACCCAACAGATATCCTCAGTAAAGGGAAATTGAAAAACTAAACAGTGTTTTAATTTAATGTTCTCTAACCATACTTCTAGACCTTGGGTTTTATAATAGCTTGCTTCTTCCTTTATGTCCCCAAATCTCAAATTCAACAATCAGTTGGTATAATGTGATGCCACAGAGAGATACCTTTCTTTAATTAATAGAAGAGAGCTTGTAACACCAAAATATTTTATTTTTATTCATCTTGAGTATTAAATACTACAGTGGTGATGCATTTGAAAATGAATCTCTAATAAGAAGTTTCCTTCAAGGGGCGCCTGGGTGGCTCAGTTGGTTAAGCGTCTGCCTTCGGCTCAGGTCATGATCCCAGGGTCCTGGGATCGAGCCCTGCATCAGGCTCCCTGCTCAGCTGGGAAGACTGCTTCTCCCTCTTCCACTCCCCCTGCTTGTGTTCCCTCTCTCGCTATCTCTCTCTCTGTCAATAAATAAATAAATAAGATCTTTAAAAAAAAAAAAAAAAGTTCCTTCAATACTGCAACACATTCTCACAGGATTTCTGTATCTTTGCTACCATTTACTCATTTTTATGTTTTTTCCTAGTGTGATATATCTTTTCAATTATAGGAATTCTTATGTAGTTTTGACCACACAATTTTTGTTATTACACCAGCTAGGGAATTTTGTTAGTAATCTAAACTTTTTTTTTTCCCTCAAAATAAGTTCAGAGCAGATTGTCTGAATTTATATTTTCAACATTGAAATACCTTATTTATTATAATTAACACTCTCATTTTCCAGATGCCTTTGCCCTTAAATATATGAAGATTACAATGTATGCAGCATGGTGTGAAAAAATAAAGCATGAACTATACAGTTCACTGACTTTCTTTCAAATATTAAACCTATTATTACATATGTGACTTCGGCAATGTATCTAATGTCCCAAATCCTCATCTTTAAAATAGACATCTACTTCATAAATGTGAGCCATGATTTAGTAAGATTATGTATGTAAAATGTTTCACTTAATTTCTGGCACTTATTAACATTTAATACATGAATATACTTCAAATTATCTGAAATGAAACTGTATATTCACTATTAGTTCTCCCTCTCACTCTTTCCAAATCCAAATGTGTCTGTGGTCAAATTCAGTGACGTAGGAAATAAAAATTTTAAAAAGTAGAACCTACAGTGATTTTTTTAGGACAGGAAAAAAGTTATAGCATTAAAATCTTAAGACAATTAATTCAGATTACATAAGTCTTAAGGAAAAGTGCTAAGTCCAGATATAAAGATTGAGGGTAGACCTTCCTTCTTTGTCTTGAAAAGAACCAGTCTATCATTGCTTAGATAGACAGAGAGGAAGAGGAAATCAAATTATCACAGAGCTTTAGAAAAGGGGATGCAAATAGAATCAGACTTATATATGGTACAGCTGTCTCGGAGGGTTAATCAGAGAACACCTGTAGCTCCGCAAGGGAACTATTCAGTAACCAAGCTGATAAAGTGTAAATGCACCAGCAGAACTGGGCAGGGGATATAGAGGTGCCAGATTACAGGGAATAAATACACAGAATACCCAGTGAAATTTGAATTTCAGATAAGAAACATTTTTTTTTTTTTCTTTTAGTATAAGCATGCCCTGTGAATGTTTTTGGGACATATTTGTACTAAAAGAAGATATTTGTTGTTATCTGAAATTCAAATTTAACTAGATAGGCTATATTTTATCTGGCAACCCTACAAAGGAACAACAGTATTATTCCCAGAGGAATATGAAGTTCACAATTTATTCTCAAGATTATATATATATGTATGTAAATCTTACATTTTTACTCTATTTTGCATTTTTAATCTTGATCTTGTTTTGTGATATAATGGATTTTTATATCAATTCCCTCTTATCCCAGATGCTAATTTGTTTTGTATGATATAGATTGTATTTACTTTCAAAATTTGTATATTGTCACAAAATGTCCTTTTGTGTTTCAATTTATGTATTCTTTAACCATGGAAAAAATAAATAAACTGAGTGCAAACATTTGGGTACTAATTCTCTGGAAAGATTTAGAGAGCCTAAGGAAAATGAAATGAAAAACTGTATATTCATATTGAACTCTGTTTAAACATTATCTAATTTCAACTGTTTGGATTGACGACTTACAGCTCCTATAGTTCCACATGATTCAGAGAAATTTCACAACTATTTTTTTTGAAATTAATCATGAATTATTTATATTCTAAAACATATAGTGCTTAAAACACTGTATATAACCATAAGTTAAGGCTTTCTTATTTTCCTTTTTCTCTTAGTGATATTTGGTGTTCTATTTCATTTTTGAGACTGTGTGTTTAGAAAACAAATGTGTTCATAAAATCTTTCAGATACTGGAGTTTTTGACTATTAATTTGGAACACGGGGCTTATCAATTAGCCTCAATGAATGTTATCTGTACATCTGTAAAGTAAGGGAGATAGGTAAATCCTCTCTAATGTACCATAAAACAGTGATATGACTTTTTCTATAATTCTAAACCCAACATAAAAATTTTGCCTTTAATCTGAATTAGGGGCTGGCAAAATTCTTCTATAAAGGTAATAACAAATAATAAATATTTTAGGTTTCATGAGCCATATGGTCTCTCTAGTAACACTCTTCTGACATTGTAGTAAAAAGCAGCCATAGACAATGTAAAAAATGAATGGGTGGGGTGGTATTCTAATAAATTTTATTTAATAAACAAGAGAAGGCTGTATTTGGCTTGCTGGCTGTAGTTTAATCTAAATATTTCCAAAGACAATTCAGTATAAAGAGGTAAAGTATATTATCAGTTGGCCCAGGCATTTCATTTTCTTTCCTCTCTCTCTCTCTCTAAATATTATTTTACTATCTTTTGTTTCTTCTCCACTTCAGATACAAACTCTTGCCACTTGGCCTATGTCTGATTCATACCAATCCTTTCATTAGAAATCAGTCTGTTGTAAGATAGGAAAACAAAGAACTAAACAGCCAACAAACAAAACACACAAAATCATATGGTTACTATCATGTATCACTAAAGAGAAAACATGATGTTTTCTAGCTTTTCTATAAAACCAAGCCTTTTACTTATTTCCATGAATGATTTCAATTTCCTTTAGAGCCAGGGTAAGGAAAGCAACAAAACACAAGCATTACAAATCAATCTTAATCTCTACAAATGTACTCAGAATTCATCATCAGGTAATCTCTGCCTTTACTACTTGGATTTATATTTCTGCATAATGGAGTCTGTTAATAACAACTGTCTTAACCTTTCTAAGTCTCATTATTCTTTCTTGTATAATTGGTTACACAATTTTTTTTTTTTTTTTTTAATGTCTAACTTCCTAGGAGTCAGCATACCTTACTTGTCATCAAGCAATGACTGATCAGCAGTTGTGCTCAACAGTTTGAGCTGGTAAGACTTCCAACTTTTGCCAATGGAACTGTATGTGTGTTAGGGAGTACATTCAAAGTGCAGGCAGTGTTTAAGTCATGATAAAACAAATATATGGAGAGCTTGTCCAAGGCCCTCATGGCTTACTTCTCATATATTCCTGATGAAGCAAATTTCCTGTTAGTCTTCCAGTCAATTACTTGCTGCCGACAAGACAGGAACTTCAGGCCAATGAAGCTGATAGTCGGCGCATTCATTTGCCACATAGGTCTCGACTATTACTGATGCTTCTTGGCATAGGGTTTTACATGATAGGCTCCAAATAAAATCAGCCCATGGCAGTGAATCTCCTGGTTTTCAGGTCTTACCCCACCCTGATATCACAACTGTGCTGACCAGGCTGGGGGTGGAGAGTGGAAGTAGCCCCAGGCAAAAACACCACAGACTTCGCTGTTTGGATTCTCAGTAATTTTTATTATATAATCACTTTTCAGTGAGATGTATGCCCTTGAGATGTATGCTTGGTTGATTTCCACAGTCATAAAATATTTTGTCCAGTTTTATTGTTGTTTCTTGGGGAGTAGATTTGTTGAACTACTCACTTCACTATCTCAGAAATCCTGTTCCCAGAGACTAATTTCTAAGCCCTACTCATGGGCCAGGCACAGAGTTAGTCAACTACCTTATTTACGTTATCTCTAAACCCTATAGCAACCCAACAAGACATGTATTCTTATCTTTATTTTTCTTTTCTTTTTTTTCTTTTTAAAGATTTGTTTATTTATTTGACAGAGAGAGACACAGTGAGAGAGGAAACACAAGCAGGGAGAGTAGGAAAAGAAGAAACAGGCTTCCCGCTGAGCAGGGAGCCTGATGCGGGGCTCGAGCCCAGTATCCTGGGATCATGACCTGAGCTGAAGGCAGATGCTTAAGGACTGAGCCACCCAGACGTCCCTGTCTTTATTTTTCTGAGTAAAATGAGGTTCAGATAATTTAAGTAACTTGCCAAACCAAAAACAAAATAAAAATGTAATTCATATAGTATGAATTATATTCAAAATCATATTGTATCAAGTATATTTGAATTCATACATAAGAAATGAATTCATATATTTTCAAATGTTACTTATGAGAAATAGATTAAACCATGCCTGTAAATTACTTAACATAGCATAGAGTACATATTATAAGTTTTTGATAATTGAATGTAACTATTTTTAGATATGTAAGTAATTGTGAAATAATTATTTTCTGATATGTGTATAATCATATTCAATTTAAAAAAAACAAATGACCTCTTAAACAGGTAAATTAAATCAGCTTTTTGTTTCCACTCCTCTTTTTTGGCCCAGTCACCCTACCCACTGATGGTAGTACTTGTTAAATGGATGAATGTGTACCAATGGACAGGTGGCTTTATATTAAAAATCATTTTTGCCATGTGCATAAAACTAGTCAGAATGGGTAGCTCAATAAAACATTTGGGGTCTAACAAAATTCAAGAAACTAGGAAAGCAAAGGACCATGATCAAAGCAGAAAGCTTAAACTTGATTAAAAGCTAATACATATTAAAACAGGATGAAAGAGTCCAGATGTCAGGAAGTTGAATGTCAAAGCTGCACTATGAATATAGTTGTTAAACCATGAGCTCAAGCTGATTTATTTTTTCATTGAATAAAGTTTGTAAACACAAGAAAATCACAGTCTTGAAGTCAACTTTTTTACCTGACTTGCCAGAAATGTCAGGTTATTTTCAACAAGAAGCTCCTACTGATTAATTTTAGTTATTTAGAAATTAATTTTAATCAGTTCAGCCCTTTAATATAGGGGGGGTCTCAAAATTGGGGCTATTCTAGACAATTTTTCAACATCTAAATATACAAAGAAGCCAGTTATCTTCTTTAAAGGATCTACATCAGGGAAATGTTACATTCCTAACACTAATATTCTAACTCTAGAGTATGATATGAAACTGATAATAGAGAATGACAATACTAGACACACTTTTCCTTTCTTTATACAAAGATTTAAAAATAAACTTAGGGATCCTGAATAAAATCAAATACAACTTTAGACTAGAGAACTTTTACAACCATGAAGTTTCAAAAGAAATTGTTGGAACAACTCAAGTGAGTCACAGAGAGAAATGCATTTGATTATATTGTTCTTTTAGAAAGTCAGAATTTCATTACAGTTTTTTAAAGGGCATATTCAACTTCATACAATAAACATATTACATTTGTCATGAATACTTATCTATTTAAGCTTTGCTGTTAAGGGCATGAGTAAATTTCTGATTTTCTCTGTATATTAATGTTGTAGTCATAGTGGAATCATTAAAATACAGCAAAATAGAGATACATAAGTGAGAAGAAAAAGTAATATAATTTGATCAACACAATAAATTGGAGCACACTACATTCAATTGATAAATTGACAGGTGTTAAAGTACAAATAAGCTAAAAATAAAGCACAGTAAATTAAAAATTTATATACATTCTGAAGTATACCCAAGATGAGTGAGGAAAGAAATCAAACATGTGGAAAAAATAGCACATTTTTATTGGTGGATGTGATATGACTAATAAAAGATGTATACAGAAAATATAAACAAAATTTTAGTTTTATGGCAATATTATTAAATGCAAAGTGGAAAGTTTATTGGGTCAAAACAAAACAAGAATGTATTTTATAGATATTTTATTATCACTGAAGCTTTTATTACAATAATAGTGAAGTATCAAATTATGGTACTTTTAAATAAATATCTATAATAGATTTGAATGTACTTATAGAGACAAAATTGAACAGCTTGGTTAAAACAAATAGCTGATCTAGGCTAAACTATAGAGGTTATTATGCAAACATTTTGCTGTAAATAGTTATTTTTTTATATTAATGGAACAGCTATAATGTATGATTGTACTGCCATCTCTAGTGACCAAGACAATGTCAATATGTCCCTCAGCTTGGCCAAACTTTTAGGGCTTCTTCCTATTCCTGCACCCCCAATCTCTCTCCCTTTTTTAGAGCATTTACTTTGGAAAATTTATAATTGTTATTTCTTTCTTTGTATTTTTTAGATGCAAAGCTTTGAAAAGCCTCTTGCCTGTTTTAAAACCCAAGACTATCTTTCTTAAGGACCTAGATATTATCCCTTTGAAATACAATCATGAAAGAAGTTAATTTCCCAGTCTCTAGGAGAGGTGTATTAATCAGGGTTCTCCAGAGAAACAGAACCAATAGAATATAGATAGATAAAGAGAGGTGGGGGAGAGGGAGAGAGAGAGAGAGAGAAATGATAGATGATAGATAGATAGATAGATAGATAGATAGATAGATAGATAGATGATAGATGATAGATAGATAATAGATGATAGATGATAGATAGATAGATAGATAGATATAGATAGATAGATAGATAGATAGATAGATAGATAGATAGATAGATAGAGAGATATAAGAAGAGATTTATTATAGGGTTTGGCTCATGTAGTTATGGAGGCCAAGAAATCCCATGATTTGTCTGCAAGCTAAGAAATCAGAAAAGCTGGTGATATAATTTAGTCAAAGTCCCAAGGCCTGAGAATGCAGTCTGGTGGTGTAAATCCTGGTCTGGTATGAAAGCCTGAGAATCAGTAGTGCCAATGTTATGGGGCATCAGGGGGAGGGCAGGAAACAATGGATAACCCAACTCATGTGGTGAAAGTAAATTCATTCTTCTTCCATCTATTTGTTCTATTTAGGCCCTAAATGGATGGCATGATGCCCACTTACGTTGGTGAGCCCCATCTTCTTTCCTCCGTCTACTGATTGAAATGCTAATCTCTTCCAGAGATACCCTCATGGACACCCAGAAATAATATTTACCAGCTATCTGGACATCAATTAGCCTAGTTAAGGTGACATAAAATTAACTATCAAAAGTTCTACTTATGTCAGTTTAGCATCCATATGCATTTTCTTAAACAAACTTAATCTTCAAATAAAGACAATAGCAAGCTCATAATTCCACCTAACATGATACAACTATCTTGTGCCTTTGGTGGTTGAGTGCCACCATTTGTCATCTGCCACCTCAAGATCCAATTACTCTCATTGCACTTAGGTTTTCCAATTGAGTGACTGCAAGTCCCACTCTAACGTCTAGCCACCAAAGAGCAATTATAGAGCTCTTTAAGGACGCTGAGGCTCCTCTTATGAATTTATTTCTCAAAATATTGCTGAAAAGTGTGTCTTCTGGGTCCTCCCACTGTGGATGAATAGGATTTAAATGACAAAGTCACTCTAATACTCCTACATCCTTAAGCCTTGAATCCCTTTCTCTCCATTAACCAAGGAAGGTTGGGCAGTTTCAGTTTTCTCATGGTGAGCCATTTTTTGGTCCATGTGTCAGCCAATCAACTAACCAACCAAACTGTTAGAGCCCTTCCTAACTCCCTGAGCTACAACACTAAATGAATCTCTGTTTAGTGGGCCCATAGCAATAAATTTGACCTGATCCAACTTTATGTACCTTTCACTATTATTTCATACCCTTAGTATCCCCACACACATTCCCCAGACTTATGTTTGTATTAATTAGAAAACAAGTAGTTCTTTTGAAGTGTAGTGTATTTCCTCATGAACTACACTTTTGTACTTCACTGTTAAGGGCCTGCTAGGACTTGAGACAATTTAAAGTTCGGAACAAAGAGAGACAATAGGGGTGGTTCCTGTGGAGAATCGGCATTGTCTTTCATGAAAACTAGGGAGGCCATTACCATTTCCACAGGTTATGCAGGGCTAATCCTCTCCAACAGAGGTGGCAGGGCCAACACTATTGTGGATGGAACTACAACTGTGGTTGGAGAAGCTGATACTACTCTGTGTGAGGCGCCCAGTTTTTCTGGGGGTAGGAAATCCTCTTTCACAGGCAAAGAAGTTTCATCATAATTTAGGAGCTCATTTATTGGGGGTCATCCGTATCTTCTCATCCCAGCTTACAAGAAATGATTCTTTCCCAATCAGTGCCCATACTTTTAGCAGTAGGTACTCTGCAAGTCTGGGGATTCAATTTGCTTTGTCATTCAGCTAACTGTAGAATAACTTTGACTTTGGTTTTTATTTATTTTATTTTATTTTTTAAAGATTTTATTTATTTATTTGACAGAGAGAGACACAGCGAGAGAGGGAACACAAGCAGAGGGAGTAGGAGAGGAAGAAGCAGGCTTCCCGTGGAGGAGGGAGCCCGATGTGGGGCTCGATCCCAGGACTCTGGGATCATGACCTGAGCCGAAGGCAGACGCTTAACCAACTAAGCCACCCAGGCGCCCCTTGACTTTGGTTTTTAGCAATTTCAACCCTGCCCCTACAGGAAACAAAGCTCTCCTTCTGGGCATACCTAGACATTCTCAGGTCATTTATGGAGCTTCTAGTGGGGAATTAAATTTCTGAGCTCCATTTTTTCTTTCACCACTTTGTCCAGCAGCATTGGGAGCAACCAGCTGATGTCATTATATTCCTTAGTTTTCTTTTCTATTTTTTTAAGATTTTATTTATTTATTTGAGAGAGAGAGAGAGAGCATGAGTGGGGGAGGGAAGGACAGAGGGAGAGGGAGAAGCAGATTCCCCGCTGAGCAGGGATCCCTATCCAGGACCCCTACCCCCATGACCCCAGTCAAAGGCAGACGCTTAACTGCCTGAGCCACCAAGGTACCCCTATCCCTTAATTTTTCAGTAATGTGGAAAATTACCATATAGAGAGTCATTTATCTCCTTGCTCCTTTTAAGTGACTAATTAGGAGTATTCAATGTGGATATTTTGTGTATCTCTTTTAAGAGTTCACGTCAAGGATTATCAGTGTCTCTTTACTGCTAGAAATAAAATCATTAGCTTTTTAAAATCTAATCAGATTAGATTGCCAATTCCAGAAATCCCAGAACCAGTTCAGAAAATTATTCCCTACAATTTGGTCCTCAAGAACCACTCTTTTTATGTTGCTGCAATCTGGTGCCTTGCTCCAACTTGAAAAATTATTTCCTGTCATGAAGATTGGAGAAAGTTTGCTTTTCCTTTGTGTGAGGTAGAATAGCAAACACAAATGGCTTATAACCCATCCCACCTGAAAACTCTTCCAGTCTTTGTTCCTACAGCGTTGAGTTCACACTGTTTTGACAGTAGCACATCTACTAAGTAATTTTAGAATTAAGAAAATTATCCAGCTAATTAGAATAAAAGCTGCTTTTACTTATGACCTAGACAGGCAAAGCAAAGTTGCTAAGATGAATTATTCTAATAATTACTCTATTGCTGAAACTTATTTTGCCTGTGTAGATCAAATAGTTCAAAGCTCATTCATAATGTAAAATACAGATGTATTTATAGAACATGAAGATCCAGTAAAAAAAAAAAAAAAAGACTTTTCATTTACTTAGTAATGTATTAATAATTTTATTCCTTATCAATATAAATTTTAGCTAAAAGCTAATAATTTTCTCCAAGTTGCAACTTTACTTGTTTTAGTAAGAATAGAATGGTCATTTAATGTGAAATATATTTGTCATCCCTCCCTGAGATGCTCTTTTATTGGCTTTATTATGAGTTTCTTCCAAATTACTAGAGAAACACGATCCATATTTCATGATGTGTTTATGTTAGGTAGGCTAGTATTTGGTTTTAATTTTCAGAATTTACTTAATTCCAGATAATAGTAAGTATTTCTTTGTATATGATACCATGTGAAATTGTAATTACTTGATATATTATACATCACTATAAAACAATACTATGTAGCTACAGGGGCAAGGAATGTTACAAGAATATGCCATAAAAATAAAAAAAAACACAAACTGTTGATTAGAAAACACCAAGGAAGCCAGAAAAGGGATTTTGGAAGGTAAAGGAAAGAGTAAATGACAAGACAAAGCAAGCAAAAGAGTAAAAAAAACAGCAAATTTAAGAAAAATAAAATTTTATCTCCATATATTATAAAAACAGAATTGTAGGGTGAAACTTGAAGACAATATAGCAGAGATTAGTCACGGCATATCTATTTCTGATTTTCCCCAGGATCAACCCGGATATATATTTTAACCAGACAGAAAATGAACTTGCCTGTGTCAGAATGAGGTATCTAACTCCTATTATGTATACATTATATTATTTTAAACAAATCATCAATGTAGGCCACATTGCTGGTGTCAACTCCTTGTCTTAGAAGTGGATGCATTCAGTTTTAGAAAGTGGATAAAATGTAGTACTAGAAAGAACTATATAAATAATGAAAGAGGTGAAATGGAACAAATGTATTTTTAATACAACTGATGAAATAAATATTAATTTGAAAATATCCCTGCATTATCTTCCAGTTCTGGGAATGCATGTTTCACTAAATATATAAACAGTAAATTTTCATGTGAAAGACAGAATACTGTAATTGTACAGCATAGATTTCTGATTCCATTTTTTTTATATTTTTGAAATTGCCTGATTCTAACATGGCTAGAGAAGTATTACTAATAATAGAAATGAGCTAGCTTCTGCTATCTTAATTAGTGTATATATTAATTAATAATTCCTTATTCCACAGTGTATATTTTCCACAGCAATAAAAATAATTCTGTCCTTTGAAGATTAACATTGTCAGATGCAATAATTTTTTTTCTTGCACAATTAGCAACGATTAGTGTTCCACAGCATCTCATGATTTACAATGCCATTATTAGCCAAAGATAAAATTTAGTACTTCCAGATGCAATGTCAATAAGTATTCTGAACCTCCCCAAGCAGTTTTTGTTTAATTATTGATGTATAAGAAAAATTTTATACAAAAAGTACTGTTATGTTGAAATTTATATTTTTCTTTACCTTCATGTGCTTTTTCCATTTGGATTAATGACAATGAAATTCACTGGGTTTATTTTCACAGTGCTATATTGAAAAGATGTTTTGATTTGGATCTACTTCACAAAAGCCCTTTTGATCAACTAAAACAAGCTATGTAATCCCTCTCTTTCTATCTATTTATGTTAATTTTTATTACTGTTAGTTAATTTAGAAGACTAAAATGTGATGATATTGAAGGGTTAGTATTGTCACTGAAGGCTTAGTATTACGTAGCTTCATCATTTTAGCCTATCTAGGACAATAAACCCAGATTATTAATATGTTTTAGTAGAATCTTGTTTTTATGCACTATTACATCAATTACTGAAAAAAGGATATTTTTTGGTTAAAGGTAGAGTGTGGAGTAATAGCTAACCAACAAAAATAATGTCTACTTCTTTGGATATCATGTTCCTATTGCATATAAGTATATGCTACATTATATCTTATACATACATAAAATATAAAATATAAAATTTTGAGAGTATATAATAGCACACTGCAGGGGAGGTGCTGGGGGAAAGAGGAGGAAAGCAAACAACAAGATAAAAATCAATAGATAATGTATAACATATACAAATAAAAAAATTGTACAGTATTTAGATATATTGAAATAAAAACCAGAATAAACAAAAAGTTGAAAGAAAGTCAAAGTACCATAGAGTGTATAACAGCAACAACAGTGAAGTTCCCTTCCCCCCTCTAACCACACTCAGTTCTACTCCTTAGAGGCATCCACTTCAACTGTCTATATGCTGTCTTTAGGCCAGTAACATACTGGTGCTTTGTAATATACGATGCTTAATGTCACTATTATCAGAGAAATTCAAATCAAAACCACGGTGAGATAATCATCTCATATTTGTTAGAATGGCTATTATATATATTAAAAAAACAAACCCACAAAAGCTAAGTATTGGTGAGAATGTGGGGGAATTTGAACCCTTGTACACTGTTGGTAGGAATGCAAAATGGTACAGCAGTCATGGAAAACAGTAAGGAGGTTTCTCAAAAAAAAAAATTAAAGATGAAAAATAAACTACCAAATGATCCAGTAATTCCATTTCTGGGTATTTCTCCAGAAGAACAGAAATCAGGATCTTGAGGATATATTAGTACTCTAATGTTAACTGCAGCACTATTCACAATAACCAAGATGTTGAAACAACTTAAATGTCCATTGATGGATGAATGGATAGAGACAATGTGTTGTAGTATATACACACAATGAAATATCATTCAGCCTTTAAAAAGAAGAAAATCCTGCAATATACTGCAACATGGATGAAATTTGAAGACATTCTAAGTAAAATAAGCCAGTCACAGGAGGACAAATATAGTATGATTCCACTTCTATGGAAAATAGTTAAACTCACAGAAGCAGAGAGTAGAATAATGGTTGTTAGGGGCTGGGAGAAGGGGGATTGGGGAGTTACTAATCAGAGAATATTAAGTTTCATTTATGCAAGATAAATAAGTTTGACAGATCAGCTGTACAACACTATGTTTATAATTCTCAATACTTTATGGGACACTTAAACTTTTGTTAAGAGGATGAATCTCGGGCGCCTGGGTGGCTCAGTTGGTTAAGCGACTGCCTTCGGCTCAGGTCATGATCCTGGAGTCCAGGGATCGAGTCCCGCATCGGGCTCCCTGCTCAGCAGGGAGTCTGCTTTTCCCTCTGACCCTCCCCCTCTCATGTGCTCTCTCTCTCATTCTCTCTCTCAAATAAATAAATAAAATCTTTAAAAAAAAAAAAAAAGAGGATGAATCTCATGTTGTGTTCTTACCACAATAATATAATAAAAAGTGAAGGTGCTCTGTAAATATGTACTGAATTATTAAAGAAAATTATTTGAAAAATAACATTAATAAAAATATAATTAATATAAGTATATTCTAAAACATAAATGGGTATTTATATCTTATTGTCTTGAGAGGACATGTGTGCTTTTTGAAATGTGATAAAGGAGAGAAACAGTAACACACACATGTTGCTATTTTCTTTCCCCTGAAAATAGATAACTTGTTCAAAAATAAGAAGTAAATCTGTAATTAATCTTCAAACTGCTTAGCCATTGGTAGAAAATTATTTTTCTAACACATTCTGCAAAGGATGGAAAATTATTCTAAGCAAGTACTACGTAGAACATTTGCACATTTAATTTATAGGAAAGGTTAATTGCATTGCGCTGTTAGCATGGCCTGCTTGAGTGCTGAATCCTGGGAGCATAAATGATTTTTAAGTACACAGTGAGAGAGTGAATCCCCCACTAGGGTTATTCCTAAGGCTTTTGTGCTCAGTCAAGCAATAAGAGATGTTACACATCTCTACAGTGATTGTTCTCAGCATCCCTGAAGTTTAATCCCTAAAGACCATGAGACAAAAACTCAATAATAAATGGATTTCTGATGCTAGCATCTAAACAAAAAAAGGAACATTATTGGCTTTCTTCTTCTTAAAAAAAATATAAAGCACTTGTGACCTAAATATATAGTGGTAATGCTTTGGATCACTGATATCCGTTTCCATCAAATTATGAAGATTCTACTCTGTTCAAGATATTTTTAATTCCAATCATATTTTCTTTATAGAAGCAGAATTCTTTGGCAAAAATGTGGAAGAAGGGAGTGCATATAATTTGGGCTCCTGTGTATTATATAGCTGCTACTAAGATCTAAACATGCTGCATCACCTCCACGCATATGATACTTGACTTTATTTAACAGCTTGTATTGGTATTTCTTGCACCTGATTTTTTTTTCTTGCCTACTAATTTTCCAAATCAATCCTGGCAGGTAATGTACTATTGAAAAGCTTTGGCTTTGAAACTTTGAAATTATATGAATCCAATGTGTATACATAGAGGTAGGAATGAAAATAAGGTTAATTTGCTCCTTTCCTGGACTGTGAATATTTTTTGTTGTAATGACTTCTTAATTTTTCCACAAATGAATTAAAGGTATAAATGAACTGATCGATCATGCCATTCTTATGATCATATAGTAGATGAATGGTAGCATTAAGCAGTCATAAATTTCATTATTATTGAAGTTTCTTTCTGTGAATAGTCTTTATCCATAAACATCTCTAGAAAAAAAGTAAGTAAACTCACTTATTCTTAAGATATGAAACTTTCACTTACCAATCATTTCCATATTAACCTTAGTTCCTTCTTTTCTGAACATAAAAACAAAGAAAAGCAGGGGCACCTGAGTGGCTCAGTCAGTTAAGGGACTGACTCTTGGTTTCAGCTCAGGTCGTGATCTCAGGGTCATGAGATTGAGCCCCTCATTGGGCTCCGAGTTTAGTGTGGCATCTGCTTGGGACTCTCCCTCCCTCTCCCTCTGTCTCTCCCCTCTGTTCACACAGGCACATACACACATGCTCTCTTTCTCTCAAATAAATAAATAAATCTTTTAAAACAAGAAAAACAAAATATATTCATCCCAGAAAACCTGTATCTCTTTAGTGATACTCTAATGATCACATTAAATATAAATAAAATATTCAAAATATATGGGCAGTCTTCTTAATTTTAGTCATCTAGTAGGTGTTTTGTGCTATCAGATTGAGATCATAATTTTCATTTCTCTAATGACACTGAGCATTTTTCCATTTGTTTATTTGTCATGCATATACCTTCTTTGATGAAATGTCTGTTCAGATCTTTCATCTGTTTTTATATTGGGTTGTTTTATCTCATTTTTAAGTCCTTTTTATTCTTTTTTTAAGATTTTATTTATTTATTTGACAGAGAGATAGAGAGAGCCAGAGAGCACAAGTGGGGGGAATAGCAGAGGGAGAAGAAGAAGCAGGCTCCCTGCTAAGCAGGGAGTCTGATGCAGGGCTTGATCCCAGGACCCCAGGATCATGATCTGAGCCAAAGGCAGACACTTAACCGACTGAGCCACCCAGGCACCCCTCATCATTAAGTTCTAAGAGTTCTTTAGATATTCTAGATACCAAGCCTTTTTCAGATATGTTTTATAAATATTTCTTCCCAGTCTATGACTTCCTTTTCCTTTTTCTTGTCAGAGTCTATGAAGAACAAACATATTTTAAAATTTGACTATATGTGGGACACTTGTGTGGCTCAGTCAGTTAAGCAGCCACCTTCGGCTGGGGTCATGATCCCGCATCGGGCTCCTTGCTCATCAGGGATACTGCTTCTCCCAATGCCTGCCATTCCCCCTGCTTATGCTCTCTCTCTCTGATTGATAAATAAGTAAATAAATAAATAAATAAATAAACAAATAAATAAATATAAATGAAATCTTTAAAAAATAAAATAAAATTTGATTAATGCAATGTACTGATATTTTAAATTTTATACTGCATGCTATGTATGTGTTAAGGAAATATTTTCCAAAATTAAAGTCACTAAGATTTTCTGTAATATTTAATTATAAAATCTTTAGTATTTTAAGTCATGCATTTAACTTTATGACCTATTTGAATTTTTAAAAAATTATAAAATGTGAGGTTAGGGATCCACACAATTAATTGTATATTCAAGAGAGTTATATTGAACATGCAATCTAAGCTAGGTAGGAAGGAGGAGAGAGTATGTGGAATGAAAGTGTCTAATAAACTGGTATAATCAATAGCTTTTTGGTCCCAGTGAAGTTGTAGAACTTTTCATATATGTGGTACTAGAAGCAGTAAGAAAGGGAAGATAGAGGTCATAGTCAGATAGTAGGATACTTGAAGGGGAGATTATACAGCAAAGAAAGCAACTGGTAATGATGTGCCAACAGCAGTTCTTCCTAAACTTACAGATGTGGGAAACGCAGATAATGTTAATACTTACACAGCACAGGAGGAGGAGCAAGATGGCAGAGGAGTAGGAGACCTAAATTTCATCTGGTCCCAGGAATTCAGCTAGATGGGGATCAAACCATTCTGAACACCTAAAACTCAAGAGGTGATTGAAGAAAAGAATAGCACCAATTCTATGAACAGAAAAGTGACCACTTTCTGGAAGGTAGGACGTGTGGAGAAGTGAATTCCAGGCGATATACAGGAAGATAGACCAAGGGGGAAGGGAGCCTCCATCAGCCAGCTACCGGCAACTGATAGAGCAGTGAAGCACAAAGTCAGAACTTTTAGAAGTCTGCTCCATTGAGGGACATTGTTACAGTGGCTAAGAAGGGGGTGGAACACTCCCTGGGACAGTGTGGTCTCAGGACCCTTGGGGCCTCAGTGTGGCACAGCTCCCAGGTATCAGAGCAGGGAAGCCAGCCACAAAGACAGAGCCAAGGAGTGGGCTCTCAGCTCAGGGTTGCCATAAACCATGATCCATGGCACAGTCGGGCCACTGCTCTTTGAGCAGGGACCCAACAAAGGGCAGATCCAGGGAGACTCCCATTCCTCCCCCGGGAGGAGCAGTACAGGAGTGCACCACAGGAATCTCCTGGGTTTGGAGACTCCAAACGGGGTCATGTGCCAGAGATAGAAATGCTCGGTCACAGGCTGGGTGAGTGTGGAGTGCGGCTGGAGACCAGGGAGATAGGAGTGATTGACTGCTTTTCTCGGAGGGCTCACTGAGGAGTGGGGCCCCAAGTTCTTGGCTCCTCTGGGGCCAGAGATTGGAAGGCCACCATTTTCATTCTCGTCCTCCAAAGCTGTACAGAAAGCTTTTAGGGAAAAAAAGCTACTGAGAGCAAACCCAAGCAGATTACTTAGCTGACCCCTGGCAAGGGCAGTGCAATTCTGCCTCAGGCAAAGATATTTGAGAATCACAGCAACAGGCCCCTCCCACAGAAGATCAGCGAGAACAGCCAGCAAAGACCAAGTTTACCGATCAATGAGCACTGCAAAACTCCAGCACTAGCGGAATACAGCATAGAGAATTCATGGTTTATTCCCCATGATTCTTTAGTCTTTCAAAGTTAATTTTTTTTTAAATTTTCTTTATTTTTTTCTATTTTGTTTGAATTTTTCTTCTTTCCTTTTTCAACCAACATCTTATCTTACCAATTCCTTTTTTAAAATCTTTTTTAATTTTCATTTTTACCATCATATTCTATCCCTTCATTGTACTTAACCTTATTTTTTGTATATATGTAAGTTTTTCTGTCCTTAAAATTTTGGGATACAGTTTCTTCTAACAAACCAAAATATACCCTAAAGCTAGTGTATGGCTTTGTTCTAATCTCCCACCTGATTACATTCTCTCCTTTTTTTTTTTTATAATTTTTCTTTCTTTTTCAATCAACTTCTTTCTTATCAATTCCTTTTTTAAAATCTTTTTTAATTTTCATCTTTGCAATCATATTCCATCCCTTCATCATATTTACCCATATTTTTGTATATATATAAGTTTTAATTTCTTTATAATTTTGGGAGGCAGTCTCTTCCAACAGACCAAAATCTATTCACCAGCTTGATCATATTCTTTTTTTTTTTCCTTTCTTCCCACAGACCCCCCAACCCCCCCCAAAACCCCCAGTTTTCAGGTCTCTTCTGATTTTTTAGTGTATATTTTTCAGGGGGCATTGTTTACCTGTTAGCATTTTGTTCTCTCATTCATCTATTCTTCTCTGGACAAAATGACAAGACAGAAAAATTTCACCTCAAAAAAAGAGAACAAGAGGCAGTACCGACTGCCAGGGACCCAATCAATATAGATATTAGTAAGATGTTGGAACTAGAGTTCAGAATGATGATTATAAAGGTACGTACTGGGCTTGAAAAAAGCATAGAGGATATTATAGAATCCCTTTCTGGAGAAATAAAAAAACTAAAATCTAACCAAGTTGAAATCAAAAAGGTTATTAATAAGGTGCAATCAAAAATGGAGACTCTAACTGCTAGGATAAATGAGGCAGAAGAGAGAATAGGTGATATAGAAGACCAAATGATGGAGAATAAGGACACTGAGAAAAAAGAGAGATAAACAACTACTGGATCACGATGGGAGAATTCGAGAGATAAGTGGTACCATAAGATGAAACAATATTAGATTAATTGGGATACCAGAAGAAGAAGAAAGAGAGAGAGGGGCAGAAGGTATATTGGAGCAAATTATAGCAGAGAACTTCCCTAATTTGGAGTAGGAAACAGGCATTAAAATCCAGGAGGCACAGAGAACCCCCCTCAAAATCAATAAAAATAGATCAATACCCCAACATCTAATAGTAAAACAAGTCTCAGAGACAAAGAGACAATTCTGAAAGCAGCTCAGGACAAGAGGTCTGTAACCTCCAAAGGTGGAAACATTAGATTGGCAGCAAACCTATCCACAGAGACCTGGCAGGCCAGGAAGGATTGGCATGATATATTCAGAGCACTAAATGAGAAAAATATGCAGCCAAGAATACTATATCCAGCTAGGCTGTCACTGAAAATAGAAGGAGGGATAAAAAGCTTCCAGGAAAAATAAAAACTAAAAGAATTTGCAAACATCACAGCAGCCCTACAAGAAATATTGAAAGGGGTCCACCAAGCAAAGAGAAAGCCTAAAAGTAACATAGACCAGAAAGGAACACAGACAATATACAGTAACAGTCACTTTAGAGGCAATACAATGGCACTAAATTTATATCATTCAACAGTTACCCTGAATGTAAATGGGCTAAATGCCCCAGTCAAAAGACACAGGGTATCAGATTGGATAAAAAAAACAAGACCCATCGATATGCTGTCTGCAACAGACTCATGTTAGACCCAAAGACACCTCCAGATTTAATGTGAAGGGGTGGAAAACCATTTACCATGCTAATGGACATCAAAAGAAAGCTGGGGTGGCAAACCTTATATCAGACAAATTAGATTTTAAACCAAAGACTATAATAAGAGATGAGGAAGGACACTATATCCTACTTAAAGGGCCTATGCAACAAGAAGATCTAATAATTGTAAATATCTCTACCCCTAACATGAAGCAGGCAATTATATAAGCCAATTAATAACAAAAGCAAAGAAACACATCGACAATAATACAGTAATAGTACGAGACTTTAACAATCCCCTCATTGAAATGGACAGATCATCTAAGCAAAAGATCAACAGGAAATAATGGCTTTAAATGACACACTGGACCAAATGGACTTCACAGATACATTCAGAACATTCCATCCCAAAGCAACAGAATACACATTCTTCTCTAGTGCCCATGGAACATTCTCCAGAATAGATCACATCCTAGGTCACAAATCAGGTCTCAACTGGTACCAAAAGATTGGGATGATTCCCTGCATCTTTTCAGACCACAATGCTTTGAAACTAGAACTCAATCACAAGAGGAAAGTCAGAAAGAACTCAAATACATGGAGGCTAAGGAGCATCCTACTAAAGAATGAATGGGTCAACCAGGAAACTAAAGAAGAATTAAAAAAATTCATGGAAACCAATGAAAATGAAAACACAACTGTTCAAAATCTTTGGGATGCAGCAAAGGTGGTCCTAAGAGGAAAGTATATAGCAATACATGCCTTTCTCAAGAAACAAGAAAGGTCTCAAATACACAACCTAACCCTACATCTAAAAGAGCTGGAGAAAGAACAGCAAATAAAGCCTAAACCCAGCGGGAGAAGAGAAATAATAAAGATCAGAGCAGAAATCAATGAAATAAAAACCAAAAGAACAGTAGAACAGATCAACGAAACTAGGAGCTGGTTCTTTGAAAGAATTAACAAGATTGATAAACCCCTGGCCAGACTTATCAAAAAGAAAAGAGAAAGGACCCAAATAAATAAAATCATGAATGAAAGAGGAGAGATCACAACCAACACCAAAGAAACACAAACAATTATAAGAACATATTATGAGCAACTACATGCCAGCAAATTAGACAATCTGGAAGAAATGGATGCTTTCTTAGAGACGTATAAACTACCAAGACTGAACCAGGAAGAAATAGAAATAGAAGTACATAACCAGTAAGGAAATTGAAGCAGTAAGCAAAAATCTCCCAACAAACAAAAGCCCAGGGCCAGATGGCTTCCCAGGGGAATTCTACCAAACTTTTAAAGAAGATTTAATACCTATTCTTCTGAAACTGTTCCAAAAAATAGAAATGGAAGGAAAACTTCCAAACTCGTTTTATGAGGTCACCATTACCTTGATCCAAAAACTGACAAAGACCCCATCAGAAAGGAGAACTACAGACCAATATCCCTGATGAACATGGATGCAAAAGTTCTCACCAAAATACTAGCCAATAGGATCCAACAGTACATTAAAAGGATTATTCACCACGACCAAGTGGGATTTATCCCTGGGCTGCAAGGTTGGTTCAACATCCGCAACTCAATCAATGTAATACAATACATTAATAAAAGAAAGAACAAGAACCATATGATCCTCTCAATAGATGCAGAAAAGCATTTAACAAAGTACAGCATCCTTTCTTGATTAAAACTCTTCAGTGTGTAGGGATATAGGGTACATACCTCCATATCATAAAAGCCATCTATGAAAAACCCACAGCGAATATCATACTCAATGGGGAAAAACTGAGAGCTCTTCCCCTAAGGTCAGGAACGTGGCAGGGATGTTCACTGTCACCAATGCTATTCAACATAGTACTAGAAGTCCTAGCCTCAGCAATCAGACAACAAAAAGAAATAAAAGGCATCTGAATTGGCAAAGAAGAAGTCAAACTCTCACTCTTTGCAGATGATGATACTTTATGTGGAAAACCCAAAAGACTCTACCCCAAAACTTCTAGAACTCATACAGGAATTCAGTAAAGTGGCAGTATATAAAATCAATGCACAGAAATCAGTAGCATTCCTATACACCAACAACAAGAGAGAAGAAAGAGAAATTAAGGAGTCGATCCCATTTACAATTGCACCCAAAACCATAAGATACCTAGGAATAAATCTAACCAAAGAGGCAAAGAATCTGTACTCAGAAAACTATAAAATACTCATGAAAGAAATTGAGGAAGACACAAAGAAATGGAAAAACGTTCCATGCTCATGGATTGGAAGAACAAATATTGTGAAAATGTCTATGCTAACTAGAGTAATCTACACATTTAATGCAATCCCTATCAAAATACCATCCACTTTTTTCAAAGAAATGGAACAAATAATCCTAAAATTTGTATGGAAGCAGAAAAGACCCCACATAGCCAGAGGAATGTTGAAAAAGAAGAGTAAAGCTGGTGGCATCACAATTCCGGACTTCAAGCTCTATTACAAAGCTGTCATCATCAAGACAGTATGGTACTGGCAAAAAACGGACACAGAGATCAGTGGAACAGAAAAGAGAGCCCAGAAATGGACCCTCAACTCTATGGTCAACTAATCTTTGACAAAACAGGAAAGAATGTCCAATAGAAAAAAGGCAGACTCTTCAACAGATCGTGTTGGGAAAATTGGACAGCCAAATGCAGAAGAATGAAACTGGATCATTCTCTTACACCACACACAAAAATAGATTAAAAATGGATGAAAGACCTCAATGTGAGACAGGAATTCATCAAAATCCTTGAGGAGAACACAGGCAGCAACCTCTTCGACCTCAGCTGCAACAACTTCTTCCTAGACACATCGCCAAACGCAAGGGAAGCAAGGGCAAAAATGAACTACTGGGATTTCATCAAGATAAAAAGCTTTTGCACAGCAAAGGAAACAGTCAACAAAACCAAAATACAACTGACAGGATGGGAGAAGATATTTGTAAATGACATGTCAAATAAAGGGCTAGTATCCAAAATCTATAAAGAACTTATCAAACTCAACACCTAAAGAACAAATGATCCAATCAAGAAGTGGGCAGAAGACATGAACAGACATTTCTGCAAAGAACACATCCAAATGGCCAACAGACACATGACAAAGTGCTCAACATCACTCGGCATCAGGGAAATCCAAATAGAAACCTCTATGAGATACCACCTCACACCAGTCAGAATGGCTAAAATTAACAAGTCAGGAAACGACAGATGTTGGCGGGGATGTGGAGAAAGGGGAACCCTCCTACACTGTTGGTGGGAATGCAAGCTGGTGCAGCCACTCTGGAAAACAGTATGGAGGTTCCTCAAAAAGTTGAAAATAGAGCTACCCTATGACACAGCAATTGCACGACTGGGTATTTACCCCAAAGATACAAATGTAGTGATCCGAAAGGTCATGTGCACCCCGATGTTTATAGCAGCAATGTCCACAATAGCCAAACTATGGAAAGAGCCAAGATGCCCATTGACAGATGAATGGATAAAGAAGAAGTGGTATATATATACAATGGAATATTATTCAGCCATCGAAAAAACCCCAAATCTTGCCATTTGCAATGACATGGATGAAACTAGAGGGTATTATGCTAAGTGAAATAAGTCAATCAGAGAAAGACAAGTATCATATGATCTCACTGATATGAGAAATTTGAGAAACAAGACAGAGGATCATAGGGGAAGGGAGGGAAAAATGAAACAAGATGAAACCGGAGCAGGAGACAAGCCATAAGAGACTCTTAATCTCAGGAAACAAACTGAGGGTTGCTGGAGTGGTGGGGGGTGGGAGGGATGGGGTGGCTGAGTGATGTACACTGGGGAGGGTATGTGCTATGGTGAGTGCTGTGAATTGTGTGAGACTGATGAATCACAGACCTGTACCCCTGAAACAAATAATATATTATATTAATAAAAAAAGAAAAAAATATATTTACACAGCACAGAGGACAAACTGTAAGGGACATATATTTTTATGTAAACTTGACTAATCATTTAAAATGTGACCTATATAGTTAGGATAAGAGATAATATTACACATTATTAAATATTGAATTTGTACACACTTCCAATAATTATTTTCAACAATTTTAATTATAATCTGAAATAGTATCCCTGAGCATTTCTCCATATCAAGTTTTTCACTTGTAATATTCCTGTATAATAATGTGATCATGATCACTCGAAATTTTTGAAAATTTTAATTTACAAGAATATTACTTTCATGAAGAACAAAATGTAAATGATTTTATTTAATTTTTTTAAGATTTAATTTTTATGTATTTGAGAGAAAGTGAGAGAGAGAGCACAAGCAGCAGGGGAGAAGGAGAAGCAGTCTCCCCGTTGAGCAGGGAGCCTATTGAGGACTGGATCCCAGGCCCCCAAGATCATGCATGACCTGAGCCGAAGGCAGATGCTTAACCGACTGAGCCACGCAGGTGCCCCTGTAAATGATTTTAGTACTCAACCCAAATGTGGGGCTTAGCTTATAGTGCCACTCCACAGGCAAGCATGGACAGCAAGCTTGCCTGACCACAGAGCACAGACTGCAGTCCCATTTGACTATTAGAATAGCTGACAGCTCCACGTAAACAGGAATCCCAGCCAGCAGCCTTGCCCAAGACTGGAGCCCAGCCTGTAGCCCTACTCAGTTGCAGGCATAGCCTACGGCCCCACCCAATCACACAGCACAGACTGGGGGCCAACTCAACCAGGCGTGGTTATGGAACTCAGTGGCCCTGCCTGGCACTGTGCCCAGCCAGCAGTCCCACATGACTAGGGAGCCCAGCATGAGACCCCCCTACTCTCAGTTCTCACAGTAAGGGCAGCAGCCTTATAGAGATGCCTCCCACCTGTGGGAACCACCTGCCTTCAGATGCTACCAGCTGGCCAGCCCAGAACCCCAGGCTGGGAGGACGGTTGAAGGGTTTTCCCTGCCAGAGTGAACTGGTAAAGCCTGGAAGAGGAGAATGCTTACTTAATGCACAGATACAAATGCCAGGATACAAGGATCACGAAGAATCAGGTAAGCATGACACCATCAAGGGAAACTAAAAAAGCTCCAAAAACTGACTGTAAAATAATAACAAAATCTATGAACTGACTAACACATAATTAGGAATAATCCTCTTTAAAATAATCAGTGAACTACAAGATAGATAACTAAAAAAAAGAAAAACAATACAGGAACAAAATAAGTAGTTCAACAACAACAAAAAAAATAGAAACCATAAAACACACCCACACACAAACAAACAAAAAAAACAAAACCAGAAATTCTAGAACTAAAGAGTACAAGGGCTGAACTAAAAAAATTCAGCAGAAACCTTGCAGGGCGAGAAAGTAGGATAGTGTATTCAAATTGCTAGGAGAAAGAAAAAAAAGAACCCAAACTGCCAACCAACAATAATATCCCTGGCAAAGTTGTCCTTCAGAAATGAAAGTGTGATAAAGACATTTCAACCAAAACAATGCTGAAGTAGTTCACCACCTAGATTTGCCTTACGAGAAATACAAAAGGGAATTCTTCAAACTCGAATGAAAGAGCTCTGACATTTTAAAACATATGAATGTATGAAACTAACTGGTAAAGGCAAATGTACAGCAAAATCAGATGCTGTGATGTTGTAATGGTGGTGTGTAAATCACTTTCAACTCTAATTTAAAAGTTAAAAACAAATATATTAAAAATAACGATAGCTCCAACATTTGGATACTTGAAATATCAAAATTCTTTAGAGAAATAATGTATTTATTTATTGCATAGATATTCCTTCAAACTTCTCCATTGGAATTAGGGATAGAATTTGCCATGTATTTTTTAATTGTAAGGCCTAGTATTTTCCTCACAATTAAAAAAGGCACAGGAAATGTTAAGGTAGCCCTTCGGTTCTTGATGTGGACACATACGCTCCTCACCCTCTATCTCTTCACCTCTTCCACAATAAAATAAATTTAGCATCTGACAGATTTCTTTTGGTTAATCACTAATCTTCCCATTTTTGTCTTTCCTGGTGACTAGAAATGCTCATGAGGCTAACTTCTGACCATCAGATAATATGACTAGCAACAATTATTGCTTAATATAGGCTTTGTCCTTAAAATAATTGGCTTCTTACTGCTCTGGTCCCTGGTATCTTTACTCTTGGTTGAGGAATGACAGGAAGTGAAGCAGCCACTCTGGACATACAGATGGAAGCCAGGTGTTGAGAGTGCCCAAGCTCCAAAGTCATTGTCCTTGTAATCATTAGTATGTATCATACAAATTTCATTTATCAACATCTTTTCTATTTCTTACAATAAAAATAATGAAGAAAGCTTCTATACAGTTTACCCAGCAGTGTTCCACTGGAATTTGATGTATTAGCCCAAACTAGGCTTTATATTCAAAGATATATTAAGAGGCATCAAGAGCTCAGTTCTGCATTTGAAGGTATCACTGTAAACGGCAGACAATTTTTGGAGTTTTTCATCCATCATCAGTTATTATCCCCAATTTGAGGCCTTAATCAGAGATTTATTTTTAGTAAATAGAATCAAGTCGTGCTGTTTACAGATTATTTCCATATATTATTTTAGTGTTTTAAAATGATACATTCATTTAATCATTTATTCTTTATTAGTTTTTATATTATCTCAGGGACTATGAAATCAAAACCATTAAGAAACATGCTTTGATTAAAATGAATAAAACACTTGATAGCAGTAACGAATGAATTCAATTTGCCATTTACACCAATTTTGTTAAGTTAAACCTATCACATTATTTAAAAAAAAGAAGAAAAAACAGAGTGGCAAATTTCTAATTCCCAAAGCATTCAGAAATGCATACATTTTATTTCAACCAACGGCATCATGGCACTGCAACATAATCAGACATTTCAAAATCATTGTGCCGTGTTCAACCGTATGCAATATTGATTAAGGAGTTATGTTCTTGTTTTATCAAGCAGTGATTTGGTTTAGTCTGGAAGAAGGACAAATTATTCAAATTAGGTCTTCTGGATTCAAAGTATATTAGACACAGATGAAAATGAAAGGAGTGGGGGTTGTAGGCTTCACTGTATCTACAAATGTGAAATAAGAATACAGTATGCAAGGCATTTGGCCATTTGTCGTAAAATAATTCTTCAGATTATTTGATTTATTTATTGTGGGTAGACAAACTTTGTATTAGGGATGACAGGAAAGCTAGTCTTTTTCCAAAACAGCCCATTTTGGTCTAATGTATGGCTTCTAATGATTGATCTGAAATCATGTCAGGATCAATGTGCTTTTTTTATTCCATATCAAGAGCAGATGCTGACCAGTAATGAGATGAGTATACAACAGGACACAGACTGTTTTTACCAGTTTGCTATTTAACAAAAGTTTCATTTAAGGTAGTCAAAGGGAAGGAAATATATTAAAATGGATTTTTTTTTGCAAATTTTAACCAAACACTGGATCTAAATTTATGCTGAGAAATATAACAAGGGTTATAGTGTAATGTTGGTGAAATTATTCTTTGAGTTTTTAAATATTCTTCTATTTTCTAAAATTGAAATATCATATAATTTTACAATGAACCTATTTTTGTTCTGAAAATTAATTGCTGTTACCACATTCACATAGTAATGGATAGCTCTCTAAACAGATTGCTAAAAACAATCACTTGTCCATTTGGGGGCACCTTTCCCACAAAACATAATTACTAGAAAAAATCAATGTATTTCTTGACATGTAAAATAAGAATTTAATCATTGTATTCTGATCATAATAAAAGAATAGCGAATATAATGAATTTGTTGGGAACCCAGTTATCAGCTAACTTAGTTTTTAGATGAGCACACAAAATCCTAAAGAGGCTGCTTTTGTCTACAACTGCCTCACTGATGAGTAGTTAACCTAAAGCTAGAACCTATCACTCTTTATTCCCAGAGCAGATTCATACCTACATCTCATAGAGTCATGCTGTTCAAACCATAACCCAAGAAAAATTCCATCACATTTGCTGAGGTTCTTCAAATAAGGTATGAAGAACTATCATAGACAAATATTTTATTTAAAAACAATGGGAAAACTCATTGTTTTCTGATATGTTGACTCCTCAACCAGGAGGCGCCAGTTGATCAATAGTTTCCTTTTCAACATTTTATCAACTGAAACTTAAAGAAAATTCTAGTGAAATGTCTCTGCTGTGAAAATAGCCAAAAGTAATCAGTTTGTTGTCAGTAAATAATCAGAATACTTTTTCTGAAAACCTCAAAGATGATCTATTATTGAAGGAATCTAAACCCTATTAGACCTCAAAATATCAAACATTTATAAAATAGAGAATGTGAATTTTATGTAAAATTTCATATGTAAAAGTTTAACCACTTAAGAATTTAACCACTTAAACTTTTCAAATAAGACATAATTGTAATGTAAATTATTTCAAAACAATAAGTGTAAAGTCATTGTTTGAATGCATAAACAAGAAACCTCATAATTTAAACATGCACAAAAATATTTGGGATGTGGTATATACAACGCATTGTGAACCAAGCTCACAAAGAAAGAAAATATAGATCAATACCACATTTCACATATTTTAGGGTGTTATCAATTTTTAAGATGCACCATTATTTTTTATACTACTTAGATAAATCCTTCAATTAAAATATGATACAATGCAAAGAACTCTGCCCAACTAATGAATCATTACAATCTATCTCTCATTGTTATGAATTTTTGAAAATTTATACCATGGACTTTCTAATTCATCTTGCTTCATTTGCATTGTTAACAGGTAATAGGCAACCTCTGTGCATGTACCTCAGTCACAAAACATAACCCAGTTCCATCTACCTCTCTGAGTGTTTTCCTTAGCCACTATAAAGCTGATCCTGGTTGCTTTTCAAAAAGAAGAGGAGGGGGTAGTCTAGTCATTCTTCTAAAAATGAATGTTTGCTTCTTTCTATCAAATTATGCTTCTTTGCTCTGTTTTTCCTGACTTTTTATACAATAGCTTTCTATGATAATGCTAAAATAGCCCAATTTAATTGAAGACTTAAATGGCAAATCAACTGATTGACAACCCTGCATATAGTTCAACTGAAGTGAGGTCAGTATGAAGAGCTATGACCATATCCACACACGAGTCACATTTTTTTTCAAATATAAAATAAAACTAAAGGACACAGTATCTGTTTCCTGCTACGTACATCTCTTTCCCAAATTCTGATATTCTCCAAACACTTAAGATAATCATTAACACCAATAGCCACACATCTGAAAAAGTGACCATTGAAACAACTTCCCACAAAACATCAAGCATCAATTTAATTATAAAATTACATATTCAAAGAAAAAAATCTCTGGTCCAAGGATAATAGGTACATTAACAGAGTTGACACCACTATTTATACTTCTCCCTAGACATGCTTCAAGGTACACTTTTTAACTTGAGAATTTTTAGACAGTTAAGTGAACCCAGGCTATGACTGACTAGCATACAAACACCACAATGAGAACAACTGTGAATCTCAGTGAAATACAAACATGCTGACATTCAAAAGCCTTAGAAAGCATCCAAGGCAGCTGACATTTAAGGGTCAATGTAGCACAAAGTAAATGCAGTGAGGTGAGCCCGATATTCTCTGCTGCTTTTTCCTTGAGACACTTGCTGGTTCTTAATTGGTATTCAGTTTGGAGGTCAAGAAAAAGAAGATCAGAACTACAGTAGTCTCATGTAGCTGGCCAAACACTGGAGATCAGGGATATGAAGTTGCCCTGGACTTCAGCAGTCAAGATGCCAAAGGCAATGGAGCCTCTGAAAGGTGAGCCTGATATGTTGTCTTAACTTTCTCCTTAAGCTTTTGTCATTTTCTCATCTTTGCTGGTCAAGAGTATAATAAAGGAAGCAAAGTGTGATAGGTAAGAAACTGAAAAGATAAGCGATGACTCTGCTCTTGGATAGGATGGCGCAGATTGCAGCAGACCAACATTACCGTGAAAACAGCAGAGATTTTCACAATGGCAGTGTGAGGTGCTCAACAGACCCTCTCCCCAGTAAAATGAACATTTAATTGATAAAAAATACACATATATAAAATTGAAGTCTCTGGAAATTGTCCTAAGAGCATACAGCAAATAGAGAAACATATTGACAAAAATTGACTAATCTCAGCAACAGCAGTGAGAGCCACACATGCTCTTTCCTTAGGCTCCCACCCCCAGCTTAGCGTGACATCCTCCGGGAGGATGCAGCTAAGAACACAGAACTTCCCCTATGCCACTAGCTCCCAGTCAAAGTTACATGTTTGCTCTAGGAGAGCTAGGCCACCTGCATCGTTCATCACACCTCTAGCTCTGGGTTGCAGAAACTATTTCAGATAGCAGAGTCAAGAGGACAACTACATACTGTCTACCAGAGACACACTTTAGATTCAAAGTTACAAATAGATTAAAGTAAAAGTGTTGAACCATGCACACAGAAACCATAAGAACTGAAATGGCTGTACTAATATTAAACAAGATAGATATAAAAGATTACTTGAATAGACATATTTTATAATAATAAAAGTGTCAGTCCATCAGGATGAAAAACAACCATAAACTTATACTCACCTAAAAATAGTGCCCCAAAACTCATGAAGCAAAACTGAGAGAATTGAAAAGAGAAATAGACAATTCAACAATAAGATTTGGAGATTTAAATATCCTATATTCCATAATAAATAGTACTACCAGGCATTTCAACAAGGTACAGAAAACTTGAAAACACTATAAGCCAACTAGATCCACCATATATCTGTAGAACATTCCATACAACCATCGCAAATTCACATTCTTCTCATGCACATATGGAATACACTCCAAGATAGATCACATGCAAGATCGCAAAATAAGTGTCAATATATTTAGAAGAAATGGAATAAAATAAAGTGTATTCTGCAAACAATAGAATTATAGTATAAATAAATAATGGAGTGATGGTGGGAAAAAATGGCAACAAGAACCCAGCTTTCATTTTTCCATGAAGATCAATAATTGGACAAGCTATCTATGAACAGAAACAGCTCTGAGAGACCTCTAAAATCCACTTAGGAAGTTTTAGCAACACAGCTAAACAAAAAATAGTTTTCCAAAGAAGACATAAAAATGGACAACAGGTACATAAAAAGGTGTTTGATATCACTATTTATCAGGGAAATGCAAATCAAAATCATGGAGAGATATCTCCTCACACATATTAGGATGGCTGTCATCAAGAAGACAAGAGTCAACAAAGTATTGGTGAGGATGTGGAGAAAAGGGAACCCTTGTGCACCACTGATGAAAATATAAATTGGCAGCCACTATAGAAAACAGCATAGAGATTCCTCAAAAAAAACCTGAAAATAGATTTATCATATGTTCAGTAACTTCACTTCCAGGTTTATATCCAAAGGAATTTAAATCATGACCTTGAAGAGATATCTGCGTCCCCATGTTCACTGCTGTGCTATTCATAGTAGTCAAGGTATGGAAACAATGTAAATGTCCATCAGTGGATGAATGGATAAAAAATATATGTATAATGGAATATTATTCAGCCATGAGAAAGAAGGAAATCCTGCCATTTGTGACAACTTAGATGAAACAAGGGCATTATACTAAAAGAAATAAATCAGATAGAGAAAGACAAATACTATATAATAACACTTGTGCATGGATTCAAAACAGCCAAACTCAGAGAAACAGAGAGTAGAATGATGGTTACCAGGAGCTGGAATTGGGGGAAATGGGGAGACATGGTCAAAGGGTTCAAACTTCCAGGTAAAGAGATTAGCAAGTTCTGGGGATCTAATATCACAGCATGGTTATTATAGCTAATAATACTGTTTTATATACTTGAAGGTTTGTAAGAGAGGAGATTGTAAATGTTCTCACCATAAAAAGACACCGGAATTTTGTGACAAAATGGAGGTATTAGCTAACACTATAGTGGTAATCATTTTGCAATAAATGTATCAAATCAACAGACAGCATATCTTAAACTTGCACAGTGTTATATGTCAATTATATCTCAATAAAGCTGGAAATTTTTTTAAAGAAAACAATAATAGAGGAATTTGGAAAATTCACAAGTAGGTAGAAACTAAAAATACATCTATATATAACCGATGGGTCAAAAAGATTAAAAATATGGTAAATATACAATAGGTATCCTTTCTCCTCTTGAATGTTTTCAATTATGTTTGATGGCTAAAGAAAAAAAATAGAACACTGTCAGATTTTCTCCAGGCATATAGAGGCAGTATTTTAAACAATTATGAATGTGCAAATGTGTCATCCTTAGGGCTATAATCCAATATTATAATTCTTTATTTTGTTCAAATTACTCTGACTTTCACCATTGGGGGGTTTCCACATCGACTGCCCTTGTCTTTTTGATGTGCTCCATCCATTTTTCTCTTTTACAAAATTCCCTATGTTCTATAAGATGCTCCAGGTTTATCTTCTATTTCCTATGTTCCAGCCCTAGAATTTGCTATTTCTTCAAGTAGCCCTGATTCCTTTCATTGGAGACTGTTAATTAAAACAAAGATTTGAACATAAGGTGGATTCATTGTTAGTGAGGTTTTGCTGCTTTTAAACCTTCTCAATGAACAGAGCTGGGAAATAGAGATGCTAACTCATGAATAAATACACAGCTATTTATTTTTATATCAAGCAATCAACATAGCCATTAAAGCAATTTAATTATATGTATTGAATATATTGGGAGTAATTATAAGAACTCTGTGTGGGAGAGAGAAAGGTATTTTTTCTGAAAATCTTCATTTCATTTGGCAACATTATCTAGTAACATTTACCTTTGGTGTAAAGAACTATTAGTATTTCTCGTAGCTGGAAATTCTTTCATCATTTGTCTGTCTGTAGTATTTTTATTTAGGTCTTTTTCCGAAGGATATTTTTGGTGGTTTTAGAATTCTAGACTGATAGTTCTTACTTTCTCTTCTAGTACTTTAAACATGTTTCCCATTGCCTTCTGATTCCATTATTTTTGGTGAGAACTCAGACACCATTCTTATTGCCTTTCTGTATGTAATTCATCTCTTTTACTGGTTGCTTTAACATTTTTTCCCCTTATATTGGTTTTCAGCAGTTTGATAAGGATGTACTTAGATGTGTGTGTGTGTGTGTGTGTGTGTGTGTGTGTGTGTGTATGTGTCATAATTATTATTCTTGTGGTTTTCTAAACCACTGGGATCAATGGGTTTATACTTTTAATTTGAGGAAATTGTTGGACATTATCTCTTCAATAATTTTTTCTGTCCCATTTTCTTTCTCTTCTCCTCATGGTACTCCAATTACATATGTATTAGATTATTTCACTTTGCCTCAATACCTTGGATATTCTTTTACATTTATTTTTCTACCCGTTTTCTGTTTCTGTTTCAGTTGGAATAATTTCTATTGATTGTTTATACTGATTCTTTCTTCTATTTTGTTCAGTTCACTGATAAGCTCACCAAAATATTCCTCATCTCTGATAACATGTTTTCATTATGAGCATTATAATTGGCTTATTTTGTTCCATCTTACTTATAGACTTCTTTATCTGTACATATTTGTTGTTCCCCTTTCACAACGTATCATTAACTATACTATTTTTTAAAAATATCTCTGCCTGATAATTTCAAACTCTGTTCCATTTTTGAATTGGGTTCCACTGACCCGTTCCTCTCTTGACACTGTGGCACATTTTCATTATTTTTTAAATAAATTTTCTAATATTTGGTTTGAATGTAAGGTTTCATAGTAAAGGAACAATGAACACTAAAGTAAATAATACTAATACAAGTAAGAGAGAGAGAGCATGCATGAGAACAGGGAGTGGCAGAGGGATAGAGTCTTCAAGCCAGCTCCCTCCTGAGCATGGAGCCCAACATGGGGCTCAATATCAGGACCTATAAGATCATGACCTGAGCTGAAACCAAGAGTCAGACGCTTAACCGACTGAGCCATCCGGGTGCCCCAATACTAATATATTATTTATAATAATAATATGATCCCCAGAAAAGGTCATGGCTATCTTTCTGTCAGCCATCAGCATGTGTGATAAAGTCAATTTGGTCTGGAGCTGAGTTGGGTCTAGGCTTTGCAGAGCAAAGCTTTGGGAGCAGAAACTTCCCTTAAGTGATTTAAATTACAGATCTTCTTCCCTACTCTCAGACATTAGCAGGCCCCTGTACTTGCAACTCAAGGGTCCTTTTCAGGCCATCTGCACACCCCAGTGAATAGTGCCACTGCTTGGTACTCAGTGTGGTTTCTTTCTTTGCTCTTCTCTACCTTTAGACCTTAGCAGACACTCTGTGCTTAATCTTTAGTGGGTACATTTGTTTTTCAACTTCCTTAACCATCTTTCATCAGCAGATGGCTTAGAATGATCATGGGTTTCTCTCACTTGCCTAATACCAGATTTTTGCAAGATTCTTTAGCATGCACCCATGGAGGACTCTCAGCTTTCCTCCACATCCCCTCCCAAATGGGAGACAGCTGTTGCCTCCTACTCAGTGTGAAGCTGGAAGTGCCTGGGGACTGTCTCTTGGTTCTTCTGTTCCACCCTCAAACTTCAGCACTCTTTCCTCGGAGGTCTCTCTCCACCTCCTGCTATGCTGCCAATCATGGCACGAGCTCTCTGTGGAGTCTGTGTTAAAAAGTGGAAATTGCATGGAGATTCCTGTTGTATCTGGGCCTCCCAAGGATTCTAAACTATCATGCCAGACCACCCTCAGGTTTTACAAGTTTGATCAATTTCATCAGTGTTCTTACTTGCATCCCTGGCAGTTCCTTTTGCTTCCTGCTGCTTTGCCAAGAATGAAAGCTGCTATGGGTCCCTCCTTCCCCAAAATAGATTTGTCATTTTTTGGATTGTAATTAATTAGATTCTTTGCCCACTAAGCTCTCAGATGTTATGTTCCTGTTGTTAGGGTGCAAGAAAGTTGTCTTGTGACTCTATCCTAAGCAAAGGCAGAAGTTTTGTTTTTAAATGTCAATAATTACAGCATCTCAAAACTACATACTTTGAAACTGTTTTAATTATGAAAAGCTTCAGATGTCAAATTCAAAATGACATACAAGTTACTTCAAAATTTGGAAATGCATTTTACTTGGAATTTGCTCTACAGTGTACCTGGACAACAATGCTTGGTGACCACAATTCTAAGGCATTTCCGAATAACTGCTATGCCCAATGATAAAAGAAAATGAGTGATTACAAACCCTAATATAGGCATAATATCAAGACAGCTAGACTCTTCAAGAATAGAAATTCTGGTCTCTCCTACCCCCACATAGACAACTCTGGCTATCTGGAAAACTAATGGAGCATAGGAAGTACGGTGGAAAAAAGAAGTTCAAAATATTAACTATGGCCAGTTGTGTAAATGAGGACTGTAGCAATAGTTATCTGCACTCCCTCCATCCATCTACAACCCCATATAAAGAGGTTGGTGCTAGAGGTCGTTTGATGATCTTTGAATTATAATAATAGTAATCACCCAGAGATGGATAAGGCAACTAAAAGGATATTCAGATATCTCTTTAGGAAATGTCAAATGCATGGTGTGTGTGTGCATGTGTGCACGTGCTAAGAGTAAGTGTGGTATATTAGGTGGGAATAGTTTTTGTTTCTCTTATTATTGGAATTTTTATGGGTATATAGTACACTGTATCGATCTTTAGTAGCAAACCAGTGTGAGATCTGGCTTATTAATTCTCAGTATTTATTCTCATGCTCTCCTTGGGTGCTCTCCTGAACTGTAGAGACTGAAAAGTTCAGAGTTACTTTTTTTCTACTCCTTGTGGTTGCATCTGGATAGGAGTTACATTCTAGAGTAAGAAATATTTGTTTGATATCCAGAAGAAATGTTTCACTGTCCTAAAAATCTTTTGTGATTTGCTTATTCACCTCTCCCACTCCAACCCCTGGCAGGCACTGATCTTTTTATTGTTTCCATAGTTCTGTGACTATTTGTTCCTGAATTCATTAATTCCAATGATGGATCTTGATTCTCACTCCTACAGGCCATCTGTTGATTTGTAAGACTTATACTTCCTTCATTAACGACACTTCTGCTTTTTATACCTAGAATGTTTCTGTTTCCTACCACTTGTTTATACTGTTACACAAAGGAAGAGCTCATATAACAGAAATAGAGAAAACAAACTATGAATTTTAAGTATATAACTGTCGAACGCACAGATTCAGCAAGTTTCTTCCAATCTAAACTTTGATGAGCTTTGAGAAAAAACAATACAAGGGACACAGTGACAGAAACCTGAGTGGCTATTCATTTCATGATTGCATATATGGTTCTCCATATAAGCATGAATGGTTTCCCTTTGAATGAACTGCTTTTGCAAATAGTAGAATCAGTCAAAAATTCATGTATGCTACATTCAGATACAAGAAAGTATAGCAATAAAAATATAATTTAAAAAAATGTAATTTCTCTCATACAGCATTTCCATGTTTCCTGTGGCAAAATACTATAATTATAAACCTTATCTGCCTTAGTAATTTTACATGTGAGATGCCTTCAGGAAACATTTTACATAATCTGAAAATCATCCTATTTCAATATGCCAATGTTCCCTCTCAGGTCTTGCAATTACAATGCTGGGAATCTAGCCCAAGAAAATATAATCCTAAATATAAGAACAGCTTCATGCATTCCAATATTCTTCCATTTCATTTATATTAATAAAAATGGAATGTATCATTTAATACTAAAAAATAAGTTTTTGATCAAGGAAGACATAGGATGACCACTCTAAATTAGGGAATCATTATTTTGAAATTAATATTCTGGGTTAATAAAAGATTCTTATTCTTTATGGAATGAATACAAGAAATATGACAAATTATACAAAACAAAACTCACGCGGAAAAGTGGGGGAAAGCGTGATTTAAAAATTATAGTGTATTCAGTTTTTCTCATTTGACACTGACTAAATTGTGTTTTAAGGAAAAGAGTTTTTAATTTTATTTTTTGAAATAATATTATTGGCATCTAAATGTCATGAGAAAAGATATAAAAATTGATATTACAGTAAATGTGGCTCCTGCTGTCATGAAGTTTATGTGTAGCTGGAAGAATAGACATTATTCAGTCCTCCCCACGATTAACATAACTTTGATAAGCAGTCTGAGAAGTTGATAGGTGCCAGAATACCAATTGAGTTTTACATACCCACAAATACCAGAGAATGTTTCAGGAAAAAAAGGTCTAAAGGCATATTAAATGGATACCTGAAAAAAGTATAGGAGCATACTATCTCTCTCTAACCATTATTCCATTCTGCACCATATTTTATTTTTTAGGTACAATACATAATCTGCCCAGTGTAAACTTCTTAATAGTAATAGACATTGACTTCATCTTTGTATTGTCCAAATGGCATGGTATGGGTCTTATATTTGGTCTTCTATAATACTGTTTGATTCAATAAGTTAATTAGCCTTTCCCAGCAATATTCTGAATAGGGTACAAATTCTGTGAAGGCAGATATAATATGCTTTATTTTCTTGTGTTCTCCTTTGGACCACAGTAGCTTTCTACATGGCACAAAATTTAGCAGAAACTCAGTATTTAGTCACTGCAATGGAGATAGTAATAGATAGTGGTTAGGAGCATAGATTCCATGATCAGATTACCAGGGGACTTGAATACTAATTTTACCACTTTACTTATTCTTTAACCTTTCCATGTCTCAGCATTCTTGTGCATAAAATGAGAATTACCAAATTTTAGCTAGGTAGGACTTAGGATTTGGTAAAATCTAAATTTGTAGTCAAATTAATCTGTAATTAAAATTCTAAGGTTGTCAAATTATTGATGTGGGATATTCCCACAGAATATAGTAATGTTAGGAAAAACCCTAAAAAGCCTATTTTCACTTTAGGGGAGCCAGATTTAAAGCAATACCAGAATTTGTACATATGTGATTGTATGTATATTGTGATAAAGGGTAAAACTAGTTTTAGTAAGTTTTTCAGTACATAGCCTCCTATTTCTATCTTTGCCCTTACTGATACTTGATAAATGACAAAATCGAAATTCTGACAATAAACATAAAAAAATCTCAGTGGATGTCTTAAACAGCAGATAAAGCAATAGTTGAAAATGTAGGTTAAAAATGAACCAGTGACTTGAAACACATTATAGAAAACTTAAAAATGGAAATATAAAAGAGAAGCTAGGAGACATGGTACTTCAAGACATCCAGCAGAGGTTCCAGGAGAAAACCAGGAGAATAGGAGATAGACAATATTCAAAGCCATAATGTCAGAGAATTACCTAGACTATAAGGAAGTCATGAAGTGGCAATGGGATAACATTAGCACCTAAATCTGAATCACAGTCTCTTCCTGACTCACCAATCAGATGTGGACTCCAGAGCTGACTCTCAAGGATTAGTGTTTGCTTACCTGGTTATAGGTAATGTGAAATTATAGTATTCTCTGTCTCCTACTTACGTGTTACCAGTAGATACTGGATTTTTCCTCTCGTCTCATGGTTGGTCTGGGTTTTTTTAGTAGTTGCTGTTTTATTTTGTTTTTGTTTATTGAGGATGTATTAAGGAATTCAGAATAAAAGAAATCAGGGGTCCTTATTAAAATTGCTTACCATAGGGCTGGGGCATGAAAAATACTAAATGAGTTTGGGACATTCAGTAGTGTGCCACAAAATAAGAAAGTGCTTTAAAAAAAAGAAGGAGGAGGAGCACGAATATAGGAACCAATCTGAAAGAGCCCTGAGTGATCAAAGCTAGAAGAATGTGAGCAACAAAACACAATACCAAATTATTTGCTTATAAACCAAAGAAAATAATATATAACTGTGACAGAGAGGATTTGGGCTTTCTTGATCTTGGTTGCTTGGAATAGCTTATGTTACATAGCAAAAATAACTTTGCAAATATAATTAAAATTATGAAACTTGAAATGAGGAGATTATCCTCAATTCTCCAGATGGGCCCAGTCTAGCCACATAAGCCCCTAAAAGCAGAGAGATTTCTCTCCAGCTGGGCTCAGTCAGAAAGATGCACCAGAGGAGGTGGCAAAAGAGAGATTCAAAGCATGAGAAGGGTTATACCACCATTGCTGGCTTAGAAATAGACTGAGTCAAGGAATGCAAGAGGCCTTTAGAAGCTGAGAATGATGCTCGACTGACATCCAGTAAGTAAACTTCAGCTCTACCACCACAGGCAACTGAATCCTGCCAACAACCCGAGTGGACTTGGAAGTGACCCTAGAAAGGAATCCAGCCCTGTATACACCTTGTTTTCTGTCATGTGAGTCTGAGAGCTGAGGAATCAGCTGAGCTGCACTATGGCCCAGACTTCTAATGCATGGAAACTATGGGATAATCAATGAATGTTGTTTTAGCTGCTAAGTTTGTGCAATATTATTTCAGGTATCAGTAGAAAACTAATACAATAACAATGAATCCATCCGATTTAAATAAAGTGATAAAGAACAAATCTTTCTTACAGAACAATTCCAAATAACAAACATAGAGGGAATGTGGGGAATAGAAAATCACCATTAGAGGGTGCCTGGGGGCTCAGTTGGTTAAGTGTCTGCCTTCAGCTCAGGTCACGTATGATCTTGGGGTCCTGGATCCAGCCCACAATGGGCTTCCTGCTCAATGGGAAGTCTGCTTCTCCCTCTCCCTCTCCTTCTGCCCTTCCCCCCAGCTCGTGCTGTCTCTCTCTCTCTCTCTCAAATAAATAAAATCTTTTAAAAGAGAGAAAAAAGAAAATTACCATTAGAATAGCACAATAGTAGTTGCTGTAGGCAAGACCAATGATAAATGATAAAATTTGTGAAGAAATATTTTAGGAGAAACATACTTGCATAGCTTCAAAATATCTCTCCCTAAAGATATATTAATTTCTGAGGTGATTTTTTTTTTTTTTTTAAAGATTTTATTTATTTGACAGAGAGAAAGACAGCCAGAGAGGGAACACAAGCAGGGGGAGTGGGAGAGGGAGAAGCAGGCTTCCCGAAGAGCGAGGAGCCCGATGCCGGGCTCGATCCCAGGACCCTGGGACCATGACCTGAGCCGAAGGCAGACGCTTAACGACTGAGCCACCCAGGCGCCCCTCTGAGGTGATTTTAACACATGTCCATATAATACTTAATAATCCTCTCACTAGGATTATTGCCCCTCCTCTTAAGTATGGGTACTTAAATATTATATTTCCATTTTTGTACATTTACAATAATATGTGATATAATGCAATTAAATAAACAGAACAATAGTTCCACCAAGGCTGGACAGAATATCAAAGAAGGTCCCAGATAATAGAAACACATATATAAAACTCAATGAAGTGCAGTCTTACCATCATTTGGTAAAGTTTGGGCCAGCAGTTACTCCTGGAATTTGGAATAATTAATCACAAAGTAAATTAATCAAAAATGGTATCGAAGGCATCTGAAGTCACATAGACCACCAGTTGTTAATGTAAGCCATTGACAAATTATTGTACAGCTTGAATCATGTTACATGCATATGGCAGAGATTTGATTAAAAAAGAAAAACCAAGTTAAGTGTGCACACCTGGTTATAAATCTGGAATAAATAATATCGGCAGCACACAACAAAATTGAAAATATTCAAATAAATGAATCATAGATTCAGAAGCCTACTTCTTCTTCTTGGCTCTGGTAGTTTTACCTCCACCTAAGGACTCAGGTTAGAACTTGTAGTGGGATTAATCTGTCAGGTGATGTTCCAAGGTCTTTAACAGTGGACCCCAAACATAATGAGGACACAAAGAAATGAATATTGAATGATAGGGAGTGAAACAAATCTGTTAATCCCAAGAAAACAATAAAGAAGGGGACAGGAAAACAATATAAAGAAATTAGTTTCAGCCATTAAAACTGGATGGTTTAATCATTATATTGAAGGGAATGAAAGGTAAATAGTCATTCTTAATCAGTCTTTTAAAAAATGTTGCAAAGGTTAAATGAAATAATATGGAAGACATGTCTATGGAAACTTCCTTTTCCTTTTTCTCTTTTTTTTTTAAGTGGAAACTTATTTCTATGTTGGCTGAAAGAGGTCTCAAATACAAGATATTCTTATTAATACGGTGTCCTTCTTAATAATTGATTGAACTGAGAGCTTACTGTATTATTCAGAAACTCAAATCCCAGTTCTGTGGAGGAGCAAATTCTCAAGATTTTTGTTGGGGATTTTTGTTGCCAACTTATTAGATTCATGGTCACTTAACAATCTCAGTAACTCAGCTGGAGGCAGAGGCCACTTCCTAATTGCTAAGCAAATACCTTAGAGGAGAGTTAAAATAAAAAAAATATTTATTCAAGGCCCTGATTCATACAGTGTATGATAGTAAACTTGCAGTCATGGTGGAGATAATCAGACCAAGAAAGTACTGAAGAGAAGGCTCAAGAAAGTCTTAAACATTCAAATTGCCTCCTTTACTGACTGAGCTATAGTTACTGTTTGCTAAATGGGGACATTGGAGTTGAGTTTTCTTAATCCATTCAACTAAACGTCTGAGACAAGGTCATAGTACAAAGGCAAAGGTATATTTACCATATAAATAAATATATTGATATTAAATTTTAGAGCACTCAAAATTTCTAGTTTTAATAAAACCATTCTGTATAGAAAATTATGGTAAATAATTTATTTTATTAATAAAGATTTGAACAGTCAAGACTCTACCTTTTTATTAGAACCATGCTATTTGTATTAAGTAGTTTCAAATATGTAGGTGTTTGATAAAGTTTTATTTTAATTCCATTAAAAAAATTTAAGTTCTTTAAACTCAATTTAATTAACATATACTGTATAATTAGTTTCAGGGGGAGAATTGAGTGATTCATCAGTTGCATATAACACCCAGTGCTCATTACATCAGGTGCCCTCCTTAATGCCCATCACCCAGTTACCCCATCCCCCCACCCACTTCCTCTCCAGCAGCCCTCAGTTTGTTGTACCTGAGAATCATAAAGATGAAAAGCATAAAATATTACATTTATACTTCACTTATCTTAGAGTGATTTTTCTCCTTGTATTTGAGAAATTTGAGTTATGTATTAGTATAAACACTGATCTAAGAAAATTCTTATACTTTTTACTTTTAGAAACTGAAGAATAATTTTCAACCAGAATTCTTATATTTATCTCCCTTTTTGCTCAAATTGATTCCCAGGTTAAAAGGTCATACTAAAAATACATTATATTAAATAAAAATAAATAATTATTATGTTAGCTAACTGCTAGAATTTTTGGTTGAATGCATTTTTAACATTTAGAACTTACATATTTTGGGTTCTATGCATGATTTGTTTGGTTAATTGATTTTTGTACATTCTTCCAGATTTATGTTTATTTATCTATTCATGTAATGCAAATGATGGACAGCTCATGAAAAGAACATTTAGATTTTGCCTAGTTGCCTTGAATAAAAATAAGTTCAGGATAGAAGATTAAACCTTTGAGACATAAACTATATTTCTCATCAGAAAACTTAATCCCTTACCACATTTTAGAGGTTAAAAATTTAGCCTTAATAATGCACAGGTGAATTGGAAATTTATATTTTCATTGACTCAAAATTATACAGTATGACCAAAAGTCTCAACATAAAATGCTAGATTCGTGATATATTCCTCAAGTTAAATAAAAAGAGAAAGTAGAAATATTAAAAATACTGTGATCTATGAATAGCCAAGACAATTTTTCATATAATTTTTCCTGAAAATAGTATAAATGTAAAATGTTTATACCAAAAATGAAGTTTTTAAAAAAGTTATTTAAATAGCAATTTGTACTTCAAAATTTAAATGAAAGTATGTGGAAAACCTTATAAAATTCTGGATATAAGGACAAATCGAAACATTTGATACATTCTGCATTTAAAATTCCACCAAATTTAATAGAAAAATATAACTTTAAAGGCAATATAATTAATCTCTCTCATGTTAACCATAGAAAATAGTAATAAAATAATGTTTAAAATATGTGTTAGACTTCTTGAGTTATAATGTCATTACAAAAATAGATGTTATTGAAGTTAAAAAGATTACATTTCAACTCTGATTAATGTTGATAGTAATTAATAAGTAATATTAGGTAATATACAATGAACTACAACATGAATATACCATATATCTCCATATTTACATACTTATATATTCATAAGTGTATTGCTGTTTATGTTAGAACAATACATTATATTATATTTATATACATTATAATATTTTATATTAATTCAGTAATATATGGATGGCATATTATTTAATTATATGTTAAAATATAATAATAAATACTTGTTGATTCCCTACATTTTGTGAAATGTATTATATACATTTATATTATAAATGTATTTTTATACATTTGTATGTATAAATACATTATTTAATATTATATTATAAATTTTACCATCATTATGTTTTTTAAAAAATTCTAAAATTCAGTGAGATACAGATTATTTTTAGCCCCATCTTAAATTTGTGAAAATTAGAACTGAAATTCTTTTGGCCAGAAAGTACATAATCTGAGCAAGTACATTATAGTGTGAGACCTTAACAAAATCATACTGCATCTCTGACTCTCACTTACCTTCTTTGTATAGAGTTGGAATAAAGCAATGCACCTTATTTTGAGGAAATAACAAGATATTATATCAAGCCATTTTTATATTGTAGACAGATATCAATTATGACACTTTGAACAGTTTCTTACATGTGCTAAAGCACTCAATAGGATAGACACAATTGCTATTGCTACTATTATCATCATCATTATTATTATACTGGTTGCTATTACCACTCTTCTGGATATTATTCTATTCCTATCCTAATGCACTGTCATATTAAAAAAATATATAAACATATTTGTATTCAGTCATGCAATTTATTTTATACAATATAATTTGTTTTAAAAGTTTATAAACTATGGTGGGAGCAAACATTTAGAAGTTAAGATATTTGAGTAAATGTCCACAGATCACCCTGCAGCTTCTGATACCCCTGCCCAGGTTAAGTTTGCCTTACTGTAGTCTAGCACAATAAATATGAAAGTTATTATAGTTCCTTTCAGAGACTTAATCAGCTTAAAGAAATAATGAGGCTTATTCTAAAACCTAATGTCTTTATGAAAAAAAAGTTTTTATCTCTACTGGTTTCTGACCTACCATAAATTTTCCACTGTTATGCACAATGCTCTATATTTATTTGTATTATTAACTACTTAGGAACATTTAATTAATTTTTTGTAAGTTTAACATACATTCTGGTATCATGATATATCAATTATACACACATATACAAGTATGTTGACATTTTTATCTGTCTCCTTACCATATACTGTTAATAAACCTGAAAAATTGAGTTGTCAAGGTTTGTTAAGAAAGATCCAGGATTAATAATATTGGCAAGTGAAAGAAAATTTTGGAAAGGGAAGTGCTTTGCTTTGAAAACACCCTTTAATTTTTTTAAATCTCTTTAAAATTGATAATACTTAAACCCATCACTATTTCTAGGAGGATTATTATCATAGCCTTTTAATTAAGTCATTTCCTTGCTTCCACTGTAGAACACAACCTGCATACTAATTTCAGGAGAACATTGTAGAAAGCGAATCTAGCAGAAATAATCATAAAATATGTACAAAGAATTTACAAAAAGAAGTATTAATTGGGTATTAAAGTACATTAAAGGAGGTTTAATAAATGGAGAGGACAACAACGTTATGGATGGACGGGCAATGGTACCAAGATGTCAGTTCTGTTGTAGTTAGCTCATAGATTCCATGTGAATCCGATCAAAATCACAGCGTCTTTTTGGTAGAACATGACTATTTATAAAATATATTTGGTAAAGACCCAAAGGCATACAAAACACTCTGAAAAATAAAACATGATTGTGGACAACTCTGTTAGATACCAATTTTTTTTTTAACAAGGCTGTGGCAATAAAGACATGTTATTAGTAAAGGAGTAGGGATACAGAGGAGTGAAACAGAATATGGAGCTCACAAACATCTTTTATATATGAAAGAGCTAAAATTACAGATAAATAGGAAAAGAATGATTATTCAACAAATGTTGGAGAAAAAACTAAATAATAATAATAAACTAATTATCTACACGGTAAAAAATTAACCCTACCACACACTATACACAAAGCAAACTGAATAATATTTGAATGTGAGAGCGACACCTGAAACATTAAGAGAAAATGTTATGTAATATTAAGCAGAGGTGGATGGAGAGAAGAATTTTTTGAACAAGCAAACAAAAAGTAAATTTAAAGAAAAAACTTAATATGATCATTGCTTCTACTTGCCATGGTAGATTTTTCCAATTTGTCTTATCTATTTAAATATAGAATAAATAAATGAATTTTTAGAACAGAAAAAATCAATAAAGGAGAGTACATTTTTAAAGATCATAAAGGAAAATACTGATACATTTAAATACATGTATAATTCTCCCCTTTTGAGTTTGTGTGGGACCTATGAATATAATGGAATTGTCATTCCCTTCATTTAGTTAAAGTATATGGCAAAGGTGATGGGGAAGTATCTTTCATAATTAGGTTACGTTTTATAACATTGACCTGTAGCCAGCTGGAGGGGGAGTCTCCTGTTGTCTCTGGAGTAAGCTGGAACCTTGTTAAAGGGCCACATGGCTAGGACCATGAATCCTTGGCTAGGACCTGAGTGGAGCCACTAGGAACTGAGAACAACTCTGACCAATAGCTAGTGAAAAAACAGGGACCTCAGAACTACAACCACAAAATGTTAATTTTGTGAACAACCTGAATAATCTAGAAAGACTATATTTATCTCCAGATGTGAGTACAGTTTTGCCAGCACTTTGATTTCAGCACGAGGCCCCAAGCAGAGAACCCATCTATGCCATGCCCAGATTTCTGTCCCGCAGAAATTACTATAATAAATGGGTGTTGTTTTATGCCATTAATTAACAAATACCTAAAATGTAGGAGTAGCATTTAGTACAGGAAAAGCCATCAAAAAAGGCTATGTGCTTTTCTTTCTCTGCATCTATTTTACCCATGCTAAGCATCCAATACAATACTTACAAGCCTCCATTGTGATTATTTATCTGCCTGCCATATTACATATAAAAACAGCATTTTATTCATCTCAGTATCTTTAATAGTTAGCACATCTCATGACATAGTATATGCTTAACATACATATATACAACATAGTATATGTTTATGAAAATGCTGAAAAATGAATAAATATAAATAAAGAAGCATGAGTTAAGAATATGCATTTAAGAGGATTTAGGAGGGAGTAAATGAACAGACTGAATAAAGAATATATATATATACACAAATATAAAAATTAAAGAATACATGTAAGTATATATGTACGTATGTGTATAATTTATGGTGGTTATATAAATATATTGAGTCATTTCTTCACTGTCAGTTTTGAAGTAGAGAACATTTGTAGGTCTTTTCTCTTTGGGGGTTATGACCTGGGAAAAGACTTAATTGTCATCAGGGTTATAAATAAAAAATATTTATTAAGCCAACAGAATAACCATTCCAGAGTACCTTTTTTTTTTTTTTTAAGATTTTATTTATTTATTTGACAGAGAGAGACACAGCGAGAGAGAGAGAACACAAGCAGGGGGAGTGGGAGAGGGAGAAGCAGGCTTCCCGCCGAGCAGGGAGCCCCATGCGGGGCTTGATCCCAGGAGCCTGGGATCATGACCTGAGCCGAAAGCAGACGCTTAACGACTGAGCCACCCAGGCGCCCCTCCAGAGTACCCTTATTTGTGAAAAGGTACAACAGGTATTCTTTGTTCATTCAACTGATAAAAGTAAAGTGGAATCTAATTAAATCCAAATAATCAGATTCCCTGTGGCAAAATATTCTAAAAGTTCATTGGCTAATTGAAAATTTTTATCTGTGTCATTATTCCAGAAACTGTATTTCTGTGCGCAGAATAATCTGGGCTGGTAGTCCAGAGTTCTAGGAAGTAACATCATGTGTATTAATGAATCATTAGTTACGGGTATATTTAGAAAACACAAATCTACAGACTATGGATTGGGGATGGGTAAATATTAACTATACTGAGGAAATTAATTTAACTGCTAAATAATGATGGATTCATTTGCTGTTCCTACTAGTGGTCTATAGTTTGACTACATATCCTCAAAGATATTTTTTCAAAGAAAGATTAAAATGTGTAGAATGATGAAGTAGAAAAGAATATTTCTTGAACTACCCTAATTAAACAAATATTTATCATAAAAATCTCATTTTCTTATGAGACTGTAAGCTCTGCATGTAGCACAGTTATATTGAAACGTACAATCACAGGTTTGATTTCATTGCCTCCATTTGAATTCCTTATTTTTCGTTAAGTTCACAAAAACTGTGAGTTATTTGTTTCACATGACTAAGATATGCTTATACCATGAAAGTAAGTGAATCTCTTTGCCTCTGAATCTGAGTGCATTTATCAAAATAATGTACTAAAAATAATTTTTAAATATCAGAAGTTGGTTAAAATACTGTGAATTTAAGAGTGTTTCTTAACAATTGCCAGTGAAGGTATGCAGACTGAATACTGATGTCATATAATGAAAAGAAAACCTGAATTTAAATCTCACTGCTTGATGTATGTTACATGAGCAGCTCAGGTCTTTATTTCAGGTTTTCATATTCCACATCTGTAAAATAATTCTTTTTTTTTTTTTTCTCGGAAAAAAAAGGAGGAAAAAAAAATCATAAAATTATTTAAAAATACTTAACATTCTGAGTAGAAAATATGTACTTCTTTCCAAAGCAGTCTTTGCAATTTTTGTAATGTGCCTTCTAAAATATATTTCTTTAAATCAAAATAAAAGGTGTGAGGCTAGTTATTGTTTAAACTACCACTTTACTTAATTACAAAAAAAGTTGAAACTTGTCACTAGATTTCAAGACAGAAGCTTCTAGTGGGTATTGAATACAGGTGGCAGAGGCTCTGTCCCCAAAAGCAATAGCTACCTGGTGCCTGCTACATCCCAAATTATCATGTCTCCCATTAAATTACCCTCTTCCCCAGCTTCCCATGTGTATCTGCCTGGAATGATTCTCATATGAGAATGCTTTCTGTTTCTTGTTACTACCCTGAATGATACAATAGCCTTCTAATACATACTTTTTTATCACTCAGAATTATGTTGCTTTCTGTATATAGCTATGGTTTTTTCATTTTCCTGTTTTATAATATTCCATTGTGTGGGTTTATTATGGATTTATTACATATCCACTGGTTGAAGAGTATACTCTTTTCTTCTAATTTTTGCTCTTAGAAACAATACTGCTATGGATTTTCTTTTTTTTTTAAGATTTTATTTATTTATTTAAGAGAGAAAGACAGGGAGAGTGAGCATGAACAGGGGAGAGGGGCAGAGGGAGAGGGAGAAGCAGACTCCCTGCTGAGCAGGGAGCCTGACTTGGAGCTCCATCCCGGGACCCTGAGATCATGACCTGAGCCGAAGGCAGATGCTTCACCGACAGCCACCCAGGCGCCCCACTGCTATGGATTTTCTTATTGAAGTTTTCTGGTATACATATAGGAGTTTCTCTTGGATATGAAAATTACAATGAATTATTCAGTCATGGATTATATTCAGAGTATGAAAGTGTAAATTATTACAATCTTTTTTTGGGTGGAAGGGCTCTTAGATCATATAAGCAATTGGAATCTGGAATTGAAACCTATTTTCACATGTCAAATGATCATAATTGCATATGATTCAGTTGGAAACAACTTAAATATTTGAACTAGTGATATGGTTTAATAAGTATGGAGGATAATTCCACTAACTCCATACAGGTATTAAGCATGTAGCAGACGTGCCTACAACCATATGATGCAAAATAAGTGTATGTAAATCTTTAATTGAAGTATAGGTGACATACAATATTACATTAGTTTCAGGTGTACAACATAGTGATTCAATAAGTCTATATGTTTTGTTATGCTCACAACAAGTGTAGCTACCATACAACGCTATTACAATACCATTCATATATGTTAAAATCTATAGTGAATGTTACATTCAGGAAAATGCTTACAAAAATAATTTAATCCAGGGAGCATGAAAAATATATTCAGTCTTCTGCATTGCTTGTGTATGCTTTTATTTTGATGTGAATTTTTGTGATTTCCAAATATTCAACAGTTGGTATGCATAATTTCATAATCAAAACTTCCTCTCTCTGTAGCTGCAGGATAAGTAGATAGCTATAGAATATAAAATCAAGTTCATTTCAGCCAAAATCCATCAGGAATTTTATGATTTAAGGCTCAGCTCTTAACTCTGTTTCTGATCTTCTGCATATAATCCTTTCTCTGAGTTGAATTTTTTCATAGTTTCAATGGCTATTTCTAGTCCTCGCCTTTATCTCGTTTGCTTGTTGCTCCAAATCATCAAAAATAATTTGAAAGATCCTAGCACTTCACAGAATTACAGTCCATTTGTAGGAATAGGGGTACATGAGAAGATAATGAACTAGAACATAATATGATCAGGAAGCTTAATTTTATTATGGATTCCACTCCCATGATTTATAGATGTAGGAAACGTGCATATCAATTTTCCTCTGGTATAAGGTTAACTCTTCATATCTTCTTCTGATTAATATGTGACATACAGTAATAAACACTAGGAATTAACAGGACATATATTTGAGGAATCTAACTTATCTCTACCTTCATCTGGTTTTTGTCATTATCCATACAGACCAAAAATTTTCACAGAAAATGCCAATGCCTTAGTATGTTCAGATACAGTTCAAGTCAGATATGGATACTCTTTCTCCTTCTGTTACAATATGGTTATAAATTAGTTTTATTTCTCCAATTCTAGGGATTTGGGCCACAATTCACCAAACAATATTTTTCTTTTTTCTTTCTCATTTTCCTTCTTTCTTTCTTTCTTTCTTTCTTTCTTTCTTTCTTTCTTTCTTTCTTTCTTTCTTTCTTTCTCTCTCTCTCTCTCTCTCTCTCTTTCTTTCTTTCTTTTTCTTTCTTTCTTCTTTCTTTCTTTTTTTCTGAGCGAAAGAGAGAAAGTGAATGCATGGGGGGGAGGGGCTGAGGAAAAGGGAGAGAGAGAATCCCAAGCAGGCTCCACACCCAGTGTGGGGCTCAATCCCACAACGCTTGAGATCATGACACCCTGAGATCATGATCTGAGCCGAAATCAAGAGTTGGATGCTTATATGACTGAGCCACCCAGGCACCTTCTCCAAACAATATTTTTCAAAAATATCATGACCTATCTTTATTGAGGAGAATTTTCAGGACACAAAACATTATGTATCATGGCTGACAATGAATGAAAGATATGCACATAATAAAGTATAGATTTATTAAAAAATAACCATGGGCAAGATTCTAAATTCCAGGTGCAATGAGTATTATAAATAAGAATTTTGACCTGATTTAAGAAACACATCTTAAGAGAATTCCTGTTTACTCTGTTGTATTTATTTCATGCCTCACTATTTGCATAAACATAAACTGCACTAGACAAAAGCAGATATTTTGGAAATTGGTGCAATTCAAAATGTTTTCTTCATTTTGGCACAATATATGACACAGTTCTATACTAAAACTGATACAGAGTAAAAAAAGTCATTGCACTAATTAAAGAGTTCAGTTTTCTAATCACTATACTTGTAAAACTTTTAGCATGGGTCCCTTTATTCCTTTTTCAACAATCACATTGCCAACAGCAATAAAAATTAATTGAAATAATCATAAACTGTACTTTGGTATAGTCAGAAAATCTTTGTGTTATATACTTTATTGACAATCATAAACAGAGTGAGATGTAATATTTTCAGGACAGCATTAAACATTCAATCAATTTATGACAAAATATCAAGCATTGATATTTATAAGGAGTAAGATGATGGCTATCATTTTTAGCAATAATTAATTAAGGCATGCTTATTGTTTTTTTAGATATAATTCTATCGCACACTTCATAGACTACAGTAACATAACTTTTATATGCACTGAAAAACCAAAATATTCATTTGGCTTGCTTTCTTGCAATATTCACTTTTTTGTTGTAGTCTGGTACCAAATCTGCAATGTCTCTGAGGTATGCCTGAATTGTAACAATAAACTTTAAGTCATGATTAAAATAGGTAATGATACCATGCTAGATGCATGATTACATAACACCAGGGTACAATATTAACATAAAATAGTACAACTTTGGAATTCTTATAATTAATAGCCCAATAGAAAGTAAAAACATTGTAACATTAAATAAGAATATCCCCAACAATGTTGGAACTAGGAATTGAACATTCCCTCACATGTAGGAATTGATTTGAGATTTGAAGGTCTGAAGCAACTCACTTTTCTGGTATTAAATAGGGCATTTTTAACTTTAACATTTGATATAATACTTTGAATGATTATTCATTTTTAAATATATGTATTATATAAAGTTAGAAGTGAAGATTACAAAGCAAAAATAAAAGAATGAGTAAAATATAAGCAGAAAAATTACAATAATTTTTTGGGTTTGTGTGCCAGTGTGTGAATATCAAATATTTAAAAAAACTCAATTATAATATTTATACTATTTTATAACTTACACTTTCCTGTTAATAATAAAATGTAAATTTATTTCACCATGTTAATGGTTATCTTTACAAAATGAAATCATTAAACATTTTTAACAACAAGGGCACCTGGGTGGCCCAATTGGTTAAGCATCTACCTTCAGCTCAGTCCTGGGATTGAGCCCTGCGTCAGGCTCCCTGCTCAGTGGGGAGTCTGCTTCTTCCTCTCCCTCTGCAGTTCCTCCTGCTCATGCTCTCTCTCTTGCTCTCCTCTCTCTCTCTCAAATAAATAAATTAAATCTTAAAAAAAATGTTTTTAAGAACAAAGTTATAATTGCCAGTGACATCTCTTCAAGTAGATAAAGTTTTCCCTCAAATCACAAACTATATATTTATCTCTAAAACATCCATTTTAAGGTGGTTTCCTGGCCAATAAAATTATTGGGATAAAAAGGACAGAAAGAATCATTTAAAATAGCTACAAAAAGTAATACCGAGTTGTGGTAATCATGGAAGGTTTGTATTAGAATAATGTCAAAGCAAATTGACAGAGGTAAGTCTTTAAAATTTATATACATAGACAAGTATAAAATGTAAAGCATTCTGTCATTCTGAGCATGAAAAATTATCTAAATATATATTTATAAAGGATGAATGATTAAATAACTCATAATTTAATATGAAGTATACAAATGTATGAGTGCGTTCTTAATCACAGTTCCTTGATACTTAAATGTCCATTTGATTTCCACCTTCATTTCATTTCTTAGGAAATTATTATATCCCGCTTAGATTGTATCTTTAAGCGGAAATATAGGATCTGGATCAAAGGGTAATTTCAGTGTGCCAAACAACTCCATCTTTAACATAGAGTGCTATAATCTAGAATACTGTGTTATAAGTCCTGTAGGCCTTCCAGTCTCATTCCTAACACTCATGCACAGTTAAAGGTAAAGGAAAGCCAGAAAATATGTTAGTAACAAAAGGTAAAGGAAGAGTGACACTGGCAGGTCTTCAAGTGCCTGTTTCATTCAATTCAGCACTCCATAAAAACTAAGGCTCTCCATCAGAAAGGATGAATACTTACCATTCACATCGATGTGGATGGAACTGGAGGGTGTTATGCTGAGTGAAATAAGTCAAGCAGAGAAAGACAACTATCATATGGTTTCACTCATATGTGGAATATAAGAAACAGTGCAGAGGATCATAGGGGAAGGGAGGGAAAACTGAATGAGAAGAAATCATAGAGGGAGACAAACCATGAGAGACTCTTAACTCTAGGAAACAAACTGAGGGTTGCTGGAGGGGAGGGGGCTGGGGGGCTGGGGTAACTGGGTGATGGACATTAAGGAGGGTACGTGATGTGGGCACTGGGTGTTATATGCAGCTGATAAATTATTGAACACTACATCTGAAACTACATCGGAAACTAAGTATGTACTGTATGTTGGCTAATTGAATTTAAATAAAAAAAAAACTAAGGCTCTCTGCAAACAACTCCTATGAATCCCTTTAAAACGTTAAGTAAAAAGTAACATATGTCAAGAAAAAAATTGTAATTATAGGCCAAAATTTATGTTTTTCTTTATTGGTGAATTTTAATTTTTTTATTCCTTAATGATCCAAAGTATTAATGATAATTTTTAGTAAATATAATCTCATAAATTGCAAGTGTATTACTGGTACAAATAAGATGCACACAACAATCCATAGTCATAAAAAAGGCAGCTACTTTAAAGTATTATCATATAAAAATTACATTTGTCAACGAGGATATGAACAGTATTTGATAAGAAAAATCAAATACCTCCAAATTTCATTTTCCTGCCTTCGAGTGGCAAAGTGTTATCTTGCTTTACGGCAGGACCTAAAGGACAATAGTTTCCTGCCGTATATTTCTGGAAATACAACTCTTCAAGAAGCAAATGCTTTCAAAGCTATCAAGGAATTTCAGCTTTCCAAGCTTTATTTTTCTCAAGAGTTTTAGTCATTGATGATAATCTACAGACAGCACAAAGTTTTAAAAGAAAAATTTAGTTTTAAATTGAAGATAAGGAGAATCAAAGAATACTAGAAACTATGTGACCCAATAGACCCAGGCCTTCCTCTCCTACAATCTTACTGAAATAGAAATGAGTCCCGCACAGTCTAAATATCTTGCTTGAGGTAAAATATATAGTCATTGGCAAGGTCAGATAATGTCACCAGGACTCTGGAGTCCCCTTGCACTATTCCCTTAAATACATCTTCAGTTTTCAGAAGGAATGATATATATTTTATATATATAATCACATACTTGTATATGTGTGTTAGTGTGGTTGTATACATGGGTGTGTGTATATACACATATATAATATTCATTTTTTATTTATAGGAAAGAATCAAGACCATTGCCTATTAAGGACTTTCTTCTCTTCTGCTCCTGCTATAATAACAAGAGGCATACTTACTTTCTGCAATGATACAGAACATTGGCTATTATTAGTCATATACACTTACATATTCCTTAAAAAGTGCTTGGAATCTAATTTCCTGATTCCTTCATTAAACTGATAAACTGGACTACCTAGATAAAAAGGAACCCAGTATTTCATGCTTAACTGTCCAAAATGTGAATTTCCCTTCTCCTTTTACTGTGGGTTCTGCCTTGACCTTTGATAGAAATATAGAGAAAATACACTTTCCAAGAAGGAACAATCTGTGTCTCCCTTATAAGACTTCTCTTTACCTGGAAGGCCTCAAATATAATATTTCAGCTCCAGTTCTGTTTAAATCATGTGTTCTTCATTTTAACTGTCCAGTTTTATAATTATCTTATTTTGAAACACAAAATGGAAGAAGCTGTTTTCCAAATTTAGCATACCTAGAATATATACTTCTTCATATTGCATTCAATTCTGTGTTTGAAATACGCTTACTAATATTGAATATTCCTGCCCCATGACTGTTTTTCCTCATGTAGTTCAAGCAAAAGGAAGAACAACAGGTTTTCATTTGTGCTTTGTTCTGAATGAATGACAAGTGGTCAAATATTCACTTACAAAACAATGTCTTTGTTGTGAATATAGTACATATCACCAAGTATTAGGTCAGTCTGTATTCCTAGAGTCTCTACCAACATTAAACAGCCAGTTCATACTTCAGATATGGCTGCTTCACGTGCTTTAGCTGTGTTTTTATGTGATTGATATTCAAAGATTTGCTAATATGCTCAGCATAATAAGTGAATATCCAGTTATGAAATTAGTAGTCTGCTAAATAATGACATGGGTTATAAAAATGAGATTTCTTTGTTGAGATTAGTAGTAGAGGTGAATTGTTTAAAATATTTAGATATCCTCCTTATTCCTGAATGAGCAGACCTTAAGCAACTTGCAAGTCATGCAGCATGCAACTTTAGGGATGAAACCCAAGGCTTGATGATGACTTGTTTCTGTGTCCAACATTGGATCTAAGTATTAGTGGCTTGATATTAATCCTAAAGATAAGAATATTTTGCCTATAGAACATGTTTCCTTTTCTTAGAATAAACCATTAAGTTTTGATAGAGCACATAAAAGAAAGAATAAGTTGTTTTATTTGTTTATTTGTTTTGTTGTTATTGTTGTTATTGTTGTTTTAATCAAGCCTCTGGAACAGAATGAATGTAATATTTTATACCAGCTTTCTAAAAAGGTTAATGTGTGCTAAACAAATATCAGCATGGTAGATGGATTTGGTCTTCAACTTTCATTTGTGAGTATCCAGAGGAGATTATGGAGAACTATAATTCTAAACACAGGCTACTCCTATTATTAAATTGACTCAGGCCAGGTTAACAGAATGACCTTGAAGTCATACAAAGAAAGTTCATTTGTCCTAGGCTTTCTGAGATACGCCCTGAATCACGTAGTTTAGATATATGTAGAGAAGGCATAGCTATGCAGTATTTTCCTCTGACCCTGAATATTTCATTTAACCTCCACTGAGTAAGTCCAGTATGTCCTTGAGATATCTGCTTCTTATGTTCAATAGGAATAACTAAGCAAACAAAACTCTCTTAAGGAATCAGTGGAGTCATGACTGTATGGTGGGAATTGTGAGAAATACAGGGAGAAAGGAGCCATGAATTTATATTTAATGGTTATCTTGGGCTCTATCCCTATATTGCTAATCCCGAGACAGAAATCAGACACAACTGAAATCAATACCATTAATTCACTGCATATAGTTAGGATGTTCCTGTCAACATAGTTTTGCCTAAATCTCTATTAATCCTGCAGATAGACCAAAAGGCTTGGATACAATCTCCTTAGCCCCAGTTGGGCCACCACAACAAAGGGGTAAACTGACTTCTTTTTCATAATGAAAACAATGCTTCAATAAAGCATAGGTTCAGAGTGAGCACTTCTGAGCTCTATGTCACTCTCATTTTTCTGTAACTTGTAAGTATTTGGATTATATATTTATGTGATTATTTTATATTTTTCGTTGGAGTCTTTGATATATAACATTTCCTTTTTCATCATAGCCATGTATAATTACCGCTAAGTTAGGCATGAATCTTGGGAAAATTTTGTTGAAAATAAAATAAAAGTAAAATATTTCTTCTGCATTTATTCTGGTTTCATTAAAGTGCATACATCTACTTTAATACAGAAAATATTTTTTTATTATTTCACTATAAGTGTATATAATTCTTAAATGCTCCTATGACATCGCTAGAAACAACACTGGTTGCTTCAAAGCAGTTTCTTTCTTTTTTTTTTTAATTTTTTATTGTTATGTTAATCCCCATACATTACATCATTAGTTTTAGATGTAGTGTTCCATGATTCATTGTTTGTGCATAACACCCAGTGCTCCATGCAGAATGTGCCCTCTTTAATACCCATCAGGCTAACCCATCCTCCCACCCCCCTCCCCTCTAGAACCCACAGTTTGTTTTTCAGAGTCCATCATCTCTCATGGTTCGTCTACCCCTCCGATATCCCCCCCCTTCATTCTTCCCCTCCTGCTATCTTCTTCTTCTTTTTTTTTTTTTAACATATATTGCATTATTTGTTTCAGAGGTACAGATCTGAGATTCAACAGTCTTGCACAATTCACAGCGCTTACCAGAGCACATACCCTCCCCAGTGTTTATCACCCAGTCACCCCATCCCTCCCACTCCACCCCCCACTCCAGCAACCCTGTTTGTTTCCTGAGATTAAGAATTCCTCATATCAGTCAGGTCATATGATACATGTCTTTCTCTGTTTGACTTATTTCGCTCAGCATAATACCCTCCAGTTCCATCCACGTTGTTGCAAATAGCAAGATCTCATTCCTTTTGATGGCTGCGTAATATTCCATTGTATATATATACCACTTCTTCTTTATCCATTCATCTGTCGATGGACATCTTGGCTCTTCCCACAGTTTGGCTATTGTGGACATTGCTGCTATAAACATCGGGGTGCATGTACCCTTTCGGATCCCTACTTTTGTATCTTTGGGGTAAATACCCAGTAGTGCAATTGCTGGGTCATACGGTACCTCTATTTTCAACTTTTTGAGGAACCTCCATACTGTTTTCCAGAGTGGCTGCACCAGCTTGCATTCCCACCAAAAGTGTAGGAGAATTCCCCTTTCTCCGCATCCCCGCCAACATCTGTCGTTTCCTGACTTGTTAATTTTAGCCATTCTGACTGGTGTGAGGTGGTATCTCATTGAGGTTTTGATTTGGATTTCCCTGATGCCGAGCTTCAAAGCAGTTTCTTATAATTAATAAAATTATTCATTAAGCCTCATATTAGCAACAGATTCATAATTTGATTTCTTATGAAAATATTTTTCCCAAAAGTTTCTCAAGTATTTCTTTTGATTAAATATGCAAGCTTTATAAATCTTAGGAGAAGAGTTCAAAGTAATTAAATAAAAATTGAATGATTTCTGGTATTGTCTTACTTAAAATATAAGTTCTTAGAAGACAAACATACTAGTCTCCATAGATATTAATATGTAATCAGCATTTTTAATATTTATAAAACTAAGTTCATAGCTACTTTTCATAATAAATAAGAAAATGCATTTTAGGACACATACTATTTCCTTATCCATCCATAGTTTTAGAAATCTATTAGTTATTCATGATACCAAACATATTAATTAATTTAATTCAGATTGAATCTGTATAAGGTTTTGAATTATAGAAACCCAAAGATTGGAGTTTACCTGTAGGAATTAGGAGAAACCTAAACAAAGACATATTTTATTTAGATGTAGTAGGAAAGAGAAATGTTTATTGTCCCCAAATGTTCCATTATCACTGCTTTGTCACTTCTAAGTAAAGGCTTTGATTCTGATTAAAATGAAAACATTGAGATGGGTAGTACTTTTAGCCAGAATATTAAACTCAAATTCCTAACTGGTCCAAGCAGATATGATGTAATATGTGGGTAAGGGTGAGTTTAAGAAATAGAAAACATATGAATCGTTTTTGGAATAAGAAAAACGAGAACAGAAACGAAACACTAAATTTATTTTCAGGGTAGGAAAAAAAAATTGTTGAATATTAAAATTCATTCCTAAGACTATGAATATCACTGATGTATAGAAAAGTCTTGAAAAAATAGAACAGTGCAATTCTTTTTTTATTATTATTTTGGTAGATTTGTGAGAAGCTTCTGAAAGCTTTGAAAGATGATTCTTTTGTTGGAATGAAAAGGACTAGAAGACTGAGGACACCATTTTGAGCATTTCAGACAAACACATTTTGAGCATTAGTTTCACATTAAAAAGCTTTATATGAGGGTAGTGTAAAGTAAATGGGAGAGTATAGACTCCTTAGCATTACTCTGATCCAAACATTTTAACTAGAGTAATGAAAAACAAAGCATGAAAGTTGGTTATGACACAGTATTCACTCATCTTTTCCAGAAGCAGCCTCCCTGACAGAATTATGGAAAGGCCTATTGAAAACTCAGCCAAGATATCACCTTTGGAATATTACTCTACAGGGTTGGAGTATCTAGAATACAGATTATATATGGGGCTATATGCCAAATACTATCCAGGAAATAATATCAAAGGAGAGGAACCCATCATCCATAGACTCACATCTCTATTTGCAATTTTATCCTACAAGATTAGGTTGTGCTGGATTAGAAGTCCTGTTCCCTAGAAGTGAACATTTCTGAAAAGAGACACAGGAAGAGGACATTGCCTGTAAGTGGGAACTACTAAGCTATCATTTAATCACTTCAGACTTCAATTATCCATAGGTAAAAAGAGTTACATCATTGGCTGGGGTATTCATCCTGAATTGCAATACAGGTCTAGGGTTTTAATCAAACAACAAGGCAAGGGTGATATGTGTGGAACCCAGTAAATTGCTTGGGGCCACTACTTAGTATGCCATGCTCAGTAATAACTGTCAATGGCCAATTACCTTATACATAATCCAACAAAGGCAAGACCATTCAGGGTTGAAGTTCTGGGTCACACCACCATCGAGCAACCCAAACCAGCCAAATTACTGGTTAAAAACAAGGGCATACTATGATAAGTGATAGAAAAACTAGATGATGATTATCAATTACAGCCTCAGAACCAGCCCGCCTTACTAATTAACAGCTCAGAAACCGATCGCTTTGTATTTGCTTCCCAGATTGCTCTGCTTTACTTCCTTTTCCCCTTTTTCCTGACCTGGGATTATATCGTACAGTAAATAAAGCATGTTTCAAGTTCTATTTTCCAGGGAACCCAAAGATATTCCCTAAGAACAAAGCAATATTAATAGATTGTAGGCAGTTCCATTACTAAGTACATAAAATGAGATTCTATTTAGTATAAATCCAATAGGGGGCAGTCTGAGAAACAAAGACTTAACACTTAATTACACTAATCAAGTATCTGGTTAAATATAAGATAGCCATAATCTTTATTCATTAACATTCTTCACATGATCAAGTTCTCCTTTTTAAACAGTTTTACTTTAATTCAAATATATCTGAACCCCAGATATTTTTTAAATGTTCAATATCAAGCATAGAAATTCTACAGAATAAAAAGCACATCATCTATGTAGCAAGCAAATCAAAGGGTAATTAATATAGAATGGACAATGGAATCCCCTTCACAAAAGAAGTCACTTGAGATCATAAGTGCCCTTTTAACTGTTGTTCATGTTACAATAGACTTCATTATGCAACCTCCGAAGATTTCTCTAAGGTCAAAAGAAGTGACTTGTGTGTGTGTGTGTGTGTGTGTGTGTGTGTGTGTGTGTGTGGAAGCTTGCTTTTTTTTCCCCCTCAGCTTTCTAAAAGCCCATCTAAACTCTTTGTCCCCAAGATCTCTAGAGATTATATCCTGATTTAAGGGCTGACAAGAACTTTCAAGTCAAATCACCGTATTGTAAACTCTGCAAGCATCCATCGGTGCCAATGAAATGTACAAAGTTTCAGGGGATTCTTAAATGTTTAGTCTTAACACTTTCTCATGAATTGGGAAGAGGAGTCAGGAAGTAGGTGAGGCTAAAAGGATAGAAGATGCATTAAATAATCTTACAAGATAAATTAAAAGAGTAATTCAAATAAAGTCCATACTCTTATATGGATAAATTATCCTATTCTCTATAACTCTACCACATATAATCTTTCACTAATTTAACAATTTTCCTATAACACCCTCCATAGCAATTTGCTTTTATCTCTATTATCTGTAAATGTTACTGTTATTCCACTTCCTATCTATTCTTTCAATCAGTCCATATAAATTTAAGCCTAGTATATTATACACGTCCTACTAAATGCTGGATGTTCAGTCTCCTGCTACAGTAGTTTACCTAGTAAAAACATAAGCACCCCTCATTCACGCCTCCCCAAAAGTAACTACAAGTCAGTGCAAAGACAATAATGAAGGCATATTAAATTTTCATTGAAACTGATCAGTCATATTTGCCCAATGAAATGCCTTCACTGAGGAAATATGGATTAATCTGAGAATTGAAGGGTGAGTCATACTTGTTCACATAGTATTTGTGTTACAAATGAAAATTAAAATATTACCATCAATAGTTGATTAGCACACTAGGTTATAAATATGTTCAATGTATGTCAATGTTATTACAAATTTCATTTATAGACATATTCTTATACAATGAGCAATGAGATTTGATTTCTTGTATATGCTGGGAAATAAATTTACTTATGAGTGTGTGTGTGTGTGTGTGTTCAATGCTTTTATCCAAAGGGATGAAACGAGCAATAAAGGCAATCAAAGATTCCCCTTGTATTAAAGGCTCCATAACTGAGCATATTCCGCAAGCATATGACTTTCCTGTGAGTTATTGTGAGAGAATATCCAAGACTGAGAATAACTTTTGTTTTTGTCATGTGCCTCCTTCTTGATAAGCTGCTCCTGAACAATGTAGCACATATTATCCCCCTTACTACTAAACTATGATGTCTCCTATTAACCTTTACTTACATTATTAGGTGTTTGTTTCTTAATTTAAACTGTATAATTGGCCCTGCAACTTTTCATTCTCTATGTTGGTAAATACAGTTTAGTATTTCATCTAGATTGGGTAGTTTGGGATCCTTGTTTTCCTGAGTCATCTAACCATTTCAGCCTTACTTATATGGATACAACAACTTATGTCTACATTCTGCTTTAGTTCTAAAATTCAGTGATTCAATTTAATGACTTTTAGGTCACTTCAGGATTATTTTGATTTTCTACTTCTAAGTTTCATTTTAACAATTCATATACTGAGGGCGCCTGGGTGGCTCAGTCATTAAGTGTCTGCCTTCGGCTCAGGTCATGATCCCAGGGTCCTGGGATCGAGTCCCACATTGGGCTCCCTCCTCGGGGGGAAGCCTGCTTCTCCCTCTCCCACTCCTGCTGCTTGTGTTCCTGCTCTCGCTATCTCTGTCTCTCTCAAATAAATAAAATCTTTTAAAAAAAATTCCTATACTGAGAATAAACAATTAAATTACCACCTTCAAGAAACTACTGTTTAGCCTTGTTAAAAATAATGATTTATTATGTTTTTGAAATTAGGGTATATAAACACATAATATTCTAGATATTGCATTAAATAATTTGAAGTTGTAATGAATGGCTGGATTGCTATAAATGTTTGAATATTAATTTAAATATTTATTAAAATTTTAAGAACTGCACAAAAAACTGTTGAAAGTAATGTAATTAATGAGTAGTACTAATAAATTATTTAAATGTATACATTGTTTTTTAGTGCAAAAATTTAAAAATAGTTTTAACTGACTTTACATTCTGGTAGTATATATATTTATAGTCTAATTATTATACTTAAAACCAATACACCTTATTTTACAGAAAAATTAAATCTATACATACTTACTTTTCTTTAATTTGGATATTCCCAGAAGTACTGTAAGTTTGCTAGGAGAGGCTTTACTGGTATTCTTACCCTTATTTATTATTTTAACCAATATTTATTGAGCATTAAGTATGTGCAGGGACAGTTAATTTGCTAAACATTTTTTCAGCACCTGTTATGTGACAGGCACCGCCCCCCCGTCTCCTCCCCACCTCTCCTTCCTTTTCCCCTTCTCTTCCCCCTACCTTTCTTTTTCCCCCCCCTTCTTTCTTCCTCCTCTATTTCCAAATCATTTTGGAGAGAGAAAAAAAAAACACTTTTATTTTAATGTTTTGTAAAGTTTATATATAATGTCATAAATATATATATATATGTATGTATATACATATATATATATATTTGTCTTAAAAGCCATACCCTGGATTTGCCATTTAATCCATTTAAAATAACAATTTAAAGTTTAAGGAATTAGCAGCACCATAAGAATCCACATTATTATTCCTTTTATAAGAAAATAATATGTGAAATGGTTCTAAAGATTATCCTTAAAAGAATTTGTAATATCTTGGGGGAGAAGCATATTTTTAGCCACTTCTATTTAAAGGTGAATTGACCAGGGCACCTGGGTGGCTCAGTCAGTTAAGCATCTGCCTCTGGCTCAGGTCATGATCTCAGGGTCCTGGGATTGAGTCCCAGGGTGGGATTCCTGCTCGGGGGGGAGTCTGCTTCTTCTTCTGTCCCTTCCCACCTACTCATGTACTCCCTCTCTCTCAAAAATAAATAAGTAAAATCTAATAAAATAAAATAAAATAAAATAAAATAAAATAAAATAAAATAGATGAATTAACCAAACAGGGGGAAATATGTGGCTCATTTGCTTCAGAGGAGCTTATTAATATCGCTGTTCTACCAGACATGAGGTTAGATACACTGTCCTGGCCACACACATATCACCAGAATGATCTGCAGATGAATTAAAGATTGCCAAACTTTGCTATCACATGCAATTAAGTATACATCATGCCATGTATAATTTACTTTAACATTTCATTTTCTTATGTCAGTATATATATAACTAGCATTATAAAGTAGGCTTACAGGGACTGAGGAAATACAATTTAGCAAACCAGTCAAGATATGTAATTTCAAATACTGAATTACTTAAAAATCCATTTAGTACCTGGTATATTCAAGTCAACACAAATATAGAAAGATGAGTATAAATTTCTTACTAAGAATTTTACTTTAAATAATAAATTGTTCAGATGCGTGTTTTAAAAGTTATCCCCACGAATGTAAATAATGGGGAAATGATTAGAAACAAGAGGATATACTTGGCCATACATGGGGAGGTAAATTAGACCACCATTTGCTACAACTCCAAATATATGGGGAAAAGGAAAATAATACATACATACACTAGACTATACACACATATACACAAACACACACAAACTAACCATGAAAAAGAAAAATGCAAGCAAACTAAGAAAATCGCAATTAAACATTATTCCAAGTGATGCACCATTCAACAACATTTTATTGTAAGAAATGTCAGGTACTGAAATAAATAAAACAAGTGCATTCCTGTCCAACACGGTAGTCACCATCGGGAAGAAAAACCAGTAAAGTAAGCATGATAAACAAAATAAAGAGAAATAAAGCTGTGGAGCACCTAAGTGATAGAATGAACCCAGTATGGAGTAGCAGCATTCTAGATGAGCCACAAAAGACACATAGAAATTAAGTGATAAAATGGAGGAGAGAGGAAAGAGAGCAGAGGTAGCATTGTGAAGGCTCCAAAGCAGGACAGAACATAATCTTCAAAAAATAAATGTAGTTTCATATTGCTGGAGCAAAAAGAATTTGAAGGGTTGTGGCTATCATTGATCCCAGGCATAAACAAATGTACAAAATCATGCAGAGTATTGTGGATCATAGCAAAGATTCTGAACACTACCTTAAGGAAAACATGAAGCAAACACATTTAAGTGAATTCAGTAATGTACTTTGAATTTCAAAATGATATCCTGTTTCAATGTGAAGTAGTTGGCATTGGTTAAAAATTGAGTTGAGAGACCAGAAAATAACTTACTTCAATAGTCCCAGGGAAGGATGGTTCTGATGTGGACTGCTGTAGTGACATTGGGGATAGAATGAGAGAAGCAAAAGAGATAGATGTCGAGTAGCACCGACCAAATTTGGAGACTGACTGACTACTTAGATTTAGAAAGAGATTAGATTTTGAAAAATGTAGCTGCCTTTTTTTTCTTTTTTGTCATAAGCATGTTTAGTTGTCAGGAAGACCAAAAAATAAGCAAATTTGCAAAAAGGGTGTTAATATCGTCTATGGATCTGGCAAATATTAAATGCCTAATAGCCATCCAAGTTGAGATATCCAGTGGCAAGTCAGATGTGTAAGTCTGAGAATGAGAAAGGGGATCAAGACTGGAGACAGCTGAGATCACAGGAGTCAATGCAGTCATCTACAGATGACGTATAAATTGTGAAGGGAATATACACATGAGAGATTACTGAAGAACTCCAGCAAATAATGGTTCGGTAGAGAGGCCAGAGGAATTAGCCAAAGATGATGAGGAAATTCAGGAAACATCATTTTACCCAGTAGAATTCACTAAGAGGAGAAAAGATCAACGTGATTCATTTGTAGCTTGTCTACCTGGTGGGAGAAAGTTAAAGGGGTTCTGTTCTAATGCCTTCTCCCTGACTTTATTTTCTTTAATTTTAACTAGATAAGGAGACCATTATCTGAGACTGGAGAAAGAATAAGAATGTCAGATATCTGGTTAAGAGTAGAGAAAGTTCAAAATAGGTTAGGAAAAACCATGTATATTGATCTAGAATTGAGGGTTTTGCCTTGTAGGTATAATAAAAGGATAAAGGGCAAAGGAAATTTAGTAGATCATCAAAGGATGCATTCAGGTAAACCATGAATTCTTAAATGAATGAGATCACAGGGGCCTAATGGACAGGAAAAATGGACTAACTTGCTAACTCATCATGGGAATAGTTGAATATGGAAGCAGGATGGACAGAAGATTCTCCTCATACAGTGAGACATCTGACATAGAGATATCAGAGTTTAAACAGTACTTATCGATGATAGATTCCAGGTTGTGGCCATGGGAATGTTAACCAATAAAGAGGGAGAAGAGGATCTTTGAATCTTTGAATCTAATCCCAGGATCTCTGACTATAGATCAGAGATGACAGGCTGTTATATGATTAGTCAGCATGGATGTTGAATTTTCCCAGGATGAAGGCAAAAAACTGTATCCCAGAGAGAGAGAGAGAGAAACTGTGAATTAACAGACAAATATCAATGAATGAAAGGGTGTTTGGTGAACTTACAGAATCTAACAATGTGGAGGGATAGAGAGTACAATAGGAAAATAGAGTGAACTAAAAGGAAGAGTAATTTTTAAAATAGTGAGATAATTATTGTCTGGAGGTAGAACTGATGAGTAAAATGATACCAAGTTTACCTCCTTAAAAAACAGAGGTTCAGTAAGAATCAGCATTTTACATCTAAGAGAACTGTAGAGGATATTACCACCTCATAGGTGAGCCCCATTTTTATTGTCATAAAAATATGGGGAATGTTCAGTGAATTGGTTCAGATGTAGAAAACTTTTTGTTATGAAGTGGGAATTCTGGTACTCATAAAGCAAGGAATTAAAAATGATGCCAGAATTTGGAGTTTGGTACAAGAGAAATGAAGGGCAGAACCTGAAGGGTTTTTCTTTTGTAAATGTTTATTCAGGAAAAGCCCCTATTTGATTAATTCTGACATTTTATTGGAGGTGAGGGGGCATATACCTATTCTTGAAAAAATGAAAATGGCATTTTTATGCACAAAAATGCCTGTTTTGTTTTTCTACTCCATCAATTTTTCATGCAAAATACTCTCCTAACTGCCATCTTAGACATTCTTATATATGGAGAGCAAGTATCACATAATTAGATCATAATATGAAAGAATAATAGAGGCCCAAAATATGTCTGCTATAGAGAGACTTACATTTATGCTATTCATCATTTGCATTTTGGTGAAAAATATTTTTTCAAGATATTTTCAAATACCAAATTACAAAAAAATTATGATTATTTTCCTTTTACTAATAAAGAATGCAAAGAACATGTACTTTGCTATGTGATATTTTTAATTACTCACAGTTTATGTAATTTATGGAATTTATATTTGATTTTGCTAAGGCAAACATTCTTATGTTAGACCTCCAAGCTAAAATGCAGTCATTTATGTAAAGGACCAAATGGAGATGGTCAATGCTGGTGCATAAAGGAAATTTAACCTAATCTTAGAGGAATTTACATGTCTTCTCAGAAACCAGCAGAGAACACCAGCCAATCCCCAGGCACTAAGTATATTCACATCATCTTGACTTGACTCAGCTATTGTGATCCAAAGAAAGAAGCCTAGGCAACCAATCAACAACAATAACAAAAAAGCCAAGTTACTTCCATATTTACTTCCTAGAAATCCCTAAGTCTGGGAGCAGCTTGAAGCTCATTGCTCTGGTAGCCTTGAGTTTCCTGGCTTGTTGGTTGAAGGCCTTGCAATAAACTCATGTTTCTGTTTTGTTTTATTCAGTATGTAGAGTTGTTTTTTTGACATTTCTTGGCTTTGGAAGTGGCATCGAAAGCAGCATCCACGGTTCCTTCCCTCCAGGCATCAGACGTGGGAAGTGGTACACACCAAGCCCTTTAGGCTCACAGTCTCTGTGGTGAATCAGGAGCTGCTGGAGGTAAGCTTTCTTGGATTCTGGGCTGTGCTTCCCTGTGTTGACAGTTCTCTGAGTTTGAAGGCAAGTTTGTTTATGCCTGGTGCATTCGGCAGTCAGACCAAAGTAAAGAGGCTGCTGTTCCCTCCAGATGTCTGGTTCATGTCTATTTTTGTCTAGATGCCACAATCTAACAAAAGACAGTTTGAAAAAAATAATGACCACTTTGGGATTTTTGATCCCAAACTGGAAGTAAACTGGAATCAAAAGGATGCAAAACTTTACAGCTACTTTGGGTACCGCTGGTGGGGTGCACCAGGACCTTCTTTCGGTCAGTCTGCACACCATCTCTGGCTACTGCTGGTGTCCACACTTCTGTTTCCTTAGTTACTGTTGCCTTCTATTAATGTGCACATGTGGCAAAACAATAATAGATTTGTTGTTAATGGGAATTTCAGGAGCCAAAACCACAAAATTGGTGGGCATGAGTCGAGCACATAGAAGCTATTAAAGTGCTTGCCACTTACCTGTAAGACTCCCATGTTAGGATAAATTGGTCACGGTATGGGTTAGATTAACACTAGATCACCCACCAACATCAAGAAGATTTCCTTGGAAATAGGTACCCTGTAACACCATACAATCTCACCCCAATGGCACGTTCCTCCTAAGTAGTAATTTAACTCTAAAAGACCCAAGGTTTAGCTGGGATCCTTGAGTCTTAAAGAACTGAGCATGCCACCCTCCAGCACAACTGCTTATTTTATATCTAGGAACTGTGGTTTCAGAAGCTGTAAATACCTACCCCCAAAATGGCAAAATCTTACAAAGACAGCCTGTAATTACAGTTTGTGAATTGGGATCCCTGGGTGGCTCAGTTGGTTAATTGTCTGACTCTTGATTTCCTCTCAGGTCATGATCTCAGCGTTGTGGGATTGAGCCCTGCATCAGGCTCTGTGCTCAGCACCGAGTCTGCTTGTCCCTTTCCCTCTGCTCCTCACCCCACTTGATCTCTCTCTCTCTCTCTCTCTAATAAATAAATAAAATCTTTTAAAATAAACAATTTGTGAATTTGCCAGTTCATAATTGCTTACTTCTTAGTTTTCACTAGGAATTACAAATTCTAAGGATTAAGAATTCTAATCAATATATGTAATTAAGATGGTTAAGAAATAATAAGGGTGAAAGAAACCAGCTGTGTATGAAAAGTAAGCAGATGAACTGTTGACATTTATACTTATTTTCCTATTAGAAACTACTTCCACATTGATTGCTATATTTATCTAAAGCTGTGTTTGTGTCCTCCATTACATATAAATAATTATGAGACCCAGACTTTATCACCCTTTGAGGAATGAGCATGCCTTTATTAATCCTCAGGAGAAAATACATTAGCTAGGGGCTGATAAAACCAACATTAAATTAGTTGAACAGCTTCCAGTGGATGTAGCTGTCTTCAGAGGCACGCTATATGATCACGGCAAAAAGGAAAGTTAAAAGAAAAGAGGTAATAAAATAATTACTTTATTTCACAATTAAATGCACATCATGATCCTACCATTTTACAATAAAAGATTTCAGTAAACCACAAAATAATGGAAAACAATACAATGGGACTGCTTACAGATCTCAGATTCCTCCAAATATGTGACATACTGTTAAGAGCAATATGCTTGCATTAAAAATATATTATCTTTTACAATTCTTTTTACAAAATATTCACATTGCTTTATATATGGAAGAAAAGTTTAATATGTATTTATATGATTACATATAATTATGTCTCTTGAAAAAACAAAATATCAATCTATATTTGTAATGAAATATACTTCCAAACATGTTAAAACATATGGCTTTTGATACTTAAATGTGTAAATTATAAATTCTCTACCACAGATGAAATAAAATTGTATAACTTGTCTTCTTAAAAAACAGCTTTCAGGACAACAAAATCCAGTTCATAATTCATCCTGACAGTTTTGGTTTATAATTGTAGTCAGAAGTATAAAAATAAAATAACAAAAATACCACAAAGTATACTTTATTTACTTCTTACCAAAAAAAATGTTTTTCAAAAGAGTGAAATATTATATTATAATCATTAAATAGGTGATTCTTCTATAAAAATGAATTTTAAAGTATACTAATATCTTTTATCTGTAGTTCTTAGCAGTTTAGCAGGAAGGACTTCCCAAAATATATACTAAAATAGCAAACTAAGAAATGCAAATAAGTGATTTGTGTGTACAAAAGATGTGTTCATTCTGTGTTTGAAATTTATAGTGTTTGGCATTTTATTTCCACTTTTTACAAATGAAAAATAAAATACAGGATAAGTGCTTGTAATGGAGAACAGACCAAGTTGTAGTAATAAAAGTAACCAAAATTACGTGGTGCAGTCATGAGACTGTGAGCTCTTATGCAGTGAACTAGATGAAGATAAGCAGTTTAGGGAGGGTAGGTGACTTAACTCTACAGTATTATCCACAGCAGCTCTCTATTTTTATACTATCAGCCACTAAGTTATAGTTCTTCCCTGCATAGTGAGTTTTGACACTCTATTGCTATGTTCTAGCCCATGGAAAACATAAAGAAAGTAAAAGAAGCAGGCATCTAATCATTTATGGACATGATTGAAAAATTACATATTTCAAAGCCTCTCCCATCCCACTGGCCATAAATAGTCATTTGGCCCCATTTAGCTGCTGTTGAAGTGTAGTCTCAATTTTGGTGTCCATATAACCTACTAAACTTTGAAGGGGATTGTATTATAAATGAGGAAGGGGAAGGAAGATGAGTAGGAATCTCTGTCAAGCTCTTCCGTTAATGCTATACCTAATAACAAGAAACAGAGGGTTAAGGGGCGCCTGGGTGGCTCAGCTGGTTAAGCATCTGACTCTTGATTTCAGCTCAGGTCATGATCTCAGGCTCGTGAGATTGAGCCGGTACTGACTACATTAATATAAGACAGTAGAATTCAGGGCAAAGAGTGTTGACAGAGGACCAGAAGGTATATTAGTTTCCTGACTGTCTAACAAAGTAGAATGGCTTCAGCAACAGAAATTTATTGTTTCATAGCTTTGGAGTCTAGAAGTCTGAAGTCAAAGTGTCAGAAGGATCCGTTCGTTTGGAGGGCTGTGAGGGAGAATTTGTTGCATGACTCTCTCCAAATTTCTGATAGTTCTCCAGCAAATTTGGCTTTCTTTGACTTCTGACGGCATAACTCCCATGTTCAAACGGCATTTACCCTGTGCCTCCATATCATCTTCTCTCTATATGTCTCTGACTGTGTTTAAATGTCTTCTTTTTGCAAGGAACTGTAGTCATACTGGGTCAGGGCCTGTCCTTTTAACGTGATTACCTCTGTAAAGATGCTATGTCCAAATAAGGTCACATTCTGAGGTACAGGGGTTAGGACTTAAATATTTTCTTGGAAGTATTCAATTCAACCCATAACAAGGAGCATTTCATGATTAAGGGTCAAATCTTCAAAAAGAGGTAAAAATTCTCATGTCCTCACCTTATAACAGAGCTTCGAATCACTTGAAGCAAATTCTATTAGATCTAAAATGATAAGTAGACAAATGAACTGTCATAGTTATAAGTTCAGCACTCCTCATAAATATGTGGATATATAAATAAGTAAAAAATATCAGAGAGTGTTAATAATCAAATCATCAAAAAAATGTGAAATAAAAATAAAAGTAAAAAATAAGGCAAAGAGATAACCCAATTAAAAAATAGTCAAAATAGACTATGAGATAGTGGAGCTGTATGAGATCTATGGTGTGTATCAGATACATAAATGGTGAGTAAACACATGAAAAGTAAATATTAAGTATCAGGGAAAGTAAATTTAAACCACAATGGGATACTATCGCACAGCACTAGAATGGTTAAAATTTGAAGAATGATAACACCAAGTGTTTAAGAGGATGAGGAGCAATCTGAAAACTTCTCTGCTTCTATAGGAAATGTAATATGATCCACCACTTAATATCACAGTTTGGCAGTGTTCTATCCACTCAGAGATCCTTAGGAGCTTTTCCAAAAAAATGCAAAAACTGGAACATCCAAATGTTGAGCAACAATTGGACAGAAATACAAACCGGATTATATCCATATAATGAACTATTACTCAGTAATATAAATGGTGCACACTAAAACCATGGATGAATCTAAAAACCACTGTACTAAGTGAAAAATTCAAAAAATCATATACACTATATAACTTTATCCCTATGAAATTCTGAAATAAACAAATATAATCTGTTGTACCAAGTTTGTGCTTATGACATCAAAAGGGCATGAGGGAAATTTTTGGCATGCTAGAAATAATTTATGTCTAGATTTTTGTGTTGTTTACACAGGTTTATTCATTTTGTAAAATGTATTAAACTGTATTATTATACATTAAATTTTGCACGTGTGTTATTCAAACTGTATTTAGGTTAAGTTGTTGAGGAAGAAGAGGGGGAAGAGGAAGAGGATGAGGACTACAAGGAGGAGTTATATGGGACATGATAAAAGTAGCTGTAAATAAACCAAATGCTAAGCATATTGATGTTCTTATACTCCTGATATTAACAGCACCAGTCAGTTCATACTTGAATGTCAACCAATTATTGCATTAATATTCTCCTTTTCTGAGAGAAAAGGCTTTTATTGTATTGAACAATGGAATGTTCCCAACATTCTAAAAATAGAAAATCATTTCATGCTCTATGCATTGTGTTGTATATTTTGGGGTCTAAATGCACTGAAGTACAGAAGAAAATTCCAATGTTTAAGAATTAGGCATACATAACAAATGTATATAAAATAATCCCTTAAAATACTATGCATATTTTACAAAGGCCTTGTAAGAGGGAAAAACAAAAGCTTAAATCTTAAATCTAAAAGAAAATGATTCATTTCCTTCTGTCAAAAATGCTGTGCTTTTAAATATCTCTGCAGTATTTTTCAGTTCTCTAGTGAAATAATCCTTCAATTTGATCTTGGACAAGGACGCATTGTCTCTGACTATCAAGACCATTTACAACCTGAAGTTTCACCCAAAACATCAATGGTTTGTAGAGTACTTTATTACTAAAACCTTTCTTAAAAGAATTTTCGTTAGCAATTTTCCACTTTTTTCTTCACTTCTTTTCTTCCACTGAACATGTATCTTGATTCAATAACATTTTCACTAAGGATATTTATTTATTTTTATTAATTTCTCAGATTTCTATCTGAAGGGTGGCAACAAATATAGGTGAAATTAATTCCAGTAAAATGAGCAAGGAAGATCTTCAAAGAGCATGGGCTCTGAAAAGGTTAGATTCACAAAGCTTCCCCAGAGGTGAGGATATCTAAACTGCTTGAAAGTCCTGCAAGTGTTAAATCATGCTCTCAGGGAGATTTATGCTAAATTGTGGAAATATTTTTTCTAAATTTTCTTATACTATGAACTATACCATGTTGCTTTTTTTTTTTTAAAGATTTTTTATTTATTTATTTGACAGAGAGATAGAGAGAAGCACAAGTAGGCAGAGAGGCAGGCAGAGGGAGAGGGAGAAGCAGGCTCCCAGGGAGCAGGGAGCCCGATGTGGGACTCGATCCCAGGACCCTGGGATCATGACCTGAGCTGAAGGCAGCCGCTCAACTGACTGAGCCACCCAGGCGCCCCTACCATGTTGCTTTTTCTCTTATTCGAACTAATACAAAATATTTTAACTTGTCAAACGTTATCTGGACTAATTTTCTTATTATTAACTAATAAAACAAATATGGAGTCCTGATCCCAAGTATTCATCCTCCCAAAGCTTTTATTATCAATATAACCGTCTCAAGTATGCTGTATCATAATTTAACCAAAAAGATGCTGAAGATGTGTATTCTCATTGTTAGTTAAAATATCCAAAACTAAGAGATTTAAAGCAATATTTAAGGGTGCCTGAGTGGCTCAGTTGGGTAAGTGTCTGCCTTCAGCTCAGGTCATGATCCCAGGGTTCTGGGATGGAGCCCCAAGTCAGGTTCCCTGCTCAGTGGGGAGTCTGCTTCTCCCTCTCCTTCTGCCCCTCCTCTGGCTTGTGCTTTCACTCTTGCTCTCTCTCTCTTTCAAATAAATAAATAAAATTTTTTTAAAATATTTAAAAATTTAAAAAAAAATAAAGCAATATTTAGAAAGTAAGACAAGCTGCTTTTTCAACAAGATTTTGCATTATCTTCATACATTAATATTTTTTAATATTTCAATTATATTGTTTATAATATTGTTTGAAGTAAATTAAATACCATACTGGTTTTTTAAGATATAGGCCATAAACTTGAGTTATAAAGGCCAAGTTGCTTTAAGACAAGGTATTATTATAGGACAAAAACAGAATGAACCTCTATCTCTCTCTCTCCTCCCTCCCTCTCCATATATACCACTATAAAACAAATAGATTGCTTTACTTAAAAAAAACTGTTATTAATATTTTATCTTCAGAGTACCATATCTTAATGTTCTAAAGCATATTGTCTAAATTAGGATTTATTTAACCATAAGTTTTTGTGAACTAAGAAAACCAAATACATTGTATGAAGTTAATCTTAACCTGAAACATACTCTTAAAAAGTATTTCATTAAATTTCATTAAATATCTTTGTTCTGCTTAAGTAAGTAATATCCTATTTTATAAATGTATACACATACAGGTTAGAATACATCTATTCTATGCAGCATATAATGAGTGGTAACACCTTGATCATAAAGTATTACCTTGTAAACTCCCCTGCTACATCAATGATCAGTTTTATCTATCATCTTAGCCAAGATTCATGGTTCCCCATGTCTACATTGTCTCACCTATAAAACGTTTCTTAGTATACAGTAGTAATGACTTTTGTGTTAATATCTGTATTTACTCATACAAGTTAATAAGCAAATATTAGGACATCTCAATGAATAAAACAAACCCTTAAAAACAATTACTGACTAGGGACGCTAGCACATAATGTCCTTCTACCTTTGTGTGTGTGTGAGTGTGGGGGGGGAACTGTCATATCAAAGTGTTTTGATTCTCAAATTTGGTGATCAATATCGAGTTTGCTTTATACACAGCTATCTATAAAAGAAAGCAAAACCAAATGCTAATAAACTCCCATTTACTCATTTGTTTTTTTTCATCTCTTCAGTAAGTATTTTTTGCTATCCATGTCGGCCTTGCTGATAGATCCATTGTTATAGCAAGTAAAACAATGCTAAGTTCATTCTTCAGTAAGTTCTTGGCTTAGTAAGAGAAATAAACATGAAAGTAAGTAACTAGAAGGCGAAACTGCTAAAAAAGTGATTATAAAATTTGTAATCAAAATGAATATTTTATTTAGAATTACAAACTCTCTTCGTGAAGTCAAGAAAGGCTTTAATAAAGACGTGGCATTAGAACTAGATTTGAAATTATAAATACAAACTTAAAGTCTGGCAAATATGGTGCAATCTTGTCAGGACAAAAATGTGAGCATGAGAAAAGAGAGGTAGGAAATGACAAAGCACTTTGGAATCTATAAGAAATATAGTTTAGTTGAAATAGACCACATTGTGGGATGAGACAGAAAATGTATTTGAATCTTATCCCTAAATCACAATATTGATAAACATAATTTAAAACAAAAAATGAAGAGAACTGATATACATGTTATCTTTAACCAAGCATCTGATGCTTCATATTCTTTTTTCAATTTATTTTTATTTTTTTAAAGATTTTATTTATTTATTTGAGAGAGAGAGAGAGCACGAGCAGAGGGCAGAGGCAGAGGGAGAAAGAGAGGGAGAAGCAGGCTCCCTGTTAGACAGGGAGCCCAAAGTAGGGCTCAGTCCCAGGACCCTGAGATCATGATCTGAGCAGAAGGCAGACACTTAACCAACTGAGCCACCCAGTCACCCCTGCTTCATATTCTTTGAGTTGAATTTCCAGAATCAAATATACTAATTTATGTTTGCCAATTGTCTTCTATATCAAGAGTCTCATGCGTTCTGAGAAAATAATTAAGGCATGACTTTAGAAGAAATGAGCATTTATTGAAGAACTCCATTAAAATATATCTATGGAATAGGCAGCATCGTATTTCCATTTTAAAAATAGGACATTTACTTGCTAAGCATAAATAATTGGCCCATGCCTACCTTGTTGACTTCAGTTGGTCCATGGTGACATAACTGGTATGTTTAAACCCAAGTGTATGCAATTCTAAATTTTATCTTTATATAATAAATGAGCATATATTCTGTCCATCATCACTCTGATCTCCATAAACAAAAAACCAAATAATTAGAAGTGTGATTTGAAAACAAACTAGGATTCTGATTGTCCCCTTCCATTGCTCTTTTCACTAGATCCTTATAATGCACATTAGTCCAATTAAACACATGTTCTAGTAAGTGGAGAACACAGAGTGGAAGAATCATGTCTTAAGACATAGTTTGATATCATTTTAGTGCTATTAAGCTTTCTTTTGCAGTAGCAATGTACCACTAACTCATATTCAGCTCACTTATTTAGTGATAACATATTTATTGAGTACTTATCATATGTCAGATACTCTGCTAAACACAAAAGTAAACAATTCAATTATTATCCCTCTCCTCATAGAGTTAAGCATTTGCAAAAACAAGCTTTATCCATCTTATATTCTGTAGACACTGACATCGTGAATGAGTTTAGGCAACCATAATCTAATCTCTTCATTTCACAGCTGAGAATATCTACAACTATTTACAACTCTTAAATGCATTACTAAATTATCACAGATTTCTAAAACCCAGACTTTTTGACTCCCACGCCAATTTTATTTCCTGTCTAAGCCCATATATTGCTTATCTGCTAAGGGGTCGGTGTCTTCTTTTTCTCCCTAAGAGGATGCCCTGTCACTTGAACGTGAATATCTTATACATGTTATTTTTTAGATTTTTTTCAAACTTGTCAGAATAATATTGAAATCAGAGACTAATATGATGACTTATTATGTAATTCATAAAATTACTAAAGATTTATAAAAGACTAAGAGAATACTAAAGACATTGAATTATCTCTTTAGTATGACTTGGGTATGAGGATTAAAACATAAGTTCGGTACAATTCACCTCCTGAAATGTCAGTGTAAATATGTTATTTTCATCCACGATCTTTAGGGACACATTTTTTAATTTAAATAGTTTATAATTAAAATGGAGTCATAATCTATTAAGTTTAAAGACATTTACTGAATATCTACCATGTTTAGGGCACTTAATTTTATTCTGTGAGTTAGGGTGAGCCATATAAACCTGTCTTATGTTTGGTCTCCTATAGACTACTTACTACTTAGTAGAGTTTGAAATCTCAATGTTTAGTATTTAACTTATAAAAATAACACAAGTACCTCACAATCATTTTCAATAACATAAAAATCTAGACAAATAAAAATGTTGGTTGTAAACAAACCATAGCTTGTCTCAGTTTCTGAATTTGTTTTCAACCAGATTATTAATTTTATCTTGACTCTAAAATTAAGGAAAAACATAATATTTTATTCTTCTCAAAGGGATTCATGAGGTAAAGATAGAGTATACTCTAAAAGTAAAACATGTCGTTTTTTTTGTTTTTTTTTTTTTTACTAACTGGCCCCCAAAACTTTGGAGATTAGGAAAAGAGATCCATGGGGTGCCTGGGTGGCTCAGTCATTAAGCGTCTGCCTTTGGCTCAGGTCATGATGCTTGTGTTTCCTCTCTCTCTCCGTGTCTCTCTCTGTCAAATAAATAAATAAAATCTTTAAGAAATAAAAGGAAAAGAGATCCTTTTGATAAATGATAAAAAATGGAAACTTTGCTAATTAAGTAGGTTTGTATTTTGCATTTGTTTCCTTTTGAAATACAGAGAAACTCATTTATCCAGTATTTCTACTAGAAAATAAATGATAAGCTTTTTAAAATGTGATGCCCAGAGACAAATAGTAAAACTAAGATGTAAGCAAAAGTAGGAAACAGATAAAAGGAGAAAGCAAGTTGCAAACTAAGAGAAATAAATGAACCAATAACAGATTCTGTTAAAAATTCACCATACCTAGTAAAATGATCTGCACGTCCATTAATAATACTAATACTAATATCATCACATTTGGCTGAGTTATAAAAGCAAGTGTTGACTGGACAAACTTATGACACTGACTGCAGCTTATATGCTGACCATGATAATCAATCTGATATTGCATTTTGTATCATGCAAAGAAAAACAACAAATTTGCAGCAGTTAAACAGCTTTCCTTCATAAGCATGTGATTAGATCATGTACAACCTACATCAAAAACTAATGGTGTAATGTATGGTGATTAACATAACATAATAAAATAAAATTTAAAAAAACAACAAAAAAGACTTAATGCATTTTATATCCCTGAGTGTTATTTCTTGAACCTAAACTTTGGATGAGATCTAACATCTAATAAATCCTTGAATTGGTATGCCTGTGGTGTTAGCTATAACCTTTCCTGAGAAAGCCTGTGTTGCAAATATGGAATTTTCTTCTTGTTTTATTTACCTTTGCCTCTAATGTTTTTGACCGATGTTTACTGACTCCATGTGTATTTTTGTATTGAGGCCAAAAAAATCCCAAAGAGAATGTTAAAAACACAAAATACGTGATGGCAAAAAAAAAAACAAAACAAAAAAAAACAAAATAAATGTCTAAATTTTGAAACTGGAACTGTGTTATGTAAATAGAGACGGGATTATCTGAAAAATGTAATAAGATACGGACTTGAGGTTTGCAAACCAATATATAAACAGATATATAAAATTTACTTCCTGCTAAGCAAGCACTAAATAACTGATTTATATTCATGAATCCATTAAATTGAATTGTTCAGCAGAGCCAAGATAAATGTTATTATATTTGCAACAATGTAGTAGTCAAAGCGATCCTATAAAGAGCTAATAGGAAACTGTTATTCATTTTTACCTCAAAACAGTTTTAAGGTGGGTATCATTAAAATTGAGAAAACAGAAAAAATAAGTACAATAATGACATTTATTTACAGAAAGGAAATTGACAAGGTGATTGTTGATGTTTTTAATATTGAAAATAAAATAAAAGAAGAATATTATGCAAACTATTTTCAGTCTATGTCTATCACATAAACATTTATTAAAAAATACTGTGTTCTGAATAAAATTTACTCAAATCTAAATATATATTTAAATTTTCCCTTGTTTATTTATGTGTGAAAACAAAAGTGCATTTTAAAACATACAAATAATTTCTGGGCACATAAACCTCAACACATTTAATTTGCTAATTTGACATAAAAGATAATGTAGAATGTCATATTATATGGAAACATAGCAGCCTCCCTCCCCCCAAAATATAA